>NC_086051.1:6276345-6588268 GCF_947568885.1 Cydia strobilella
TATCTACTTAGCTAGTAAAGCTTACGAAACTAAAGCGATCATATCGATAAGCATAACAATAAGTAATGGCCTAATGGCACAATATAGACAGACACAGATTTTATAAGAATCACAAGAACTTAGCCTACCATACAGTAATAAATGAAGTTATTGCTTCTATAGGCTTGAATATTATAGTATTTTGTGCAACAGGTACATAATAAGGATTTTTAAAATTCAAGGGCCGAAGTTACAAAACGAAATGAAGTTGAGTTTTGTAAAGACAGGCCCGAGAATTTAAGACCTAACTATGCCGCTGTCTTAGACAAAATATTGTGTGCGACAATATTTTTTCTAAGACAGCGGCGAACACCTAAAATTTGAAATAAAAAAAATCAAAGTAAATATTGGTTTATAGATCTAGCGTAGAAGTCAGAAAAAAAAAAGAAACAACAGTTGCGTAATATTGTATGAATATCCCTAAGAACACTGCTGTTAGGATCCTAATAATACTGCACCAGGGCCCGCGGCGCCGCGCTTCTTATAAAGATTACTTCGATCTCACTGGCAGTCATTTAATCTACAAATAAGAGTGCTGAAGTAGTAAAAAGTTTTTTTAACTGCAAAGTATTATTACATGTTACGGCTTGTTTCAGGTTATTTTATATAAACAAGCCTGTTAATAGGTATCGTTCAGTGTCATTGGCATTGAAAGTGATGTATGAACGTGTTAAACGCGGCCGAGTATACTTGCACAGTGCTGGCACGCGACGCTAACAAACAGTGTTAAGTTTGCTTAATGGCTGTATATCATGAGAGGGTTAAACTTCATTTGTTACTCGATCTATGAAATTAAACATAGGCAGACCTTATTCTCGCACTTTTTGTTTATTTGATCCATCAAATATTATTTAATTTTTTTATTTTTAGGTGGTTTCTACAAGAAAGAAAAAAAAACAATAGATATTTCTGATTTCTGAACGTAATGGCGAATACATACAGACAATACCTACAGGCAGTAAGATTTACTATTTCTTTGTCAATATCATTCTTTCATAATAAGTTTGGAGTTCAAATGTTTTCCATCATAGTAATTTTCATGCTTCAACGGTAAAATTTCCAACTTTCAGGAGAGTGAGTACAACATGGAATACCTATTGACCTACTTCTTGAGAAATTAAATAGTATGTAGATACATTTTAGTAATTTTTACATGACGAATAAAAATGCATACATATGTGGAACAATAATTTCCTGGTCTAAAACGATTGACAAACCTCATTTCAATATGCAAAGCCTTATAATTAATATTTCAGACAATTTAAATTTTAAATGATGGCATCGCTAAATTGTTGTAGTCCAATCACTTTGGGCTGTTAAGTAACTGATTAACGATTAGTCACCGGAATATTTATTACAAAAGGGAGGCCTAAAAGCCTCGCTTAAGCTGTCATAATGTAAAGAGGGCTTAGAGGCGTTGAAACAAATAGGTATTTTACTTAAAATTGAAACTCGTTCTTTGACTATATAATTAAGTCGTTATTTTACTGTTTTCGGACAAGAACCTGATATTTGCAAGTTAATATACACAGGATAAAAGTCTTACTCTTGATATTTTTTTTACATAATATATCAAAATAATTAAAATCAGTTATTTGGGAGACGGAGGAAATATATAATCCCAATTTTTATACGTATATTTTGTAAACCTGCTTTGTTTCCTCTATGCATAAATTGTATGAAAACTAAAAAAGATATTGTAAGTTTCACACACTACATTTTTAAAATAATAGGGTTAGGGTTAATAGGGTTTTAACGTATTAAAACCGGTGAAAATTATCATGAATCTTAATGTCAAAATACCTGATAGGTAACCCTATTATTTTAAAATTTATCTAACAAGCATGAAACAAACAACAACAAAAAAACAATTATACGCCATAGAGGTGTCTTATGCAAAGTTTATAGGTAACTATTTGGCTGTTTACAAATCATTTCGTCTAGGAAGCGGGTCGCTATTTTCCAAAGTTAATTTCCGGCCGACTATACCACTACCGATCGTGTGGCCCGATTGCTTGACATTAAATTGTAACTTGTGACGACACGCTGAACAGGGCTTGAAGAACTGAGAGTATCCTTTGTTTGTTTTTAATGGGAGATACGCAATTTCGCTCTTACATTGTACAAAAATATAGCTTAAAACTGTCCCCCTTGTTTATAAAAATACAGAAGTTGATAAGCCCTTTATTAAGACGAATACAGGATGTCATTTCAAACTTTAGCAAGCTTTTAGCCATATTCGACGAGCTGAATATAATTAGAGTTCATTCTAAGCAACTTTTACTATGGGACCAAAACCGAAAAAAATGTCTGTTTCATATATTTTGGCCGATTAGAAGATGTCCATGATATGGGTGAGCCAAACATTTTATCGCGATTTCGGGGTTATATACGAGTATAAAGTATAAAAGTTACTCAGTATAACCTATCACCTATCTTCAAACAAAACCGTCACTTTTGACACTGAGATACATTTATACATTTCGGGGGAGGTTGTTAGGGGTTTAACACCCCTCTTTGAATAATAGTGATACATATTTTCATTGATTTATATTCTTCCATGTCGAGCGTTGGGGCGTCTACCTTACTAACAAAAATCCTTCAACATTAATTAATTTTCGAACAAAACTATACCAACTAATTTAAAACGTACATTCCAGGGTATACCCGGGGAGTCCATCCGGGGCCCTCCAGGCCCCCCGGGGCCGCCGGGACCTCCGGGCCCGCCGGGGACCACCGCCATCGCTGAGATCTCAGGCTCAGGTGACGATGTAAGTATTTGAGTAATTTAAAGCTCAATCCACGAAAAAGTAATGCAAGTGGAGATTTCATCCTGTTTTTTTTATAATGCAAATTTAAGTGCCGATATATTTAACTAGTAGTAGTTGATTTTTGTGTACATATTGTTTTTTTTATATATTTTAGTTGTCACCCGACGACCTTAGTAGGGATTAGTGCGGCTACAACCAGTTTGGCACTGACATAAACGCTATCGAGAACGTAACTAACTTTATTTTTTAACATTCTTTTTATCTCGCTCGTACTCGCATATCAGTGCGAGCGAGATGTATAGAAAGTAAATTACGTAAATGTTAGCGTATATAATTATGTCAGTTTTGATACTGTGACTCATACGACTGTGACTGTACGGGTATAGTAGGGACTTTACGGAGGATAATTGCCAATGATCTTTCGGTTAGATAAGTTTCATCGAGTATACAGTGTGTAAATTCAATAAGGACGAATATTTAAACGGTGGTTAGCATAGGACCTAAGAAGTACATTGAGATAGATTTGGCTTAGAAATAAAATGAACAATTTAACCATACAAAATAATTCGGCCCGCAATGTAATACAACACACAAGTTAAGGGATAAGAGCTTTTAAAGTAACTGTCAACGCTTGTTGGCAGTTACTTTAAAAAGCTCGTATCTTACGAGATTACATTACGATGTCATGTCATCTTATGTCTTAATGTTTGCAGTACATTGCTGCTCGGTAAATTAAAAAAAAAAATCACGGGGTCATAATTAAGTGTAACTTCAAGAAACTTCTTAAATTAATGATTAGACGGATAAATTCTATAAGTGGTTTAATTTATTGCCCGTATTGGATTTACACACTGTATATAGGTTGTAAATTATGTACAGTAACAAACTGTAGGATGATGTTCAAACATTTACATTGCTAAGACGAATGTGGATCCAAGATTTTGTTGAATTGACATATAGTTATTAATAGTTTATGCTGATCACTAGACTTACGTAATAATAACGAAGACATCTTAAGGGCATAAGCGGCAAATCTGAAATGTTTAACTAATTTCAGACGTTGGGTTGTCTGATGGAGATCGCTCTTTAGCGGTAAGGCCGCTATGCATCTGATATGCATCGATAAGAAATGCAGATTTTAATTTAATTTTCCACTGAGAACTAGAACCATTTGGTTATGAATTAATTTAATTATTAAATGTATATTTTTATTTTTATTTTTTGTTTTGATAAAAAAATTAACAGGCAACTCTGGCCCGTTAAGCCTCTCCCCACTCCATTAATTTTATCAAACTAGATCAGTACTAGAATTATCAGTAGATTTTTGGCTTCGAAATTCCTCGCCTATTTTATTCGGCGCGGCATCTCCAATTTCCATGGTTATCCTTTACAAACAATACCCTTCGATCCACCATTCACAAAGCACAAAAATAAAAACGCCATTACACCTTTGCAAAATACTCATAGTGCAAATATGAAAGCACAAAGCAAATTCCCATATCGAAACTAACCTATTGAACCTCGTATCTCATTCTATATTACCCTGTAAATTGAGCCTAATTTGCAGACAACAAGGTTGATTTTCAGATTAGAAAATTTGAGTATAATATGAGGTTTAGTAGGTCTTCCTACCTAGTCGAAATTCTCATGTAGTGATAGCACCGCAGTCGCGTTGGCCTGCGGGCGTCATCTGCTCCTAAACAAGTAAACAAAGATTATGTGGTACAACGCATAAACGACGTATTTATTTCATTTTAAATAGATGCACCACCTTCCTAGTTGGTAAACTACCATTAGGTGATTAGTTGGCTGGTGTGGCAGAGCGGTAGCCTGTAATGGCTGTTAAACAATACCTGTTTGAATAGCCACCAAGTAATATAAATAAATATGTAGAAATATTTTCCATAATGTCAATATCCAGAGAGGAAAATACGTTTGTATGAAGAAGCAGCCGTCCACTGTTCTCTTAACCGACCCAAAGAACCTACAGAATTGTTTTGTAGTATTTAGAATTTTGTCATCTGAATGACCAATTACGTTATACATTTTAATGGCTATGTATTTAATGTATGTTTGTGATTACTGATTAATTAAAATGTTTAATTTGTTAAATAGGTAATTGAAATTGATTTTATTAATAATTCTGTATTTTCTAAGTATGTACTTACAATGTATACCAGTTACGTTATGTGCTTTTAATTTCTATGTTTTTAATGTATGTTGTGATTATTTGGACAACTGTACTTTTTTGACACTCATCAGTGCATTATGTTAATGCCTAAATTGAATAATAAAGAAACTGAAATTCTTATAAACTGAAATACTCGTAGATATCATACACCAAAGAAAAAGTGACCAAGTCCACCGGTGGCCGAAGCGGGAATCGAACCCGCTTCTTGAGCACAACACGAATCGAAATATTTTATAAAATAATTTGATTTGTTCCCAAGTTTGGATAGAAATTCTTGTTCTTGAAAGCGAACGATATGGCAGTTGGACCGACTTTAGTTTTTCTCTGAAAAAAAAACTACGGTTAGGTACGTGACATGCGTAAAAATACTTTTCATTTGACCTATTTACCGCCAACTGATGTTCAATTCATTTTGTAACTAGCGACCCGCCCCGGCTTTGCACGGGTAGTTCAACTAATTTACACAAAACCTTTACAAGTTATACATATAAACCTTCCTCTTGAATCACTCTATCTATTAAAAAAACCGCATCAAAATTGCGTAGTTTTAAAGATCTAAACATACATAGGGACAGACGGACGGACAGACAGCGGAAAGCGACTTTGTTTTATACTATGTAGTGATGAGTAGGTATATATATAAAATTAGTTTGTTTTGTTGTTTGTAAACTAACTATAGCAAAACTTTCGTGTAAAATTAGCGATTAAGATATTTCAGAGACGCTACCTCATAGGTTTTCGCGATATACGTGACGTAGAAACGATATATGCTGCAATGCCGGTCATAAGACGCGGTTCTTGAGAGCTTATAATATTACGTGTAAAACAGTGTACGTCACTGTACATAATTAGGCATTATGTAGCAGTTACAGAAACAACTAATAATACACTGTCTGAAAGCCGAATTTACGTTCCAAATCCGCGGGTCTCTTATGGCCTGTCCTATATGCAACCCTATCTCCGCTTGCCTCAGCGCGTCCTATCTAACCTGAACTTGAATGGCCCATTGAAATGCAAGTTTTTTACGTGCGCCGACCGGCCACTCGACTGGCGATGCTTGTAATAAGCCTTTTACGCTTTTCAAATTTTATTAATAATGGGGGTTTATAACAGCCTCGCAAACAGATTAATAAAGTGTTCTTAAAGATATTTTTTACGTCAATGAGATGTATTTGTAATATACAACGCAAGCGGAATTAGAGCCCACGAGAACATCCGGAATAATAATGTAAAAGTCCATTAATGTAATTACAAGATCGTACTTCCCTTAAATTAAGTTTACGAATAAGTTTCCGTTTTGTGTCGAATTGTATGAGACCTTAAAGGATTAATATAAAAAAAAATATTGAAAAGTTTAAGGTGAAAATCTTACTACTTATAAGGATATGTGGAACTACATTTTTAATTAAAATAATGCATCTACATTACTTACATAATGTTAAGTTACAAAAAAAATCGGTTCAGTTAGTTTAGATATAAAAAATTAACACCAATTTTTTTTTTAATTTTCTCAAAAACCTGCAGTATTTTAGGGTGATTTATTTAGTAAAATAGTGTCTTACATCTGAGCTAATAAATTGGCAAAACGGCAATCAATTTGGCTTCTGGGGCCGATGCCCCATATAAACACGGCTATACTTACCCTTTACGTCAAATGTTTAATTTTATGCAGATGTCCATTGAACAACCCGTTTTCTACGAATACATTCGATTTTATCAGACGTACTCGCACTTTACTTATGGACTTCGTCATGTTACTTTTCGGAGTTCCACATAATATTTTCCGGATATAAAACTCCCGTATAGGAAAAATGCAGGGGTCCGAAAAAATATGCAAATTTCTTCGCACGGTGGAAGTAGTAAGGTGCTCGTAATTCTATAACGGACCAATTCAAAGACCCTTTCACATTACTGAGTGTGATCAATCTTTTTTTGAACTATTGACTTTTCCGGTAGACTTAGCGCCGTCGACACTGCCGGTAAATTGGGACGGACCGGTCGTAATAAAGTTTATTAAGCTTTTGGCGCCCAGCCAACATTTCAGTAGGGGATATCGATTCATTTGATTTTCTCTAAGGGAGCTTTTCAATAGAATAACGGCAACGATGTTGAGTAATCGTATTTGCCGAACCCGCCACCTCCCTGACATATTTTTCCTTCCTATACGTTGGGCCGTAATTGAAACGGGTTTCTCTTTAAACTTTTTCACGTTATTGGATTTTTTTTGGGTTACCGTTTACAACTTTGAATGATTGACAATTATACTTTGCGGCTGTGTAAAACTTTGTGAGAGAAAATGCTTTTGAATTCTCATTTTAATATCTGTTATTTTTCATGCCCGCTTTTATGCAGAGGAATACGGTAAAGGTAATCTTAGTAGGTTTTGATATATTAATAGCTTACATTATTTATTAATCCACTACCAACGTAATAAGTATAGTATGATTCTTCTCAAATGATTTTTACGCCTAAAACCCTAATCTGTTTAACAAAAGCCATTGTTCCTTTGAAGAGAGTGTTGGGCCACTGTGTCTGAGCGCGTGTCAAAGCAACAATGTCGTTTAAAAAGCGGCTGTACCGTTGTGGTTTTAAGGTTCAAATTTAAGTACATGTAACATGTTTTGGTAATGTAGGACCATCGACCACCTTAATGTAGGCGAGCCCTCATATTATTACATATATTTGAACCTTACAACCACAACGATATAGCCGCTATTTAAACGACATTGTTGCTTTGGCACTCGCTTAGACACGGTAGCCCACAGCTCGCACAAAAGAAACAATGGCTTTTAACAGTTTTAACAGATTAGGGTCTAAGGCGTAAAAAGCATTTGAGAAAATTCATACTTTAAATACTCAAAGCCCTATAGGTATAAAACAGATATCGAAAAAAAAAATCTGCAATTAAATAAGTTTACTGCATTAGCATACTAAACCAACTTTTTTTAAATATTACAAGCTGAGAACAAAATCAATAGGATCAAATTTGCGCAGGCCAAAATCAAACCTTATGATATTTTTTCCAGCAAATCTTCGGTGAGAACTACGTATCACTCGGCCAGTGTGGATGTAACTCCTCGACGATTCTGTCTCTGTTAGAAACTGCGCCTGAGCTGCAGGGCCCGCCAGGTCCACCTGGTTTGGTCGGTGCTGATGGACGCTCCGGCCCGCCAGGTATAGGGGTAAGTACTAACTCTGACTGTTAGTAGTTATCGAAAACAATGCAGTTAACAGTAAGACTGCGACTTCTCTGTGTAGAGTCAGGGCCTCCATAATTTGTTGGCTTAATACCTACGCCCAATGGTACAGTCGCCAGATGTGTCGGAGTGGCCAAGTGGCTCACAAAATAAATATCTTTATATATTGAGCTAAAATGGAAAAATAGTCAAAAGGCACGCGAGGATCGTGGTGTTTTATGAAGGTTGTCAGTCTTGAATATTAATTTACTAGTCTCTGGCTGTCGAATTAATTTTTGTACTACCATTGATTGATCCCAGTATTTTTGTCAAAAACGTATTTTTAAGGTAGTATTATAACGCCATTCCGTATTATTTTCTTCAGGGTCAACCAGGAATGCCCGGTGAGCGGGGACCAGTTGGACCAAGGGGAGAAAAGGGCGACAGGGGAGATTCAGGCCCTCGCGGGCCAGAGGGCCAGCCGGGGCCTAAAGGAGAACCTGGGGTGGATGGGAGAACAGGCAGCCCCGGTCCCCCCGGCCCTCCTGGGCCCCCTAGTGCTTCCGATTACAGTAACTTTGATGTGAGTGTTGCTTTATATCATACTTGCTTTTAGGCTATCAGAAGAAAATAAATAAATTGGCGCTAGTTGCTCATCTAGTTTATAAATGAAAATAAGATGTACAACATATGTACTTATATACTTATATTTATTTATGTTGCAAAGCTAATTTCGAATTTCACATCCTTTATTCACAAATTGTATCTAAGTACCACCATCTTATCCTGTCCTATATCAGTTTTCAAGTTTTTGAAACCATAAATATCTGCATTATCTGGTCTAGCCGTATTTAGATTATCTATTGCTATAAGTATTTGTAACTCATTTTCATGCTAACTCATTTCTGTTTATCTAGTCAAATTGGAAACCTCGACCAATATACAAGGTAAGACATTGGGGAATCCCCTAGTAGATGTAATGCATCCATTACGCTTTAGGCACTAGATTTTTTTAAACTATTTATGTTTGTATCCACACAGACAAATAAATTAATGAAGAAAAGGATTCGTTTATTCCGCTGGTACATTCCAATATGGAGAAAATGAACGTCAACATCTGTTGAGCTCTTTAGTTACTTTACGTTTTCTATTACAAAAGATTAAAGTAATTCAAATTATCCAGGCTCAAATATTTAACATGTACATTATAAAATACCGCAGGGATGGAAACAGACTTTAAACTTTTAACGGAACCCTCTAATTTACTCATGCGTGAAGACAACGTCCTACCTACTCAAAACTTTACAATAAACTCTAAACATTTGCTACCGAATTTTCTTACCTGCGAGGTTTACTTTCCGCGAAGTATATCCCTTACAAGTTACAGGGTATATCCATTACTTTAAGCTTGTGATTGACAGATAGTTTATACAAGTTTGATTTTCTACCTTAGTAGGGTTTACTGATGTTTCGGCGAAAATTACTTGACAAACTTTCAGTTCCCAAACTATTTATCCCATATTTCATTTCGCAAATTTACATAATCCAACCTAACCTAACCTAACGCAACCTAGTACGTCATTTTCATTTCGCAAGTATGGGGTTGGGAAATGAAATGGTTGCGAAGTAAGGTTATACCAACGATTGGTTTGCCAAATGAAACTGGCGAAAAGTTGGTTGCCAAGTGAAATTTGGCGAAATAAATTTCGTCGAAAAGGAAGTACACCCCTTAGGTGGTACAAGCAGAATAAAGTCGATGTTTATACAGATAAATTTAAAACGCGCTGTTCAATAGTAATGGTTGTTGTAGGTAATAAAGATTTTATGATTACTTTTATACTTAAGTTAGAGAATCGAATAGATATGTATATAGGAATCAATTTGATAAAAAAGAAATATCCAAGGTATAATCATAATAAGCAAACATCTCAACTGATGGTGGTGACAGTTCCAAACAAAATTGATCGTACTGCTCGATTTCCTTCACATTGTTGTACGAGATAGGTTTTCAACCGAAACGAATGGCTTTTTCGAAGACAGTTATCTTTCATTCACAAACAAAATGCCCGAGGACTGTTAAACTCTGAAAGTCCTTTTAGCCCTTGATTTATATCTACTTAGATAAAGGAAATTTGGATCGTGGAAATTTTCCATGTGTATTGTGTGAAAATAATTTAAATTTTGTCGCGTCTGCTATCTTCAAAGTTTTGAGGGACAGTTAACCCGACAGAGAGTGAAGTTTCTTATTAATTTCCGGCCTCTAAGAAGAATATTTTTTGAATGTTTTAATTTGCTTAGCTCTAACCTTCATGCTCGGATTGAAATTATTGTTTGGAACTGTATAATAGTTTTATAAACATGTATGGTTTCTTGATGTAGAAACTTGGATGAAAAACCTAGTTTAAATACATGTAGCTATTATTTTTATTTTATTATTCTTCGGCCTGCTGGGCAAGGGTCTCTCTCTCTTATTATAAGCACTTTACGACCAGTTTTGAGGAAATTTATGTCGAGCTGTATGTTAATTGATCAACCATCAGTGCAGTGTCAAAATTCTAAACAACAAAGTGTTAAAATCTAAACTGCGTCTAGTTTTGTGCAGGCGATCCTTCTTACTAAATGGTTAGCGCTACTTTCATTACTCCTCTACGGGCGAATGAAGATTTTGTTTTATTATTTATTTCATATTAGTTTTAACATGGTTTTTGTCATAGTTTAGGTACTCTGTGATAATTTTTATAGGAATCCCTCCTCGGTTCCTACGGGGGAGCCATTGGTCGACCAGGTGCTCCGGGCCCTAAAGGCGACGGTGGCCAGATGGGGCCAACGGGGCCACAAGGAGAGCGTGGCTTCGCAGGGCCAAAGGGAGAACGAGGACAGCCGGGGCTGAATGGACCAAAGGGCGATCGGGTAATCTGTTAATTACAATATTAGTAAAAGAATTTGATGAACATTATAGACCAGGTACAATTTTTTCTAATAAACAAACTGATTAACATACTCTTGACATTGCCACACAAGACATTGATTAGTGTTTATTGCGAGTTCATACATTTGTCACTAAACGTAAGATGCAAGTAGCAAACACTAATCAAGTGTAAGTAACAGTAAACAGGCCCCAAGTGAAGGCTAGCCACACTTACCCTATAATGCCACACTTATCCATATTGACATTTTCTATATATTGCAGTACTGATAAACCTGATGCTTACCTTTTTAGGGTCACCTAGGGCCACAAGGCGATCGCGGGCTCAAGGGTGACCGAGGCAACCCTGGACTCGACGGCAGGCCCGGGATACCAGGAGTCAATGGAAGGCCGGCAGAGAAGGGCGAAAAAGGTATATTTTAACACGGGGTATTGGGTATTTTAGCTTTGCGATTTGTAAGATTATTTTAAGTTAGGTTACCTACTAGTTAGTTTGGATAAAAGGGCCAATAGGGCCATGCTTTATTTTGCATATTACGGTTGTGAATGTTGTGATAATTGCACCTTTATCATCTATCGTGTCATGTGTGACTCTCATACATAGAGCAGGCATGGCAGGCAATTTGTTTTTAATGTTTTTTAATGTTTTAATGTTTATTTGGGCACAAACGGTACAATAATTCATACAGGTAGTAATATTAATTAATACATGAACCAATGAAGTTGCCACCAACTACTAAAGCATATACAAATTAGTGTTTTTGATGTAAGTTTTTTTTTCCTACCTTTGTGGAAACCTAGAAGTCTGAAATAGATCACTGTTACTTTTTATTAAATGTTATTGATGTTTTGATCAGGTGAACGCGGATCTCCCGGACCCCCAGGCCCCGCTGTGGCAGGCGGATATGTTCCTGATAGCGCGGAATCTTTAATTTCTGGTAATTATAGACCAATTATTTCGAGAGTTCTTATTCATTTTAAAACAACGGGTTGGATTGTAATGAAACTTTGCACATATACAATGACATGAGTTATATCTATGCGTAATATTAGTTTATATATAGCTCCAGGCTCCAGCTTATAAAACAAACTAAATAGAGCAAAAACAAGTTTTGATTGAAAAACTAATTCGCTGTTTTTTTTTACTATGGTATCTGAAGCTACATAAACTAATTGCAGGCGTATATATACCTTATCCTTTTTTAAGCACAAAGTTTCAGAGCAATCTAGTTAGTAGTTTTAAAATGAGAGCGTTACTAAATTTGTATGGAGAAAGCCGAGCTTGCTACGGACTCTTTAAGCATCATAATACTATATTTGGATTAAGAATATACTTCAATAGTTAATACCTCAATTTTTTTACTGAGAAAGTATGAATGCAGTCAAATTAATTTAATGAAAGCCCAGATTTCACTGGCCACTAAATGTCCTGGCATAATTCGGCATCTACGTCAGATGAAATCGCGCAACTTATTCTGTACTACAATTTATTAAGCCACGACATAAAACATGGTTAACTGTATTTTCACTTTTAGGACCAAAAGCTGACAAAGGAGATAAGGTAAAGTTCACTAATTCTGTTAAATAGTATGAATACTAAGTATAAGATGATAATTTAAACTATTGGCTCTGAGCTGTAGACCTCGCGATAAGATTCATAGCTTAAAACTGAAAACAAATACTTACTTCGTTGAGTCATTATCACAGAGCGTACTCGCAATGGTCTTAAGTGCCATAGACCCTACTGGCACTTAAGTCCTTTATGCCAATTTACATCATTTATAATGAGAAATTAAAATGAAAATATTTTATAACTAATAAAATGTTACATTACAAGGTATTAGGTTGGGACTTCCTATTAAGTATATTTTACCTGTATCAGGAAGCCCCGCTCCTCCGTAGCAACAAGTTGTAGGTTAACAAAAAATAATATTATAATATTTTTCAAAAACCGAAACGACCCAAAAATTTTATCTAACTACTTAACTGAACCTGCTAACAAAATTTCACGAGAATCGGTTGTGAATTGCGACCTGCCTGTAGAGGAGAACATCCGGACATACGAAAGTTTGCCCGAGACAAAACGCCGAAAACGGAGACCTTCGCTATCGCTTCGGTCAACTAAATGCATGCGAGACAATTTGAATAGTACCAAAAAACCTTGGCGAAACATGGCTTTTTTTGTGAGCTCATCGTTTTAGAATTGATATAATATGTATTGTATATATATATATATGTTTATTTTATATTCTAATTACAGGTTTTAATTATTTACGTTTGTAATAATTGAACCATAATTTACTTTCTGTTCATAGTGTTCGTTTGTCTATCTTGATCTGTTTATTGTTTCATTCTCAATTGCTCAAAGGTTGACTGGAAGAGATCCCTTATAGGGATAAGTCCGCCTTTGTACATTGTATATATTTATGTTCTTTTATTGTGTTTGTAATCTGTCTTATGTACAATAAAGTGTTTACATACATACATACATATGTAATTGTGATGTTGATGTGTCATTATAAAATGTTGTTTTGTTGTTAGTCAATTATTTAAACTGACCATGGCCTTGCGGTATATACATCAAAAATGTATAGGTATTTATGCTCAACTACTAAAAGAAAGATTGAATGTGTTCAGTGAGAATATTAATCGAATCCGTTTACTTTTTAATTTTTCAAAAAATAAAATATTGCTTACGTATACGTACTATGTTTAATCCTAAGTAGAAATGTAACATGTTAACTAATTCAAAAGCATGTACAATAAATATAGGTATATTTAAAACATAAATAATAAAATTCTTGTCAGATATTATGCCTGGTTATGATATTTATTGTCAAATTTATGATTTATCATCAAGGGCAGCAATTTTTAAATTATATACTCGCAATTAAGGCACTATGAAGGGAACATACGGTATTCATATGTGCAATTTTCAATCAAAAGGGTACTTATTGTCGGTTGTCAATAAGGCGCTATTTCCATACAGCTTCAATTTGAAATCAACCTTATTGACAAGCGACAATGTGGTACCTTTTGGTTGAAAATGTCACATATAGTCTTTATTTATGTAGCCGATTTCTCATTATAGTAGAGTTGATAACTTTCTAATGTATGAAGAATTGTTTTTATTTTCAACTATACGCTGGTCACATTATTCTATTTAGGGTGAAAAGGGCAGTCTAGGCAACGATGGAGCCGCTGGCTTCCCAGGAAAGGATGGGAAACCCGGAGAACGCGGGGACATCGGACCATCGGGTTTGCCAGGCGGAATGGGTCCTCCGGGTGCGCCAGGACTTAAGGGGGAGAGGGGGGAGCGCGGGCCACCTGGACCTATCAGCATCACATCTTCTGGATCGGACATAATTACTGTCAAGGTTAGCTCTTCATTTTTATATTTTAAAAAACTAAGATTAGTAAATTAGCTACGTTACTGACCATACATTTTAAATATACATTTTTCTACAAAAAAATGCATATTTAGTTTATTAGTGACAGGTTTCGTGTCCTATTAGTCCTATTACCTATGCAAATTCGAAGCTAAAATCCGATTGCGGTTGGTAACCTCTCTATTTGGTTGAATTCATTCTGATACAACCGGTTTGTGTAGACTGATTGGAATCGACGAGTTTATTAACATTTGGCTACATTATGATGAAATCACAAAAGAAAATGTACCTACAGCTACACTACTAAATACCAAAGACAAAACTTGAAGAAACTCATGTCAAATAAAAGTAATAACGTTCCGATAGAAGTAAAAATGTTTATGTGTGCGTTATTAATACTTTTAAATAATACATATAATTATGTAGGAACACTTGTTTTCTAATCGTATACTCATGTATAGTGACTGTCACATGTCACATACCTACCATTAAAAATATTTTCGTGTCAGGGCGAGAAAGGCGACGCAGGTCCTCGAGGGAGGAGAGGCAGGCCCGGTGCGAATGGACCTCGCGGCTTACAAGGAATACAGGGATTGCCCGGCCCTCCGGGAAGACCGGGCGATAAGGGCGACACTGGCTTCCCTGGTTGGGTGGTTAGTAAATTATAATTTCTCTCTTTTGCTGTATCAAGAATTACTGGCGTCATGTGACCTTAAGGAGGGAACCGCAGTTGCCCGAATGGATATAAAATTCGTTGTCTGGTTTCCACCATTATTTTGGTATATTCCAAACATCATCTTACACCATGTTTTGTGTTTGCCACTTATTTTTCGATCGGATATGACTTTTTATCAACAAAAATACATTACATTATATGTGAGCCCTCCAACGTGCCACTTTCGAATTTATTTTTTTGTTTTTTTCTCGAATATTAAAAGACTTTTTTGTCTGTTCTGCTACTAATAGGATGGCCAGGTAAATAGAAAAATAATTTGAAAGCTAAGAAAATTAGGCCAGTCAAATTAGATCCAAAAAAAGCGTTTTGATGAATTAATTCCCAGCAAGCTGGAAATCATTGAAATACTTTCATTTGGTCCTTAATGCGTATAATCCGAGTTTGCTCCATCCCAGGAGGTGTGGATAAATTTTGCGAGCCTTGGGAGATACATTTTACCTTGGATTGACAAAATCACTCGATGTAGAAAGAACCCACCATCAATTATAATGTCACTACCAGCAAGGTTGTTCTGGACGGACACTAGTGAGAAAAAATTTCGGATTTTAACACGATTATACAGAAACAAAGAAATTCAAAGTGGCGGCCATTTTTTACAATCTTTGACTACGAATAAATATTAAGATACTATTCGGATCTTTAGATGTCAATTTTTATCACGATTAGAGCAAGGTTTCTGTCAGATGTACCGTTTTTGAACCACAAGCAAAAAACTGAAAAAGAGCAAAATATTTCCACATCTGGAATAGAGCACACTCGGATTACACTTATTTAGAACCAAATAAAGGTGCTAAGACGATTCCCCACTTGCTGGGAATGAATTCCTGAAAAAAATCTATTTTCACTGGCCTTAATACCGGTGACCTTTTGATATTGTAGTAAAAAAATATTGTTTCTTTTAGGGTAGAACTGGGTCTTCTGGAAAACCAGGACTACCGGGTTCTGTAGGACCTAAAGGAGACAAAGGCGAACCGGGTGAAAGCCTACTGGATATTTCTACGGTAAGTTATAAGTTTTATAAAGGACCTACCACACATTATAAAATGACGCAGCGTGTCGGTTGTGCCGTGTATCGTGCGTTGCGTTTTTGTGTTAAGTACATTATGCTGTGTAAAGAGTAGTTCAACACCAACATTTATTGAGCAATAGTGTACACGAACCTTTATACGGTCAAATAAAAATAGTCTTACTAATGTTTTATAGAAATATGTTTACTTATGAATTCTTTTTGCATATTTAGTTATAGTTATATTTCAATATGCTTATCTTTTTAAGAATATACTTTACTCCATACAAACGTAGTTCCAATTTTCCTCTCTGGATATTGCCATTATGGAAAACATTTTCATATAATTTGATGTATATTAACCATAGCTATGCCTTTTGACTGTTTTAGATTTTTTGATTATTGTAAAAATTTGGTGCGATAAACAAATTTCATACAAATTTTTAAATGCTCCTCTTATAATTAAAAATTCAAAAAAAAAACACCCATGGGCATAGCTGTGATTGATATACAACAAATTGTGTCAAAAAAGAATCAATAATGTTAAAATCCAGAGAGGAAAATGAGGACAACGTTTGTATGAAAAGGCGATTTTGCGCGGGTCCTCCACTTTATTATAAAATAAATCTCGTCTCTTCTTAATTATAAAATAAAATATGTCGAGTTTATCGTTTCAAACGTTACAAAACCGCATAGTTCATATTGATTACACTTCATGCGTAATTGATGTAACTGATGATGTATTTTGATAAGATAGTCTAAAACTACGATAATACTTGAATAAATACATCATTTAATCCGCTTCTTCAATTTGACGCGTAGACCTCCAACAAAGCTCTCAGCAACGATCGCAGTGGGTTCGGGCGGTGGGTTCCTCACGGAGCAGGCCGCGGGCTCCACTGAGAACTTGTGGAGAATTGCTGCTACGCCGGCCATAGCTTGCATTTGACCCAGGCGAGCACCTGAAAGATATAAAAATAATACGTTTTAAAAATCTCCGCCACGTGGATCAAAATTTTTGAGTCCAGAGATTTCTCATTATGGTTGGGGAGCCCAAGAGGGTATTTTTGTAGTTACTCAAGTGCGTCAGATTAATATATGAGTTATACTTATCTACGGGAGTCTACCTTAACTACTTTTAGCCGCCTAGCTATGTTGAGCCGTTGGTTGGTGGGGGGCGGGGGAGGGGGGGTTCAACAAATCGTTAACCAGGTCATTTTAGTCCAAATTAATGCTATAATTGTGCTATTATTAAATCTGACAATTATTTGTACGCATTTCCTTAATCTGACGGTTACAATGTGAAAATCGGGCATCGAACTTGTGATCGTCAGATTAAGGAAATGCGTATAAATAATTGTCAGATTAATGAAATAAAACTATGAAAACGGATTATATCGCTTATATTGAATTTGTAATACACCCCAACGTTTCGAACCCTTTACAGCGTTCGTGGTCAATCGGTGACTGAGGAAAAACTACAAGTGCAAAAATACCCACATACAAAAAATAATGAACCATCATAGACTATAAACTTTAAGGCTGGTTGTACATGCAAAATCAGTTAATAAGCCTAGTTATACAATACAACTATTTTCAAGTAAAGATATATATATATATAAGCTACGCCGGCTCCAACCCTACACCTCGGACCCGAGAAATAATAATAATTAATAGTCAGTTAAGTTATAGAAAAAATATAGCATTAATTAGGACCAAGACGACTAATTCCTTGTACTTAACGATTTTTTAACCCCCCGAAAATTCTGTAGACGCTTTCCTGCTTGCTAGAAAAGAAAACTTTATACAACCTTTTTTTCTTCCTATCATCTAATCTTTCGATTCCAATAGGTCTCTACGACGCTCGAGTAACTACACATTTAGCATCGCCGGCTCCCCAGCTACTATTAATTGATATGCGATAAATGCAAACTCGTCACTCTGAGGTTGAAAGGTAGGAAAAGTTCTAAATTGCTCATATTACTCATTAATTATACCTACCACAAACTTTGCTAATCCATTCGATAAGTTTGGAAAACTCGAAAACAATTAAGGTGCTTTGGGGCATTCACATTTTTAAATAAACAAATAAAAAGGTAATAACAGGAAAGAGGTGTGATTGTTTATTTGTATAAGTAACCTGATCTTAATTTCATATTTATGTTACTGTTTGACTGCAAGTACCTATGTTCTAATAAAGCGTTTCATAATATTCTATTACGATTACAACTAAGTACTAGCTAGCATAAAAAAACTGTTCTGTTAATATTTTGATACATACCAACACACGCCCGTGGTCCTTCTCCAAATGGCATATAAATATATTTCCTGTTCTATTTATTTTCTTGGGTGAATCTTTCAGGGTCAAACTTTTCTGGGTCGTCAAAATACTTTTCATCGTTATGAATTGCTTGCGTTGGTATTATTATTTTTACACCTTCATCAATTGTTAGGTCAATCTCTGGTATCGTATATTTAGGAGATTTGCACTCCCTATAAATGAATGCTACAGGAGGATACATTCTCATGCCCTCATTAAAAGCCAAATAGGTCATTTCTTTCACAGCTTCGTATTTTAATTTATTATCTTATTTTAGCATCACTTTATCAATTTCTTCTTGTACTTTCACTTGACAATCAGGATTGAATGCCAATTGATGTAATAGATAACTTGATGCACTGGACGATGTCTCAAATCCTGCGCCAAATAAAACAAATACTTGTGCCACCATAAGCTCTATATCTAGAGCCTGATTAATTACCATGGGAGTGCCGTCTTCATTTTTTTTCTCCATAGACTCTCCAACCATATCACCTTGTTCTTTTAGCTCAAGCAATAAATCTATGAAATCGTTTCTGCCTGATGGTTTATAGTTTCTCTCTTTTAAAACGGATAACACTAAATGACGCATGGATTTTTCGATTTCAGGTGCTAAAAAGTGAACTTTATTGCATAATTCTGGAAACATGAACTTACATGCTCCTCTAAGAGCGTCTACTGGAGTTATCTGGAATATTCTCTTACCAAGTTTTCGAAACTGAATTTTCAGAACTCAGCGAATCCATGTTAATTCCAAATCCGCATGCTCCTATGAAATCGGTGGTGTATCTTGCCATGAGTTCTCGCATATCGCGAATCCAAATGAGCGACCTCTTCAGCTAATTGTTGTAATTTTTCTGCCCTTTCAGTAATAAGTGGAAACATCGCCTTTAACTTGCCAGTGCTAAACGCTGGCGTTATTCTTGTCGAAGCAAACGCCACAAATCTCCGTTCAAAAAGAACAAGTTTTTCATAAGCGGTTCTATCACCGTTCTATCGGGATGTAATCCTCTTGCATAGAAGTGCTCGAAGTCGGCGCTTACTATCCTTTTAGCAATATCTGGATCCCTTATAATTAGTTCCGGGGTTGAGCTTCTGTAGAAACCAACGACTTTCTCGTTGGGATACTTCTTGTACAATTCGGTTGCCGTCATAGCAAAACTAGATTGCTGCACAAATTGACGAAAATTATTCCCGACAAATGCATAAGGTTTGTCATGTTTCACGCCCCGCACCTTCCAGTAATTAAACGTCCGAATACCATATAAATATAGAGCAATAAAAACCACTATTGTAAGAACTATGATCGTAAACATTTTTATAAGTCACACTTATGCCGATGAACTTCAAGAACACGACTGCCCAATTCGGGACATTACGGAACACTGACCAACGCGCGGTTTAAATTTGAAGATAAGTTAAGTTAAGAGTAAATGATAATACATATAAACAATACTCTGCTGTGGCTAAACATAGTCTCACGTTATAAGTAGAATATTATGTAAATGTTTAAACCATAGTTTTTTTGTGCTATAAATCCAGATGCGTATTCTGATTGTAATAATAGGTTATGAATTTGATCTGGATTAATTATGGATATGATTAATCAGTGTACAAAGTGACGTTATACTCGTTGAAGAAATTTTGACTTGACAGATCATATTCGGAACAAATCCAGATCAACCGAACAAACTCTAATAAAAAAACAATAATGAACATTTAGTTTGCAGTAGACTCATTGTTTTTACTTTGACTATTTTAGGTTTTCTTTTTGCATACATGGTTTTTGATTAGATATAAAACCGGTTTTCAAGTTGTCAAATATGCCATAAATATGTACATGGAAAAATACGGACACTCGGTCACTCAACTCTAAGGTCATATTAGGAATTTAAAAATGTCCTCCAAATTAGTGGGCAATACTACCTTAGTACTACTATTGTCTTGAGAATTTCGAAACATTTCTGTTTACATACTTAGCTCAAAGGTGAAAAAGGCGACCGAGGCTATGATGGCGCTCAAGGCGCAATGGGCCCACCCGGACCCCCAGGCCCCAGGTCCGAGCCAGTCCAATATATTCCCGGGCCTCCGGGCCCTCCGGGACCGCCGGGGCCGCCCGGCGTCTCCCTTATTGGACCCAAAGGAGAACCCGGAATGAGCGTTTATGAAGAACACCCCATCCATGGCAACACGAAGTTTTTTGGACGTCCACGTAAGTATTTAGTCCAACTCAATGCATTCAACAGTTATCAAAGTACCTGTGATTTCTCATCTTTGTACTTAACTAGCAACTGGTTAACCTAAAAATATAGTACTTACCTATTTTAAAATGAAGTTATTTATTCCTGAGCCGACTTTGTGACTTTGACAATAACTAAATTATTTTAAGTACATAACTAAGAAGTATAAGCACCATCAGAATAAATACTAGTACTTAATAAGTACATAGGTAGGTGACTTAGACTAAGACTGTGGGTGCAGTGAGAAAAATAATTCGGAAAACATAACAACTATACCTAAGCAATTTTGGACATTGACACCATTATTTACAATGTTACACAAATTATAATATATATATATATATATATATATAATTTAAAATCCCCTACGCTATATGCCAAAAGAATCAATTTTATTCCAAAAATGCCATACATTATCTTGGAAATTGGTGATACTCTTCAAACTGCTAGATCAATTTCTATCAAACATAGCTATAGTATGAATTTTCTCAAATGATTTTTATGCCTTACACTCTAATCTGTTAGGCCTCAGACCCTAATCCGTTAAACAAAAGTCTTTGTTTCTTTTGTTCAGCGGTTACCAATGCTACCGCTACTGACTGAACGGGAACAAACTCGTTTAAAAACGAAATTTTACCGTCCAATTTATATGGTTCTAATTTATGTAGCAGCTCTGTATTCTGAGGCCACACAGGCAACCGATCGTCCTTCATTACCCAAAATCGTTATCTCAGAATGAGCTGTTACATTTTGAACCTTAATACTATCACGACATGTAGTTGCTTTTTAACGACATGGTTGCTTTGGCACGCGCTCGGCAGGCGACTAAGGCACCTCTCCATAAAAGAAACAAAGAAAGAAAGAAAGAAAGAAAGAAATATTTATTAGCACAAAAAAAAACAACTAAAAACAACATAAAATAACATTCATTTAGAATATAAACTAACAGAATTGTGCTAAAAGGTCCTCACTCAGCTTAATGTCCCGAAGTGAATCCTAGGACTCACTACGTGACGCTGATTTTCAGTGAGGCCTGATAAAACTAAAACTAAAACTAGAACTAAAACTAACTAGGTGGCAGAAATAAGTTTAAAATTAAGTATGTAACAAATTAATGAATTGCCTGTTAATTGGTGTTAGCAATTCAGCATATTCTCAAAATTATTGTCATTACATTTTATCCAGCCGCTATACATAGTCTAACTGTTGGAACTTATTTCCACGCAGACGAAGTCGCGGGCAAAAGCTAGTCAATTAATAAAAGTTAGAAAAAAGAAATCTAAAGAACACGTCGAACACGAACGGGTGTGTATGTGTTTGTGTGTGTGCGAGTGTGACTGAGTGTATGAGAGTGTGAGTTGTGTGTGAGTGTGCACGGTTGCATAAGTGCTACAATTTTTGTTTGTTTAGTAGAAAATTCCGGAGTTTAACTTTAAAAGAGGTGACCGATAAACAATTTCGTACTGGTGGTGGCAAGTCGTTCCAGCACTTTGTGGCAGCAAAACGGAAGCTGCCACGAAAGGCAGCCGTGCAATGTGTTGTGCGGTGTATAAGGCGTGTTGCATCTCTCATAGGACGCTGAGAAAAATTTATTTTGTCATAAAGATAAGAGGGTTGTCTATTTTTTATAATACCAAAAAGTCGCAAAATGGAGAGATCTACGGGAGGCCATATTCATCAAATTGTATCGATTTAAAAAAGGAGTGATGTGAGCACGTCGAGGAATGGGAAAACAGAAACGGGCACAAGCATTTTGAATTCGTTGCAGCATTTTCTTAGTCCGACCCAGTAAGCGTCCACTGAGGACTACATCTGCGTAATTAAGTTTTGACAGTATGAGTGCCTCACTCAACTTAATGCGCATGTCAACAGAAAGACACTCACGGATTTTGTACAGCACCTTGAGACGGTAAAAACAGTTGCGCATTGTTTGCGAGATATGTTTCTCAAATCTCAAAGACTCATCCATTAATACACCTAAATTACGAGCCTCAACAACTCTCTCTAAAAGCGATCCATTTATTGCAACCTGTGGGTTATGTCCTGCAACTATTTCAATCTGTTTGTTTGTACCTAACAACATGAATTTAGATTTAGAAGAGTTTAATTGCAAATTATTCTGGAGACACCAGTTGACAATATTGGATAAATCATCGTTAAGTTTATTTACAGCTATACTTGTGTCATTAGTTTTGAAAGATATATATAACTGAGTGTCATCCGCGTATATGTGATACTTACAATTTTGTATGTTACTAATTACATCTGCACTATACAAACTAAATAGGATGGGTCCTAGAATCGAACCCTGTGGAACACCTCTAGTAACAGGTAATGTGCTTGAAACTAACTCAGTGCCATCCTCATGACAAATTTTGACATACTGCGTGCGATCGCTAAGGTAACTATGAAACCATCTCAGAGCCAAGGTGTCAAAACCATAGAAGGCTAGTTTAGATAAAAGTAGAGTCGTGTCAATCGTATCAAATGCGCGAGAGAAGTCAAGTAACACCAGTATTGTTGCCTCACCAGCGTCTTGTGCAACTAGAACATCATCAACCACATCTATAAGCGCAGTGGTAGTGCTGCGGAGCTTTCTGAATCCTGATTGTTTTTTTGGCAGGATGTTATTTGCCTCAAGAAACGCCGTCATTTGAACGCAAACAATTTTTTCTAATACTTTTGATATCACGGGAAGTATGCTGATTGGACGAAGTTCTTTGAATTCACTAGGATTTGGGGTTTTAGGAATGGGTTTAACCACCGCGACTTTCCACTCGTCAGGGAATATACCAGTCTCTAGAGATTTGTTCACTATAGCAGTTATTGTAGAAAGTGTTGTTGGAAGAGTCATTGAAACCATATTTATATTGAGTCCATCGTTGCCCTGTGCATGGGTTGTAATGGATTTTATTATATTAAATACTGTTAATTCATTAACGGGCTCTAATTTAAAAATATTATTGCTAAATTTGTGAAATTCAAAGTATGTCAGAATAGATATGCTAATGCAGTTAGTAATAGGGAGCTTCAAAAAGTATTCGTTTATTTTATCAGCATTACACAGGGATTTAGGTAATTGGAAATCAGATTTCTTAAAGTTAGCCACGTTTCGTTTAATGTTTTTCCATAGATTGCGGGGATTTTTTATAAGATTGATGTTACGATTGAAATAGGCGGTTTTTTCATGTTGCAATGCTGTGTTGACTATATTTTTCAGATCCTTATGTTTTTTGAGAGTTTGGTCAGTCTATATCTGGAATAAGCTTCATCGCGTATTTTCATCATTTCCTTAATGGTGTAAGTGACCCATGGGTACGAGCAGTCTTTTACGTAAGTCTGTCTGACAGGTGCATGAATGTTGAATAACATGATTAAGCCATGGTTAAATTGCTTAACCATGTCATTCACATTTCCGGTCAAGAAATTATGTAACGCCAAGGAATGTATGTCGCTATTTAAATTATCCTGTACTATATCCTTGAGTGGCCTGTAAGTCAGAAGTTTGCGAGGAATTCGTTGTTTCTTTACGTGTATTTCACACGTGAGGAACGCGTGACTACTTAGAGTCGGGATATGATTTACTTTAATATTGCTTACGGGCATGTTGGAACAGATAACATCAATTAATGTTTCACTGTGATCAGTGAAGTGAGTTGGCTGAGCTACATGTTGTGTAAGATTCATATAGTTTAAGAACTCTAACATTTTCTTAGAGCTAGCATTATGGACGTCCAAAATATTGATATTAAAATCGCCAAGTAGTATCAAGTTGTCAATCTCACCAATGGAAGCAATACTTTCGGTCAGGGTATCAAAAAATAAGTCAGGGTTGAGCCACGGTGGTCGGTAGGCGGTGCCAATAGCGAACTTAGTACCATTGATGCTAAAGCTTAACCACATTTGTTCTACTGATTGTGCTGGCGGGTGAGAAATGACTCGCGTAGTAACTCGGTTGCGGATATAGAATCCAACTCCCCCTCCACGCGTTCGTACGTCCGCAGGGCGCGGGATGTGGCGCAGGCGGTAGCCGGGGGGCGCGGGCGCGCGGCCTTCCTCGCCCGTGCGCAGCCATGTCTCGTTAATCGCCATTATATCGACATTATACCTCGACATAGCAATAAGAAACTCATCATGACGCGTGCCAAGAGAACCTGGGTTAAGCAGTCCAATAATCATGTTTTTGTTTTTAACGAATTGAATTTTGAAAGAAAAAGTAATATGGATGTGCTTGCTATTATTTAGCAGCTTACAGAGTAATGTCACGTGGCGCCTGTCTAAGGTAATTATCGTGTTGTGCGAGTAAGATATTGTGAAATGAGATGCAAGTTTATAAATTAGTTTTGAGTAGTAAGTTTCACATGAGCGGTCGTTTGGTATGAGTTTGTCGTACCATAACATATTTTGGTATACGAGTACTAGAAAGAGTAAACTGTTTTTACACACATTGAGATAAAATATGTAAATAGGAGTAGCTGAAGAACTGATTGGCTTATAAAACAATATAGAAAGAATTTTAAAATTTGCATAATACACTACATCATGAATTTTTAAAATAGCTAAGTGAACAAACAATATCAGTAACCAAAAAATTTCGAGATATCCGCCTCAATGCGCAACCGCCGCCGTGGGGCTCCTTCTTCCTTGCGCACGTAAATACACCCATCGCGCGTCCATACGAAAGGCTTTTGTTTAACGGATTAGGGTCTGAGGCCTAAGAATCATCTGAGAAAATTCATACTATAAGAACTACCGCAAGGAAACTCGCTTTTACTTTAAAAAAAAAAGCATTATAATCGGCCTATCCGTTGGAGAGTTACGATGCCACAGACAGACATTGGCACCAAACATATAACACCTCTTTTTTTGCTTAAATTGCGCTCGACCAAATGTATGAACGGCCTCGCGTACATTTAAACAAAGAGCCTTTAAGTGTTGGCTTCGGCCCCGCGCACGCCTCCCAAATGTCTGGAATACCATTGTTCCGTAATGGGCAAAGACATACAATAGTAATGTTTATGTTAAGTACTAATAACTTATTGACAACATTCATGCTGCTCTCAGCGGTTAAAGCTAGTGCTCTTGACGAACTTAAGGCTTTAAGGGAGTTGAAAGACCTCAAGGAGAAAGATCGGCACAGAGATGGTAAGCATTTAATGAACTAAGTAATTAGTTAAATAAACAAGTATTTACATAGTATTAAGTGAAATTAATTTCAAAGGGTTGCTCGAGGTATTGAACTTTCAAATTGGATAACTTTAATTTCGTAATTATAATTAAACATTTCGTGATCTAGAAGTAAACATTGTTCGGGGTAACTGTACAGGGTATATTTGTGATTACTTCGGCTTATCAAAGTAAAATTTTCACCGTGTAACGAAATTTGTGCATTTTTGATTTTACAGAAAAGTATTTTCTGCAAAACATGCTTATTTTAGCGTATTCTCTACGATTAAGTAATAATAAATAGGTGTCATAATGACACCAACCCCATCAAAATTAGTCCGAGCCCCCCCCCCCCCCTTTGCTACAGTCCAACCACCAAAGCACTTTAGACAAATAAATGTGTATTTTTTTTAATAGCACAACCCGTGTACGGCGCAAGTAACCAAAGGACGGAAGAGGCCAGTACAGGTCAAACTGTACCTGGTGCAGCGGTTTTCCAAACTACAGAAGAAATGATGAGGGTATTTATTACTTTAAATATTAACGTTATTAAAAAAAATAAACTAAATTTAACTAAAATATTAGCATTAAATTAAATGTAGCAAAATAAGAAGGAAATATGTAAATATACTTACCTACAAAATATACCCATTCCAAAAAGAATACCCCGTCCAGCAAATCGGCCTGTGGCATGGACCCCGTGAATATTAGTTATAATACATTATTATATTATAACAAAGAGAATAGAGTGTATAGAGAGTATTGTCATAGTAAATTTTGAGTCACAGTAAATTTACTGCCATCTTTCGACTCGGGATTGAAACTAAAAATGAAAATGAATAAAAATATAGGTATATGTAAATAAACAAAATTTTTATTTTATTTTTTAGAACGCCATATGACTTTGACCCATGTTCTTTCCCTGATGATATGTCTTGAAATTGTTAAATATCAAACGGCATCTACACGAGTATAGGCCAAAGGTGTGGCGCCATCTATTCGAGCATAATTTTTTCTTGATTTTCCGATTATCTTATAAGGAGTATATATCTTTGATTATAACATTTATAACTAATATATTAATATTAAATAAAATATAACATTAAACAATAATGTTGAATTAATTTTGAGCTTACAGCCATCTGCTAACGAAATTACATTTTATTAAATCAAAGAAAAATTCATCGCCTATACTCGAAACTGGAATTCAAGACCAAAAAAACTCCGACAGTGTTGCCACTGCAATAAAATTTTTGTACAATAGTATATTCCTTTTTTACAAAAAAAAATGCTTAAATAATTTGTTTATTGGTAATTTCAATTCTTTGATATAAAGACGTAATTGTAATGACTTATTTTTACATAAATATAAATACAAGACATCATTAAAATTAAAACATCCGTGATTTTTGGTTGAAAAGCTGGTATTGTACTTGTACCACATCGGGTATTCATAACATTTGGTGCAATAATTTACAAATAAGTTAAGAACGAACTCAGATGTAATTGATTATATTACAAACATCAAGGTAATCGACCAAATCGCAGAATAATAATTTCTAGCTCGCTTTATGGTTGTTAATTGTTATCACCGCCATTATTATCGACTACGGATCGTGACTCCATGGTTTGTCAATCTCACTCGACATCAGACGTCTGTTCCGACTTCCGAGTGTTAGAATGCTCTTTTAGCTCACTGGTGATTTCTGCCTTGTTGAGTTTCTGTTTTTTGTTGTTTTGTTTGAGTGAGTCTAGCCTAGAAATACTCTGTGGTAGAAAAATGCAACCTTATTTTGTTTAGGTTCGTTAGAATTGTCTCGATGTTAGTTGAATGTTCAAAACAAAGTGCAGTCGGCGACAAAAGTTGTATTTT
Source organism: Cydia strobilella (assembly GCF_947568885.1). Classification (NCBI taxonomy): domain Eukaryota; kingdom Metazoa; phylum Arthropoda; class Insecta; order Lepidoptera; family Tortricidae; genus Cydia; species Cydia strobilella. The sequence goes on from NC_086051.1 coordinate 6,304,179, forward strand.
TTTTTTTCACAAAAACCTTTTTTATCAATGATGGCCAACCAATATAAAGAAACATATTAGAAAAAGGTTGGCGAAACCTGAGATGTTTACTTGACAGTGACATAAGTAACATTGACAGTTTTGACGGTGACATATCTGTCGTAGTTTTTTAGGGTTCCGTACCCAAAGGGTAAAAACGGGACCCTATTACTAAGACTTCTCTGTCCGTCTGTCCGTCTGTCTGTCTGTCACCAAGCTGTATCTCATGAACCGTGATAGCTAGACAGTTGAAATTTTCACAGATGATGTATTTCTGTTGCCGCTATAACAACAAATACTAAAAAGTACGGAACCCTCGGTGCGCGAGTCCCACTCGCACTTGGCCGGTTTTTTTTTTGTCTTGAATTCCAGTTTCGATTATAAGCAAATGAGCTGCCGAAACTAGCTCGATCTCGGCGAACCTATCGAACATAGTAACTAGCAACAAGGACGCAGCATTACGTAGAAGTGAGATCGAGATATCTCCATCGTGTCTCCCGTGTTGCGGCGTCACTCTCGGTAGTTACTAAATTCAGGAAGGTGTAACAAGTTCTTTAAGATGACGCGTAAGAGTATTACATCTATAATCGCACTTAAACTATCGCCAAAACAACATGTCGCCAAAAGCGACTAAAAATAATAGTGAGTGACAATGAATACAGTGCACATAAAAAGACATGGTAGACAAGCTTGCAAACATAAATAAATAGCGCCACCTATAACAAAGATGAGGAACACGTCGGGTACGAGCGTTATGGCGCTTTTACTACTCTTTGCTATAACTATTTTAAATAAACGGATTACTTGTATTGACTTCAACAAAATTAAAATAAAAGTTTTTAAATATCAAAAATCAATCCCCATAAAAAATCTATTCTGATCAAAAGAAATCAAAATAAAATGATGATATTTTATTATTTATTTTTTCTGTGTTTAACCGCACAATACGGCATATTTGTTTATTTTATGATATTATCTAAATATTTCTCACTACTACTGTTACAATGGGCCGCCATTTGCACACGATTGATCTCACAGGCTCAACTATTAAACGAATGTCGATTATTTTTTATCGAAATCGATAACAAAGTACCTAGAGCAAACTCTAAACCAAGATAAGTCTGCAACAATTTTGATAACACACGCAGTAGGTACAAGTGTTATGTAAAACGGCAAATTTCTATGAAATATGACGTATAAATAACACTTGCACTGCGTGTGCTATCAAAATCGTTGCAGACTTATCTTGGTCTAACACTACCAATGAATCCGATGTGATTATGCCACAATTCAAGATCTTATTTCCTACAAGAGAACATTACTGCCGGGCTAGCACATGATTGGCGCGAGAGTATCTCGCCGCGACATAGACTACCCGTCCCCCTTTAATTCATACAGTTAGTAAAAGACGGGTAGTCTATCTCGCGGCGAGATACTGTCGCGTCAATCATGTGCTCGGCCTACAGTTTTTTTTAATTTTAATTTAAACCTAGTTTCAGGTTTTAGTCCTTAAGCTTCAAGCATTTAAAAATAACAAGTTCTTTGTTTTCTGATTTATTTAAGTAATTCATGAAGATAATATATTTACAATAAAGTTAGATCCCTAATTCATCCGTGCCTTATTCTGATCAGGGTGCCTAGCCAAGGTGACATTCGCTTGCGCTACACGACAACGAAACGCTTTTTGTCTCTTTATCACGTTTCCATAATTAGTGCGACAGTGACGCGCCGACACAGAACGCGCAGTGCGTTTCGTTTGCTATGGAGCGTAAATGATTTACATGTAAGCTACGTCCCTTCTGATAACATCCCAAAATCTAATCCCTGTTGATACTTGACAGGCGCAATCTTAAAAAGTAAAGCAGAGCTTAAATGTGGACAAGAAATTTTGGTTCTGCTGTCCCAACTTTATACTAAAGGTGCTTATTCACTATATAAACAATGTTTGGGATACACTGTTTCTGAAACACATTGCAGATGTTTACAGAAACAATGTTTCAGCTCACATAGTGTGGACGGTCTGAGACTGAGATACAAATGAACTTGGCGATAAACAAGATTGTTTACCGCAACTGTTTCTGTGTTTCAGAAACACGTGGATTTCTGTTTCTGAAACATCTAAACAAAATGTTTATAGTGAATACGTGTCTTTACTTAATCCAATGAGGCTAGAGTTTGTAAATGTTGCTTGACTTTGATATTTTAATTCTGCGCGTGGGGATCAAGCAAAAGATTATTATGAATTTAAATACACTGATAGAGTAATTATTGTAAACTGAAATAGATGTGATATATTAAAAAAAAGTGACGAAGCCCTCCAGTGGTGAAGGCCGGATTCAAACCGGCGTCTTTAGCAATCCGGGCTAACGCCTTGAACCCCGGTTACTCGAATATATGCCATCTTACGAAGACTAGGCGTCTTTGACCAACTCTAAGGGCGAGCAGTACGCACTTACACCTCCTATACGAATTCTTTATGGAATTACGATATAACAAGAGAGATTGGTGTTAGAATAATTATTGTTGTTCTTGGATACCTACAGCTAGCATCAGCAAGTCCTGTGGGTGCTCTGGCATACGTCACGGAAGAGCAAGCTCTGTTCGTCAAAGTGAACTCCGGTTGGCAGTACGTGCTTGTAAGTATTTTTACAATACAAAACAAAACTCTTTAGAGTCGTACCAAGCTGACTCTGCATGGCATTTGCATTGTCACAGTGTGGAAATGTGATCATTAGATAATATCAAATTTCTTTGAAAATATGACGTTCACTGACACCCTCACTTTGTTCTATTCAAATCAGTGCAAAGTTAGCTTGTACTCTATTACACACCTCACACTGTTGAAAAAAAGGTTCGGAATAAAGAAAATCAATACATTTTTTCAAAATTATTACACCAATCTTATGCGATTGGCACAGGATCTTTAACTTGCTATTGATCATTCCGCTGCTAAAGCTATACTTTAGAGTTCTGTGATATTTTTTAAAATCAAAACGTGTAATTCAGGTAATTTAATATTATGCTTAGTTTTATCATAAAGAATGTCTGATCATGTTATTTATCGTTGGCCAGTAATATTGAAAAGGCATTCCGGCATTCAAGTGTGATTTTTTATTGTTCTTATTCAATTTAAACATGGTTAATGCACTCGAAAAACTATTTTAAACTCGTTTACATATAATGAATATCTGCAGTATGTGTATCATTGATTTCAAATACTTGTGATTGTGTTCTAGCTCGGCTCTCTCGTAACGCAGTCACCGCAGGCCCAAGCGACGTCTGCGCCCGCGCCTCTGCCAATGCCCGCCGCTAGCTTGGTTCATGAAGCACCACTGTCAAACTCGATACACAGTTCACCTGATGTACCTGATGGACCTAGAGTAAGTACCTATTGCGATCATTGTGTAGCTCTCTTGTTATCAAAAGCGCAAGCGATGCGAGCGCCCGCGCCTTTACTAATGCCGGTAGCTAATCTGGTCCATGAAGCGCCACTGTTAAACTCGACACACAGTCCAGTCAATATGATGTACCCGATGGGATAAGTACATACAGCGATCTTTGGTTGAATCATTTGGCCTTCCTCGTATAGAATAGAGTTTCGTGATATAATTATTCAATTATAATTTTTCGGAATGCCCTTAGCTCCGGATGGCAGCATTGAGTGATCCCATGTCCGGCAACATGCACGGCGTGCGTAGAGCAGACTACGCGTGCTACAGGCAGGCTCGGCGCGCGGGGCTCAGGGGCACCTTCAGAGCCTTCCTCACTAGCAGGTACCATGAGAACGTGTCAATGAGTCGAGCAAACCACATCTCTTGCTTTGTGCTTCAGTCTGTATAGACGGGCGGACGTCGACTGACTCATAAGTTACACTTGTTGTTGCTGTCCTAAGGTACAGAGGGCCTTTACAAGCTGGCGCCACACCTTCCTATCTTCAGCGACCTTTCTGGCCTCGGTCCAGTTCAATTCTTAGCTACACCAATAATGCTTAATATACACTAATTTATGTTTTACCAACGTCTTAAATCGAATTTTATTTACCAACAGATCAACAAACTTAGACGCTACAGTTCGCTTTGCCGACAACCATCTGCCAGTGGTGAACACCCGTGGTGACGTGATCTTCAAATCCTTTGCCAGCATCTTTGACGGAAACGGTGGCATCATGGCCGGCGCTTCCAGGATATACAGCTTCGATGGAAAAAATCTGATGACAGATCCACATTGGTAAATCAATGTTAATGGAAAAATATTCGTTTCACATGTCATCACTGTCATCAGCAAAAATTACTCAAGCTGTTTTTTTTTTCTGTATTAAAAAAAATTACCCCATCGAGTGAGGTTCCACTAAGGACCGTTGGAACACCGGTCCAATCCGGCTTGGTCTTTTTGGTTGATATAATGCTCATCTATAACATTTTCAGGCCTCACAAGATAATCTGGCACGGCTCACACGCGAGCGGCGAAAGAGCGTTGGACGCGTTCTGCGACGAGTGGACCTCCCATGACCCGCATAGGTCCGGCTTGGCTGCCTCTCTGTATTCCCATAAGCTGTTGTCTCAAGAGAGGTAAGTGAAAACTCTAAACAGAAAAATGGTTGCAGTTATGAAATTTATCATTCTGTAAAGTGAAAAGAAACTGAAAATTTCGTACTATCTACGATATTATAAAACAAATAAATAAAAAAACCTGCTATGCCAATTGCCATTCTAATTTTCTTTTCTACCTATGCATCAATATTCGTTTTGTTTATTTCAGGTACTCGTGTAATAACCACTTCATAGTCCTTTGCGTAGAAGTGTCATCCAAAACCATACGTAATAAGAGAGAAACGCCCAGGTAAATTATCTGTTTATAACTTTAAAAATGCTTTTTATGCGATGTAACGACATATAAAAGATTTTGGCTCAGTTTGTTGATGCGATTATAAAACTAAATCGAAATTGCTAAACGCGATTTTGCGGAACGCGCAAGATTTGCTGTTGCGTATTAATTCGAACATCTCATTTAATAATAGTATCAAGTGACTATCTAAAACTTACCGACATCTTTTTTACTATTAAAATTGTAAGTATGTACATATATTTCTAAAAGCCTACTTATTTTTACTTACTTTGCAGGTTCAATATGACCAATCTACTAGACGACGAAGATTACCTCTACAATGCCGAAGAATACCAGCAGCTGCTTAACGAAATATTTGCTCAACCTTTCAGAGAAAACTAGGCTGCATTTATCCTTTCACACCTGGGTGTGAACGTCTGGACGTTGCCTGAACTTTCAGGCAAAAGTGTACCCTCCGGCCCGGTTCTAAAGCAGATTTTACAACGAAGAGATGGCTAGGATTTTGAAATATAATTTTAAATGAGATTATTCGAATCAAGTGGTCAAACTTGGTGATCGTGCGAGATTCCTATTAAATTAAGCTTATCATGCTAATTGCTATCATATTTATACGTAAGCGTAATTCTATCGACACATTGTTAGTGTTGTTGCTGTCTGTACATCCGTTTTTATACTTATATAGTGTAGGTATATTAGTATAACGTACAAGCGTATCATGCTTTTGGTCTTTTCAGGCATTGTATTGTGACAAAAATTTGCCAAAAGTCAATCGAATTGCAATATCTCTTTATTAATTTAAATTACCTGTATAGGTTTTCATAAGGCTAGAGGATATATATATTACTTCGTAAAGACCGGCCTTACGAGCACTACGAATGAGGCCGATACATTGAAGTCAAAATCGCATTTAGCACACCAGCGCGCTCAGTCGTGTAGCGAATTTCGTAGTGGAAAGGCGTCACCATTGGTGTAAACAAAGTATAAGCGTATGCATACAATTCCGACCGAACACCGACGCCTTTCCACTGCGCAATTCGCCACACGACTGAGCGCGCTGGTGTAACTAAATGCGATTTTGACTTCAATATATCGGCTCCATTCGTAGTGCTCGTAAGGCCGGTCTTTACGAAGTAATATATATGTCTATGAATGTAGATATAAAAAACGCAACACCTATTAGACCTTGCATCGTTTATATGTATATATAAGATTCGATGTAGTCGTTCCTTATCATTGTATAGAAAAATAAGTGAAAATGAAATTTTGAGAAAACATGCAATGAAATAAGCAATATGAATATACCTATATGATATCAAATCATAATTGTTGCGTTTGGGAATAAAACTAAATACTTTATATTGTTTTACTACTAAGTGATTTTTCTACAATAAAATTACGTCCAAGGTATTATTAATATGTGTGTAATAATAAATTAATCAAATATGACTTCATAATTACATAAATGATTAATTAAAATCCAAAGATTATGTTTTATATTTTATCAATTTAAAACATTTTGATCAATTTGAATGTATTGCCATAATATTTTAGCGAATAATTGAATGATTGTAAATTTGTCTTAATTTTACAACGGAACCCCGCAACTATATATTAAGGAGTTCCGCTTGTATATTATGCAACACGGCCCAGATACATCGGAGCGGCCAAGGTTCTCCAAAATATCTGAACACGCGTAACGCGTTGACAATAGAGGCGTGTTCAGATATTTGTGAGCACCTTGGCCGCTCTGATATATCTGAAGGCGACTGAACCTAAGTCCACATCATCAGTGTACCTTCATGTTCATTTTCAAAATGATTTTGCGTCAATTGCCGTCTACGTATTCTATGACGACGCAAGCAACAGCGTTTTATATAGGATATTATTTTTGAACATGAAACTACATTTGTGGGGACGTAGCAAACATAGATAATGTTGCGAAATCATGGCATTTTGTCTATAGTATGTAATCGTAATATTTTAGTGCCATGCCAATAATAAAAGCTTGTAGCTTTTATAATAAAAAGACGTACAACGTTAAGTCACGCCTGTAATTTAATACCGTACCAATTAAATGTAATATTTTAGTTAAATATATAAATTATTACTTGGAGCAAAAAAAGGTACCAGTTTATTATTCAAGATAATGTTATATTAGTAAATATAATTATACATAAATATAATTTACTAGTCGAAATATTCAATACGTTTTTATTATTGTATATAACTGAATTATAATTAGGCACTTAAAATAATTTATGCTAATGTTGGATTAGTACATAGGATAATATTTATTCCAATTGGTATTACGTAGTTGATTGTTAGGCAACAATGAGATTTTTTTATTGAAAGTTTTTTTACTATTTGGCAGTATAGGACTTCAGACTTAATAAACATAAAGATCGAAATATGTTACGAGTTTCATATATCGAGTTAAAGAAGTTATCATTATTTCAGGTTTCGAATATAATTATTATGTCCTAATTGCTGTGTCTTTTCCAGACGCTAATGCCTGCCCTGCCCTACAACTCAATTTTACTAACTCATGCAACTAGGGTTAGCGCTTGAAGCAAGAATTCAAACACAAGACAAGAGCACATTGTGGATTGATCTTAAAAACCTTTTAACCTTTTGAACGCTTTGTCATACACAAACATAAATTAAGCTCCCGGGTGGAAGGGAGCTTATGTAAACCTTACTTGAAAGTGTGAAGGTTATTTTCCACGTCCGCCATAACACCTATAGTTGTCCTTGGCGCTATGGGCACGACTAGTAACGACAGCTTTAGAAGTTCTTGGTGTTCAAATGGTTAAATATGGATAAAATAAAATGAAACAAAAGAGGCATTAATAAACCAATACGGACATAAAACGCTTACATTCTTTTACCGAGCAAAATTGCATTTCATTATAATTTTGTTTAATTTTACATACCAAAAGCATTTATGTACTTTGTATTTTAAATAATTCTGGCAGTGTGCGCTTTTTATATTGAGCAGAAGTTTTATGTAATATACAAACGACTGCATGTTTACAAATAGCTATAAGTCAAATAAATGTTTTCGCTACCGTAAAAGGACTCATTATTCGAATAATTTATCTAAGTACATGTCGGAAAAGCTTACCTTGCAGTCCTAACACATTCCCCTATCTATCCTATTAAAAAAAAACGGCCAAGAGTATGCCGGGCCATGCTCAATGTAGAGTTCCGAAGTTACCCATCCATCACAATAGACAGCCTTGAACGGAAGCTATTAGTTGATATTATCTACAACCAGCTGCAAAAGTGCATCGCCACTTTATGAAAGAATGCCACTCATAATGTGTATATGGAATTTTGCAACTCGCTGTTTATTTAACAGGCAAATCGCATCTTCGCTCTTGTACTAAGAAGGTAAAACTTCCTAACTCCATATTTTCTGTAAGAAATTGTGAGCTAAGCTAATCAATTCTTTTATAAATTTACTTAAGGGTAAAATGCTACAAGTAGTACTTTCTTAAACTATGTACAGTTAGCCTGCACAGGTAGAGGATAATATAATGGACCTACAGGGGTAGAAGTGTGTAAGTACCTATGCAGGAACTGTTAACGACTATTATTATTCAATATTCATGGCATAGAAAAAGAAAAAATTGACAGTCTGATAGTGGTCTTAGGTTTTCTGCTCGCTCCAGTATCAAAGCCTTTGTGAGGTTGATTTGTGCCTCACTTACCTCACCGCCTCGTACCTGCGGCTGGCAGGTTAATTGATTCCTAGCTCGGACTCCTTATTCTGACAGACACAAGTCTAAAAGGGCTTTTCTTCATTGAATTCTGCTTGCACATAAGCACTTGATGGAAGCGACAGTACTCTAGAACTGACAGGTTATTACCTAAGTTCAGTTCCTCTTCTCATTCAAATTCTAATAGTTATGAACAGGAATCTCAGGCAACTGTCTCATCCTGTTCTATTTTAGATAATATATAATCATTCATTATTGAATCCGTGTTCTTAAATATTTTGGGATTTGAATAATTAGGTAAGTATATAACGTTTAAAATTATTAAGTTTCTCTTAATACTACTTCGGTGTCAAATAAGCATACGGAGCACCCGATAGTAAGCGGTCACCGTAGCCTATAGACGCCTGCAACTCCAGAGGTGTTACATGCGCGTTGCCGACCCTAACACCCTGCACCCTCGTTGAGCTCTGACAACTTTACTCACCGGCAGGAACACAACACTATGAGAAGAGTATTTATGGGTAAGATCACTATGAGTACCTAGAGTACCTTCTAACAAAATAATATCAATTTCGATATCAAAATTCGTACGTTAACTTGTTGCACTGACATGTTTTCTGACACCTGCGCTGCGATTTGCCTATATTAGCCTTAATTTGGAACCCACGACCTCTTTCGACCCACCTGTATGTTTTATTTTTTTAAACATTTCTTTGCAGCACGTACCGTATCAAAATGAACTCTTATTAGGCTATAAAAAGGCTCCGATTTTATTAGTTTTTATCTAGATCTCGATAAATCCGACAAAGCATTTCACCGCGCTCTGGGGAGCTGTAATCCTGGGCTAAACTTACGAGCGGGAGTAACAAAGCCAGGTATAACAAAGTAAACTTGTTTTAAAAGTCATGAGTGATCGGTCTACTAAATACTCGGACATTTGCACAGCTTGAACTAAGCTAAAATGCAAGACGTACGTATATATGTATGTATTATGTTTTACTTCGGCTTTTAAGTAAGTCACACTCATTAATTGATAAAAAGTATTTAGAAAAGACCCGATTTATAGCAGCCGTCTGCATATTTATAGCAATCTTTATTTTAGTTAGATTTTATAAGCCTCTTACTTCACAACAGTTTCAATTACACACTAAATTCTTTTTAACTAGGTAAAGGCCTAAGAGTTGAGCTCAGGTGTTTATCGCCAAGCAGTCCGACCTTTACCAATCGAACAGAAAAGTTTTCATATTAAAGTAAGAGACGGCTTTGCCGGCGAAAAAGGAATTTTATTCCTAGTTGCAACGTTGCTGAGTCCATTAAAATGTAAAGTTTGATTGCGTCTGTGAAACCAGAGACTTAATAAAGTACATTATGATATTTATGATGCAAGTGCGAAAAGTAGGAAATTCGCAATGAAGTGGCGATAAACTAAACCACGACCAAAGGGAGTGTTTTAAATCGACACGAGTTGCGAATTACCTTTTCGTACGTGTATTGTACAACGTTTCACAGTACATATGGCCCTTTAACTTTTCAACATAGTTACGTAATGTGCTAATTATCGCACAAGTGCGGTAACGTAGCACCATATTATGTACTGTAAAAAAGTTAACAGAGGAATGGGCATGATAGTAGCATAGTGTCATAATCCATACTAATATTAAAAATGCGTGTGTGGCTGTCTGTCTGTCTGTCTGTTACCTCTTCACGCTTAAACCGCTGAACCGATTTATTTGAAATCCATACCCATACTAATATTATAAATGCGAAAGTGTGTCTGTCTGTTACCTCTTCAAGCTTAAACCGCTGAACCGATTTAGTTGAAATTTGGTATACTGATAGTCGGGTAAGGACATAGGATACTTTTTATCCCAGAACTCACCCCTTAAGGGGGTGAAAAAGGAGGTGGAAATTTGAATGGGGAATCTATAACCGCTGAACCGATATGGATGAAATTTGGTATGGAGATAGTTTGAGTCCTGGTGAAGGACATACGATAAATTTTACCCCAGAAATGTCCTTATGTGCTTGCTATTATTCATCATCTTCCTCGCGTTGTCCCGGCATTTTGCCACGGCTCATGGAAGCCTGGGGTCCGCTTGGCAACTAATCCCAAGAATTGTCGTAGGCACTAGTTTTTACGAAAGCGACTGCCATCTGACCTTCCAACCCAGAGGGGAAACTAGGCATTTGTTGGGATTAGTCCGGTTTCCTCACGATGTTTTCCTTCGCCGAAAAGCGACTGGTAAAATATCAAATGATATTTCGTACATAAGTTCTGAAAAACTCATTGGTACGAGCCAGGGTTTGAACCTGCGACCTTCGGATTGCAAGTCGCACGCTCTTACCGCTAGGCCACAAGCGCTTTTTTTTTTGCTTGCTATTATTATAAGTCTATAATTATGGTAGATTAGATATATTAAATTTTTTCTTACTTAACATACGAGTATTACAAATCAGCTTTTGCGACCAAGCTTTCAACCAATCCTTAGCTGACCATAATAAACTCCTTACAAACTGCCTCAGTTAAACAATCCACTAACAAAAACTAAAACAATCATCACCATTGAATGTACACTAATCTAATCAAATTTCTGTAACTACGGGCGCGGGTATCGGAAAACACTGACCCAGGGGAACAAGCAGGATTAACAGTTTTAATGCATCACATTAAACTCGGATTGGCTTGATTAGCAACCCTTGCGTTATTCGTAAATGAAAAGTTAAGTTCCTGATTTTTCCCTATGTTTTAGGTACTATCCTGAGTTCGTGAAGCAGTTTGATATTGCTTTGTTTTCGAATTACAAAGATAAAACATAAAACAAAAAATGTGTACTAGAGATGGGCCGAATATTAGTTAATTATTCGATATTCGGCATATTCGGCAAGTTTTCTAATGTTCGTATTCGGCCGAATTATTCGGTTAAAAGTGCAAATATGTTTATTCTGTTTGTCTTGTTGCAACACTATAAAATATTAGCTCCTCCACTCCACAAAACTTTTAAAGTACTCTTTCCCGTTGTCATTAAAACACATGATTAGACACGTTGAATTCATATAATGTTTTGACGATATGGAGAGTTGAAAATTTGTTTAAGTGTCCCTTGCCTTGCTTGACCTGTTTGTTTCTTGGGAATGCAAAGGAAGCGGTTTATCTTCAGTTGCTAATGTAGTAGAAAAGGTTTATTAGAATTATACAGATGAACCGAATAATATGGCCGAATATTCGGTTCGGTAAGGTCTGAACCGAACATTCGGCCCAATATTCGTATTCGGCAAACTCCAATACTCGGCCCATCTCTTATTTATACAATATTTTATTTTATATTTATTTAGCCTCACGAGAATAATGCACTTAATGAATGTCCAGAAAAAATAAAACCAACTACTTGGAAAAATAAAACATCTCCTTAGGCGGGGTAGATCACCTTTTTAGAGGCAAGACACTTGGCGAGGTATATTTTTTTCAAATTAGTGTCTCATAATACCTCCATAAGTTACAATATTAAAGAGCAGACAATAATATGAAACATTCATAAAGACGGTGTATTCATTGACGGAATAAATAGCGTATTTTCAATAGCTGCTCTTTTTCTGCTTAAAAAGTGTTTTAAAAATTACGGGCTCTGGTAAACCCTATCCTAAGTATGAGCTGTCTCAATTCTTTTAGTTACCTACCTAATTCCACACCTGGGTCTGTATTTCTTTCCTTTATACCAAATGTAATCACATCTATCAGAACTGAAAACATTTCACTGTAGCTACTATGTTGTAAACTGCATAGTATCAAATAACATGCACTGAAATTCATACTGTTGTTGCTGCACCTATGCTATTTTCTGCCTTTGTAGCCTCCAAGTTAAATTAGTTTGAGGTGCTATGAGTAAATATGTTATGTTACCTAAGGATATGAGAGTCTGTCTTCGTGTTACAGGGGATAATAAGTTGTGTGCCTTGTACGAGTTGTACGTTCTAAACTCTAAAGCAAATTGCTAACTACGCTAGCGACAAAATAACTGATTACATTTTGTAAAATTTTGAACTAGTTTAACTTAATAAATTGTACCTAAAAATATAACTTATAAGTTACTACTTTAGAAAATTGTATTCAAGTTTTAATAATTATCACTATAAAGTAAAATACAAAGATTTTAATTATACGGTCTGAAGAAAAATTTACAAACAAATTAAAATTAAATGGTCAACATCTTGATAACAACAAAACTATTAAGTACTTCCTACTTAAATCTAGCTAGCACGCTTTCTATGATAAATTCGATTCATTTATTTCAAAGGATTGTCGTTAAGTTCAGGAATGCCTTTGCTCGGCGAATACTCTCATAATTAAATTTCGAATATTTTAAAATATTTGTGTCTCGTAGGATTTTTGTAGTAATGGTTACATGATGCTGTATACAAATTAATAGTTAGGTTCTCGAATATTATTTTTCTCTACCATCCCTGAACTAAACAAGTGATAATAGTTTATAGAAAACGCCATAATGTATATAAATAAACACTTCACTTTTCGAAGCATCTCTTACTTTACATGGGCAAGTCTTAACGTTTGAAGAAAATATTTGAGTAAAGCATTATATGTATAACGACGGAAAATGCAGTTTCTAATTTTGTCCGGGTAGTTATTAATTAATTAATTTCTGCCGACGAAGGCGTACGTCGAAGCGTCCTTCTCAAATCATGCTAGTAAAGGTTCCAGTGCTGAAGATAGTTCGTTATTTTTGTGTAACCATACAATACCTCACATACAGTACCGGCCAATAATATATCACCTTTGAGTGTTTTTGTATGAGCTTGTATAGAGTAAACAATATAGGTTATTTTGTAGATTACATATTTTACTAGTCATTTTATACAAATATATGATGAATATTGCAATGAACTACTGTGAATTACAATAGGATACTCTGCATATCACTAAAAAACCTCTAGTAAAAAAATTAAGTTAACAATACATTTAAAAAAACCGGTCAAGTGCGAGTCGGACTCGCGTTCCAAGGGTTCCGTACATTACACAATTTAAACAATGTATTTTTTATATGAAACGTGAGAGAAATGTCTTTAAAAACCCGTAGGGGTCGGATCCAAAACTAAGTAATTAAGTCCGACTCACGCTTGACTGCACATTTCTAATAGGTTTTCCTGTGATCTATAGGTAAAGATCTATTTTGTGTAATTTTTTCAAAATTTTAGACCCAGTAGTTTCGAAGATAAAGGACGCACGAGTAGTCCTATACGGAACTCTACAAACCTCTATGAAAAAACCATTACATGAGACCAATTTTTCTCATCGCCCGTACAAAGGAATATTTACTACTAGACTACCTAAAACTGTGAGTTGGCAGTCACTCACAAATAAATAAATAAAGTTATACCGTAAAAACATGAGGGTGATATGATATATTATTGGCCGGTACTGTAGTTTACAATACACGGTAACAACAGGCGGTCTTCTTCCAGACAACTTTGAGTATCGGATCGGAGACAATAATAGAATTAGAATATACGGTAGGTAGGTTATACATAAACATTATTCAGATTTTTTATATGTGCCATTTTCAATCAAAAGGGTACTTATGGTCGCTTGTCAGTAAGGCGCTATTTCCATATAGCTTCAATTAGAAATCAACCTTATCAACAAGCGACAATGTGGTACCTTTTGGTTGAAAACGTCTCATATTATGTTTCTCTTATGACTAATCAGGCAACTTTTTTGTAAAGGTAAACTATCTGTTTGGCTTAGTGGGTAAGTGAAGCTATGAAGCCGATGGTCCCGGGTTCAAATCCTGGTAAGGGCATTTATTTGTGTGATGAGCACAGATATTTATATATGTATTACATATCGTTGTCTAAGCACTCACAAGCCTTATTGAACTTACTGTGGTACTTATAGTCGTAATATTTATACAAAAAAATATATAAAAAAGCGATCATTATAGAATATGGAAAATTAAGTGTCAATAATCTTTTAACACGGTATGTCTCGGATGGCATACGAAAAATATATGTAGCCTTATGTAATATCGGTAACTAAAACACTTAAACACTTAAACTTTTCAATTTTTTAGATAAATCTAGGTTATGTTCAAATACAATCCTAGGCTGTTTTAAAATACAAGCCCAAGTTTCTATGACACCATGAGTTAAGGATGACTCACGTTAGACCGGGCCGTGTCCGGGCCGGAGCTTCCGGCGCTTACTTTTCTATGACATGACAGGTGATCACGTGATGCTTTCCATAGAAAACGAAGCGCCGGAAGCTCCGGCCCGGATACGGCCCGGTCTAACGTGAGTCTTCCTTAAAGAACTACACTTAGTTTTGTTATTAAATCCTCTTACAAAAGTTGAATGGTCGCCAACCAAAACGGGAAAACTAAACCGCTTTGCGAGTTCCCCTTCTACTCTGAAAAGTTGCTATGAATTTCCATGACGTCCTGTCTTACCAAACCTTTTATTCCAAGAACAACCTTACCAAGTTAAGAATAAGTTACATATTTCGGTAAAGGGCCGAAAACTGTTGTGGTGTTTAAAGTATAAGTAGTGGATATCTCTTCGAATCTGTTATAAAGTCCATTTTCAACAAAGGCCTACGTAGTCATGCGGGTGGACCACTTCAACGCAGAGATATAGTATATAGGTTACTATTAATGTATTGTGGCCGTTTAATAAGATGACAATTTAAAGATACAAGCCTGATGTTTGCATGAGAATTAAGGTTTTAATTCATTATACAACATAATGTTGGTGTAAAACAAGCATACAGCTCACCTGATGGAAAGCGGTCACCTATGGCGATCTACAAGCTCAACTATTACCGACATGCGCGTTGCCGACCCTTTAGAAACCATACTGTAAGTCCTCGAGAAAACCCCGGCAAGGAGTTCATTTTACAGCAGTAGTGTTCGCAGAAGAAAAGAAGATCGTTGACACATCCTGAAAACAAATTCGGACGAAGTCAATAATGTTTAGACGTCCAATTTTTTGTACATACCTACTTGAAAAACTAATTATCCTGAGATTAAAAAGACGAAAGCCTTTCCATACAAACGTCCATTTACGTCTCTGGACATTAACATTATTGAAAATATTTTGACAAACTCTAAGTTACCTACGTATATCAATCTTATTATGCCCCTTCCTTCGATTTTATTAAATTTTTTTACAATTAGAGTTAGGAGTATTTAAACATTTGTATGGAATTTGGTTTTCGCTCCTAACTTCTATAGCTAATAATCAAAAAATCGAAAAAAGACAAACAAAGAGGCATAAATGGTTAATACACATCAAATTATGTAAAAATATTTGCACCACACCAGCTGGTAAACGCTCTCTTGATTGTTCAAAAACTGATGAGAAAGTTGCATTTTAAAGTAATCAAATGCCAATTTTTTAGTTGTTTGTTGGTAGAATTGACTCTTAAATGATGATCTTGAATGATAAATATTTAATGACGCTCATGTGGGTTTGATTTGGTTTGATATCTTAGTTAATATTTTCTTCGGGTCGGTGTAGTGTAAAAATCTGTGTTTTACTCGGGGGCAAAATTTGTTTAACCCTAATTGCTTTGAAACCCTCGCAACGCTCAAAATTCCACTTTTCGAATCACTCGCTACGCTCGTGGTTCAATTATGGGATCCTTTGCTTGCTCGGGTATCAATATTAGCACACGAGCGGTTAAACAACAACTTTTATCCCTTGTAAAACAAATAACTCATAATGTGAATATCCAAAGAAGAAAATGAGGACTACGTGAAAACAAGTGAGTCTAAACCGTGAAATTATTTAATGTTCTCACAACAGTTTAAATTCGAGGACTACGTGTGTATGGGGAAGCGGTCGTCCCCTTTCCTCTTAAAGAAAGGTCGTTGTCTAAATCACGATTAAATCTTCAAAACAGATTTGGATTAGCAATCCCGTTTAACGGACTCTCAGTCTCAAAGCAATCGCAACTATCAAGTGCATTAATTGAATCGAAGCCAGTTCCTATCTGCGGGAATAACAACAATTGCATTTGGCGACCTACTTAGTCGTGATTGGGGTTTAAGACTCCGAATCGATAGAGTACTACTGAAATCTAGATAAAAGACGACTTAGTTAAGAATAAGCCGTTCTTTTTTACTATGTAGGTATTACAACTGATACTGAGATAAGTAAAGAAGACGCCGAGATACTCAGCAGTTGGTGGCTTAATAGACTCGAGAGCAAAGAAAACGGTCACTTCTGAGGTGTGCTGAGGTGTAACACGAGAAATTATAGTATATTGTGTTTGAATAACCTGAAAAACAAATTATCCTACGAATTTATTACTTAAATAGAACAGTTACTTGTTTTATTTCGTTGAATTTTTCGTGTATGGTGGGCCGGTAGGGGTTAATCATGCTTAACATCTTCAAAATGGGATTAGCAATCCCCCGTTTAGAGAACTCAGTCTCAAAGCACGAAGCAATTGCAACAATCAAGTGCATTAATTGAATCGAAACCAGTTTCTAGCTGCGGGAATTACAACAATTGGATCTGGCGACCTAGGAAGGACTAAGTAGTCGTGATTGGGGTTTAAAGATAATCTAGATCGATCTAATCCGCTAATAAAGTAATATTTAGCCGTTCTTCGTACTTTACATACTAAAGGTAGCAACTATTAATGATATTAATATTTCCTGAAGCGTTTTTTCAGCAATATTTGAATACTTTATATCACCAAAACCCCTTTACCACTGCGAAAACAAAACGCTCCTAAAAAGTACAAAAACCAGCGACCGTATTCAGAAACAAAAACTCTGTACCAATTGTATGCTCCTGGATGATATGAAATAAAAATATTTCCGGTACCGGTAAAATCACGTATTGCTGGCCTCCCCGCAACGTCTCAACGTCTCACGTCTCAACGTCTCAACGACGATTGCAACGTTATGACTGAAGAGACCAGAGCGGCATCTGCATTCTAGTCCCATTTCAGCCTGAGACTCCTAATTGTGAGATCCTTAAATCTAATCTTAGGGCGTTCAACCGGCGTTTGCGATTTAGCCCAGCATGACTTGACGTGGGAGTCTGGTAGGGTCCATTCTATGTACATAACTATATAGCCAAGCCAAGAGAAGTGAGTATTTTAAGCGCGATATTGATATTTCAAGCTCGAGAGCAATATCGCATGAAAAGTTTTAAATGTAAATGCTGTTTCAATAATTTTTTGGTGAATGAAATGTTATGAAGGCTAAATATATATCTTCTGGGTTCAGGCGCGATTAGTTAACCATAGCCAAGTGGACCATAGGGATTTTTTATGGGTAGAAAAGCGATGAACTAAGGTGAATTCAAAAAATTCTAGCTACTAAATCCAGGACCTGCACTACGGTCTTGCATTTAGTCTAAGTAAGTTAATTGATTCCATTGTGTTACAAAAATTTATTATTATATGTATAGGTAATCGTTTTGTTTTACAAGGGGGCAATGTTGTTGTTTAACTCAAAACTTGAGCAAGCGAAACATTCCAAAATTAAACCACGAACGTAGCGAGTGATTTGAAAAGCGGAATCTTGAGCGTTGCGAGGGTTAAACAAATTGCTACTGAAACAGATTTTTTTTTCACCACACCAACGCGAGGAAAATATTAATTGTAAAACATTACAGATCAAATCCAAATGTACGTTATTAAATATTTATTATTTATAATCTTCACTTAAAAGTGAACCCAACCACCACCAGCCAACATGAGGAATGAGGAAACAACTCAAAACTTTCATGAAATTACTTTGTCTTTGTCTTTGAGCTGGTGTTGTGAAAATTGTATTATATTGTTCTTATTATCAGCCAACACACTTACATGCATTTAACTTTAAGAGGGGGCGTAAAGCCAGGAAATTAGAACGAAACCAAAGATATCGCGCGCCGCACGAAACTTGCGACGTAAGATATGGCCGTCGCGCGGGTTTTTACCTTTTACCTCAATTACTCTGAAAATATACTTCTGTTTAAAATTTTGCTCATCAGACCCTCCGGCTATATCACTAACTAGCTATTTTATAGGTACTAAAATTATACTACTATGGTCTGCAGGGTAACGATATAATATAATTAAAAAAATTACGTTTTCGTGATTTTTTCTATCAAGCCGATAGTAACCTTTTAAGGTTATGGTTAGAGTTTGCCCTTGCAAATAGGTATATAATAGCCGAGTTTCCGTGTTTTTTTTTTTCATGGCATTTTCTCTACATAAAAAAAATCCCGTGTATTTTTTTCATTCCAAAACTGCAACTGAATGAAGTCAATACATGAGGAGTGTCTTTTCAAGTGGGCTTATTTCTCTATGAAATCTATACAAAAATAAACCCTTTTAGCCTACTTAAAGGGTACCCTATATAATAATAATTATTAATTATTTACATATTTTTTTCTAATTTACATATTATCTTCTATTATTATTTGATGACATTACAATGTTGTGTATATTTCTGTCGAAATACTCTGTAAAGTGTCATCTCTATGTATATTGTACAAAATTGTATTTGACGTGTACCTGTTTTGTACCAATAAAGCTTATCTTATCTTAAAGGGTTTATTTTTGTATGAATTTCATAGAGAAATAAGCCCTTTGGAAAAGACACCTCACATATTAGCTACTGAAGCCGCAGAAGTTTTTTACTCCATATTAACTAACCTAATTTCAAAACATTCTTCATGTAGATCTGTAAGTAATTCAAAATTAATTTTGAAACCATGGATGACTCCAGGCTTGATTAAATGCTCTAGAGTCAAGGACAAACTACATGTCAATCACAGAAAAAACCCCTATAATGAAATAGCCAAAATTACTTATACTAGATACAGAAATTTTTATATAAGCATTTTACGAAAAACCAAGGATGATCATGACCGAAAACAACTTTTGGATAACAAAAAAAACCCGAGGAAACTTTGGAAAACTATTAGAGACATAGCTCACCTCAATCAGGAGAGGCATACTCCCCATGAACTAGCCACCATCAAGCCTAACTTTTCTGACTCCCTTAATCACACCAATGAATTTTTCTCATCAGTGGGCAAAAACCTAGCAAATGTTATACTCTCTGATAAAAACACGAGTGAGATGACACTTGCGACTAAAGTAGCTTTAACCAAATCCCCTCTTAGATCTATTTTTTTAAATCCTACCGACGATACTGAAGTAGAGAAATTAATCATGTCCTTAAACCCAGATTGCGCGTCTGGCATTGATAAAATAAACACTCGTATTTTAAAAAATCTAAAAAACTATATCGTCAAACCACTCGTTCATATTTTTAACCTCAGCATTTCATCGGGTTCTTTTCCGGAGTGTTGGAAAGTAGCTGCAGTGGTTCCCGTTCATAAAGGAGGTGACAAGAGCTGCCCCGGGAATTATCGCCCTATTTCTCTTCTCAGCAGTCTATCTAAAATGCTGGAAAAGATTATTAATAATCAACTAATCAATTTCCTTGAATCAGAACACCTGCTCTCCCAAAGACAATATGGTTTTCGAAAAAACAGATCTTCTGAACAAGCCGCCACCTTACTAGTTAACCTTGTTTCTTCCTATCTTGACAGAGGAGAAACCTGCGTGGGAATTTTCCTAGATCTGGCTAAGGCATTTGATACTGTCTCAATACCGATATTGCTAAGGAAGCTTGAACTGTTAGGCATTCGCGGTATCGCATGGAACTGGTTCAAAAGCTACCTTACAAACCGGCAGCAGTGTGTAAGACTTGGCACTTTAGTCAGTGACTCAGCTCCGATAACCTTCGGTGTCCCGCAGGGAAGCATCCTCGGTCCCACTCTTTTTCTGATCTACCTCAATGACTTAATTTCTCTGCCCGTCAGTCAGGCAGAAATTATCTGCTACGCAGACGATACTGCTCTGCTGTTTCACGATGTGTCCTGGGAACGATGTTTTGCGGTAGCTGAGACAGGTTTGTCTGTGATTACCAAATGGCTCGCTAACAACCTGCTCTCACTTAATATTTCAAAAACAAAATACTTATGCTTTCATAAAACGGCTTCTTCTGCCCCCAGCTCCCGGCCAGATCTCAAGTTTTCTCGTGCCAATGCAGACGTCGATTCAGCCAGTCACTCGAGTAGAGTTTTCGGTGTTGTTAGTAATTGTACCACCATAAAGTATCTGGGCGTTACGCTTGATGAAAATCTTAATTTCAAAAAACACATCGAAATAATGTCTACTAGAGTCAGAAAGGTGATATTTATTATGAAGCTGCTACGAAATTCTGCTACGAGGGAATTGCTTAAGATTGTATACACTTCGATATGCGAATCCATCCTGTCTTACTGCATTGGCGTGTGGGGTGGCTCCACTAGCTCTGCACTACTGCCTCTCGAAAGGGCCCAAAGGTTTGTGCTCAAGGTCATGCTTGGGAAGCCTCGGTGGTTTTCAACGGTCACCCTTTATAAAGACGCGGATGTTCTTAGTGTGAGACAATTATTGATCCTACGAGTTGCATCTCACGTGCATCGAAAAACTATAAATTCCGAAGAATATCTTACCCTAATCCGTAATCGAATCTTCAAAGTTCCTACTCCCATCACAAAATCCGCATTCGCGAGGCGTTTGCCTAACTCCCTGCATCCTTATATTTACAATACAGTAGTAAAGGCCTGCAACATATCTAAAAAGTCTCCTCTTGAAGCAAAATTCGTAATTAAGAACTGGTTGAAAGGTCTTAACTATAGTCAAACTGAAATGCTGCTGAAGGTCGTCACCTAATCACTTACGTATGCTAACAATCTCTGTAGCCTTAATACATGCGCAACCCAACACACACTCACACACATACACACACACACACACACACACACACACACACACACACACACACTTACACACACACACACAGAGAGAGACAAAGTTTTTCTTTAATTTTCTTTCTTTAAATTACTTAATTTCTTTAATTATTACTTCTATTAATGTCACCTAGTTTTTTACTTAACCTTTGGTTGTTTAATGCGAACCCGGCTTCCACGTGACAGGCATTGCCTAGTGTGGGGCCACTGGATATTATCGAATATTATTAAGGTTTTTTCTTTTAAATAAATATATTCTTATTCTTATTCTTATTCTTATATATTACTGGTGTTGTAAATTTTTTTTGCAATTCACTTGTTTTCATTCCAAATTCAATGTAATTTGATTACGTGTACGAGAATCATGTTCAGAAGTGGGACGTCAATTAATGAGCTGCTTGTGTGGGATTAGTTATTACAGTGTGCCTGTGGTTGATTTCCCTCGGGCCCACACAATACACTGGCCCGACAACGCTTACTTTAATTGCAAAAGTATTTCTCTGGGACGATTTCCATTATGATAATGCATGCCCACATTAGAAGACGAACTTTTGATACGGACGAATCGCTGCGGAGTGGCGTGATTAAAAAGGGTCTTTGGGGATCTGTTAAAATGCTCTTAACACCCGTTTTGTGATGGTGGGAATTAAGGCTGTCATTGGAATGTAAGGATTAGTAGATTATTTTAAGCGTGTAGCGAAGAAAAGTGTTAACCGTGTGTGTTTACATTGAAAAAAAAAGTATCTAATAAAGAAATAAATTTTGATCAATATCCTAACCCGATTTTTTTCGTTACAAATTCGCCTTTTGGCCGGTGTAACACACACACTTCGCAAATCCCATTTTTTGTGTATGTTGTTACTGCTAAGCAAACATTTATTTCAGTGTATGGTTAGGTTGTCTATACTAAGCTTGATATTTTGGACTTTTAAATGACAAAAACCACTAGGAATATTAAAGATACTCTTATTTTCATCTTCACACTTACATAAATCGCAAAATATTATTTGAAACTGCACAGTTAAGGACGACTCACGTTAGACCGGGCCGTGTCCGGGCCAGAGCTTCGGGCGCTTCGTTTTCTATGGAAAGCATCACGTGATTACCTGTCATGTCATAGAAAAGTAAGCGCCGGAAGCTCCGGTCCGGTCACGGCCCGATCTAACGTGAGTCATCCTTTAACCGTCAATGCATTTTATTTAAACCTATATATTATTATGTTTATACGCACAACTGAACGACGAAGTTTGATGTGACAAGTTTAGTTTAGTTGGTAGCGAATTTGATCCCCATGTCAGCGTAAATTTGTCCCTAGCGACCAAAGCTACAAGTTGCAGTTTCACAATTTTGGTCAAAATACATGTAGGTTAAGCGCTTGTCAAACTTGTTGTTCAATATGAATGGTTTACAAAATGTTAATTTACACAACGAACGTTAATTATAGAAAGAAAATATGAATAAGTAAACCTATTAAAAAACTAATTTGAAAAAGAAACAGTACTTCTATGTACTGTTTCTTTTTCAAATTGAGCAACTACACTCAAAATGAGCAAAATCATGAAAAATGTAAGTCAAATTAATTTTTCGAATTTGGGGTAAGACTATCACCGGGGTAAGACTATCATTTGTATAGAATCCTCATACTGTTTGTCTTGCCCCGAGCAAAATAAACTATGTTAGTCTTACCCCACAATACCTGACGCTAATAATAGCGCTATACGGCTCCGTACATTATGCGGTAACTCAGGTTGTCAACAGTTGATGTCTTGACAATTCAAGTATCACAAAAATATGGCGCCATACTGTGCCATTTATGTACTTCAGCTAGAAAACTCGGAAGTAGGGTCTGTGCGTAAAAGGGAACAGTCGTGGATTAAAAGGGAAACAAAACATTCTCTAACTCTTCTCTTTTCGCACAGACTTGCGAACTTCGATGTTCGCAGTAGGCCCTCTGGTAGCTCTACTTTGATTAATCTATTTTCAAATATACCAATCAGGCAAAGCAAAATGAATCATATTAAATAGCTTGTCAAATTAAAAATGTTTAAAAAAATATATCGACACGTGTCGATTATTGGAACAGTCACGTTTGTGAAAACGAGTAATCGACACCAACAATTTCTATCAATACTTTCATTATAACAAAAATAAATCCCTGTTAAATAGTTCTTATAACCTGTGAAAAACATTAAATTCGAGTAAATCACATTACATTGGAATTATTAACAAAAAAAATGTACTTACTTCCTTAGGAATTCTTATAAGAAATTGTGTTATTTTCACCAGATCTCTAGCCGTACTGGATTTTCACGCTGCCATTTTCAATTTCAATTTCAAACAAAAATACTGATTTCGCTCAAATTTCAATCGGTGCCAAAGTCAACAATGTGGTGTCTAGTGCACAGTGTCGCAAAATTAAGAAATCGGTTTCCTACGCTTATTATCTTAGGTCAAAAAAGTGTCGGTTATTGGTTCTTGTCGGTCATTGGCGCCTCTACGTTGTCGGGAGCTGCGTTGGTGTAGGTACATTTTCTCCTTACTTCGATTAATCATGCTTTACAGAGTCGGCAGCTTGCTTTCATTTAGTAGTATTCTTGATTTAAATTAAAGTGGAATGAGCTCATTTTACGTATGCTATCATTAATTGTATTTAGTTTTTAATAATTTACTAACTCACTTCTCTTGAGATTGATTGTCTAAAGTTGAGTGATGAGGATGACTGATGATGACAATGACAAACAACGGACCAGTTTATGTATGTATATGTCATTTTTTTGCACATAAACAGGTTTACACAAAATAGACATAAAATGTAAGTACATGTACAAAGGCAAACTTATCCCTAATAGAGATCTCTTCCAGCTAACCTTTAAGAAAATGAAAGAGGTACAAACACCTACTGAACAAACACCTACTAAACAAGTGAGTCTAAAACTGTGAGATTATTTAATTTTAAACACCTACTGTTTACCCACTAGTGGTATCTTGGAGTTAAATTTCGTAAGCATTTATGAAAATATATATAAATTCATTAACGTTACAATTCTTAATTCTTATATTCAGTGACATTAACAAATTCATCATGTACTTATACCTTTTTAAGTAAGATTTATCTAGTCTGATCATAAAATCTAAAGACAAAGAGGATATAATAGGATAGAGCGGTACTGTCATAGTTCATAGTAAATTTTGTAACCACAGTAAATTCACTGCCATCTATCAACACACTTTAAAACTAAAAATGAAGATTTATAAAAATACGATAAAATGTATTTAAGTATGGATAGATGATTTTTTTTGGACCCATGTTCTTTCACTGATATGCGTTAAAATTGTTAAATAACAAACGAAACCGTCAACGACCTCTATACGAGAGTAGGCCAAAGGTAGTGGCGCCATCTGATCGAGAATCAAATTTTCGTGATTTTCGAGGCACGTTTTTTCCTTAGACTGTATTCATCTATTACGGAATTATATCTATCTTTGCTAAAGATGTTCACATGCGCTAAAGCCACAAAATGTCATCGATAATTAAGCTACCATGTACAGTTTGCAATATAAGCTTGAAGAAAATAGAAGCATGTTTATCAAAGTTAATCTATTTTCAAATATACCAATCAGGCAAAGCAAAATGAATCATATTAAATAGCTTGTCAAATTAAAAATGTTTAAAAAAATATATCGACACGTGTCGATTATTGGAACAGTCACGTTTGTGAAAACGAGTAATCGACACCAACAATTTCTATCAATACTTTCATTATAACAAAAATAAATCCCTGTTAAATAGTTCTTATAACCTGTGAAAAACATTAAATTCGAGTAAATCACATTACATTGGAATTATTAACAAAAAAAATGTACTTACTTCCTTAGGAATTCTTATAAGAAATTGTGTTATTTTCACCAGATCTCTAGCCGTACTGGATTTTCACGCTGCCATTTTCAATTTCAATTTCAAACAAAAAGACTGATTTCGCTCAAATTTCAATCGGTGCCAAAGTCAACAATGTGGTGTCTAGTGCACAGTGTCGCAAAATTAAGAAATCGGTTTCCTACGCTTATTATCTTAGGTCAAAAAAGTGTCGGTTATTGGTTCTTGTCGGTCATTGGCGCCTCTACGTTGTCGGGAGCTGCGTTGGTGTAGGTACATTTTCTCCTTACTTCGATTAATCATGCTTTACAGAGTCGGCAGCTTGCTTTCATTTAGTAGTATTCTTGATTTAAATTAAAGTGGAATGAGCTCATTTTACGTATGCTATCATTAATTGTATTTAGTTTTTAATAATTTACTAACTCACTTCTCTTGAGATTGATTGTCTAAAGTTGAGTGATGAGGATGACTGATGATGACAATGACAAACAACGGACCAGTTTATGTATGTATATGTCACTTTTTTGCACATAAACAGGTTTACACAAAATAGACATAAAATGTAAGTACATGTACAAAGGCAAACTTATCCCTAATAGAGATCTCTTCCAGCTAACCTTTAAGAAAATGAAAGAGGTACAAACACCTACTGAACAAACACCTACTAAACAAGTGAGTCTAAAACTGTGAGATTATTTAATTTTAAACACCTACTGTTTACCCACTAGTGGTATCTTGGAGTTAAATTTCGTAAGCATTTATGAAAATATATATAAATTCATTAACGTTACAATTCTTAATTCTTATATTCAGTGACATTAACAAATTCATCATGTACTTATACCTTTTTAAGTAAGATTTATCTAGTCTGATCATAAAATCTAAAGACAAAGAGGATATAATAGGATAGAGCGGTACTGTCATAGTTCATAGTAAATTTTGTAACCACAGTAAATTCACTGCCATCTATCAACACACTTTAAAACTAAAAATGAAGATTTATAAAAATACGATAAAATGTATTTAAGTATGGATAGATGATTTTTTTTGGACCCATGTTCTTTCACTGATATGCGTTAAAATTGTTAAATAACAAACGAAACCGTCAACGACCTCTATACGAGAGTAGGCCAAAGGTAGTGGCGCCATCTGATCGAGAATCAAATTTTCGTGATTTTCGAGGCACGTTTTTTCCTTAGACTGTATTCATCTATTACGGAATTATATCTATCTTTGCTAAAGATGTTCACATGCCCTAAAGCCACAAAATGTCATCGATAATTAAGCTACCATGTACAGTTTGCAATATAAGCTTGAAGAAAATAGAAGCATGTTTATCAAAGTTGGCAATATTTTTTTTAGTCATACAAATCATTATATTTAAATTAGTAGCATTTATTATATAAATAGATTTAGCATATATGAAGGCTTTATTGCTCAATAAAGTTAAATAACTAACTAAACTAAAATAGCTATTATATTTATTTATTTATTATTTATTTTAAACTTTATTGCACAAGAACAAGTACAAAAGGCGGACTTAATGCCTTGAGGCATTCTACCAGTCAACCACTGGACCAAACAGAAATTGTTAAGGTGGGTGCAGTGCGATGCGAAAAAAAAAATTCTAAATATAAATTCTAATACTAACGCCAATATACAAACTAGTAATATTTATATACTATAATCCCTTGTTAAACTACATAAATAAACAATATAAATACATATACAAATTTATCATATAATATACATAAATATATATTTGCATGTGCGGGGAAGGGGGGAGGGGGTCCCACTAGACAGTATCTAGCAGGTGCTTGTAGAGCATTCGTTTGAAAGTCAGCTTGTTTGGGGCTTGTCTAATCGTTAGAGGGAGCGAATTCCAAAGACGGATTGCTTGAACAGCAAAAGAAGACGTGAGAAAACCGGTATGGTGAGGGAGAACAGAGAGTTTAAGAGAACGGGCAGCGCGCAGCTCGCAGCCTGGGCGTGGGGTAATAAAGCTGAAGTTACATTTGAGATATTCTGGAGTGATGGGCTCAAATAGGATAGAGAAGAGTGAGGAAAGTATTCGAAAGGATCGGCGCTGACGTATGGGGAGCCACTTGAGCTGGCGGCGGTAGCTGGATATATGATCAAACTTTCGAATTCCAAAAATGAACCGTATTGCGTTGTTTACCAGTCGATCGAGTTTGTTGAGAGAATTTTGATCCATGTTGGTTGTGCACACATCAGCATAATCAATGAGCGGGAGGATGAGTGCTTGAACGAGCAATTTATTTGTGCATACCGGAAGGAAGTTTTTGAACCGGTAGAGTGTGTGTAAGGTACAGGTGACCTTCCGGCTGATCTCAGAAAGTTGCCCGTCCCATGAGAGATGCCTGTCAATGATTAAACCGAGGTCCTTCACTTGACTCGAAACGGAGATAACCGAGCCGTCAAAAATTATCGGTGCAACAGAAACCGCATCCAACTTCAAAAGTTGCCATCGACTACCCAGAATAATGGCCTGGCACTTAGATGGGTTGACAGAAATGCCAAAAGAACTAGACCAGTCACTTATGTGATCCAGGTCATCATTGATAGCCGCAATAGCGCAGTTGACATCCGCTACCTCGGCTTGGGCGTATAATTGCAGATCGTCTGCATACAGATGATGATCGCATTTGAGTCCGTGCGTGATGAAATTAATAAACATCGAAAATAACAATGGAGAGAGAATACCACCTTGTGGTACTCCGGTGTTCAGATCACGCCAATCAGACATACACCTATCTCTACGGACAGCTTGGGTGCGACTGGATAGGTACGAATCAAACCACGCCATTGATTCCGAGGAGAACCTGAAATGGGAAAGAGCAGCCAATAGAAGGTCGTGGTCAACAACGTTAAACGCATTTAAAAAGTCAATGAGAACAAGTACTGTAACTTTCGAGGATTCCATGCCTTGTCTTATGTCCTCAGTGACCTTCAAAAGCGCGGTGGTCGTACTATGCCCTGCCCGAAAACCAGACTGGTATGGAGACAGTAAACGGTTGAAATTAATAAATTTTGAGATTTGGTTATGTGCTGCAGCCTCTAGTATCTTGGACATGAATGGGAGAATAGATATAGGCCTGAAGTGACTAAGAGAGCTTGGGTTAGAAACTTTGGGAAGCGAGATAACAAAGGCTTTACGCCAAGAAGATGGAAATTGTCTAGTGTGAAAAGAGAAATTGATGATATGGGTTATTACAGGAAGAATACTTTCCAGAACAAAGAGAATCATAACGCGACCTATATCGTCATGGCCTACCGCTTTGGACTTAATAGAGGATAAAGGAGATGGTTTTAAATTTGATGACAGAGTTTAATGTTGTGGTGTTCGAGAAATGGGCGTTAAGACTATCTAGGGAGAAAGTTGATGGATCGAAACTGTTCGTGGAATTGCCAACACCCAAAGACTTTAAAAATTTCCAAGTGTCCGTAAGAGATG
Source organism: Cydia strobilella (assembly GCF_947568885.1). Classification (NCBI taxonomy): domain Eukaryota; kingdom Metazoa; phylum Arthropoda; class Insecta; order Lepidoptera; family Tortricidae; genus Cydia; species Cydia strobilella. The sequence continues at coordinate 6,332,935 of NC_086051.1, forward strand.
CTTTCGAGATGTTGTCATGAATGTATCGGCGTTTCGCGACCCTCACCATCTGGTTACAACGGTTTCGAGCAACCTTGAAGAGACGCCAGTTTTCGTCACACCGATCACGCTTATATTTACGGAAGGCTCGATCCCTTTTCGTCATCGCCATTCGTACTCCCCTGGTAATCCATGGAGCATTATAAAATTAAAACTAGAATTAAACCTAAAAATTAAGTTAATTATAACACACTAACTGTATAATTAAGATTTAGCATTAAGAACTGTAATTATGCTTATGTTAAAAACCACTATGTACATATTCTAAGTTCTCGTTAAGTGAAATGTAAAATTTCTTATGAGAAAAATAAAAATTCTTTAACCCGAATAACAAGAGAGTGAGCCCGATTCTGATTGAAAAAATTGTTACGGGTTTGATATAACCTTGAAAATCGCTGACGCTGATTGATGCATGCGAAATGCAATGAAAGTCGTGCGTGAGATGTGCACTAAATCACCAAGACAATCGTTCAGGTCGTAGCAAAAGATCAAAACTATAACAAAGTGTTAAATCAGAATCAGCCTCACGGAATCCCTACCTCGCGAAGTTTAAGTTTATACTTTATAACCCTTCGATGTGTGGAGTGTTTTACGAGATGTCAGCTCCCAGCGGAGAGGTTCATTGTCGCGTACGTTTAGATGATTTGTGAGTTCGGTGACGGGGATTGGATTCTCATTCATTTGTCTCGCTCGCTTACGTATATTAAAATAAAAGGGAGTCCTTTTATTTATGAGCAAGTATACAGTTTTCTGTATGAGTACAGCCATATAAATTATATTCTTCTATTACAATTATAATCTTCTACAATTTACCACTACACCTTATAAAACAAAGTCCCTCGCCACGTCTGTCTCTCGGTATGTTCACGATAAACTCACTAACGCGAAAAACTACTAAACGGATTATCATGCGGTTTTCACCTATTAAAGGATGACTCACGTTAGACCGGGCCATGTCCGGGCCGGAGCTTCCGGCGCTAACTTTTCTATGACATGACAGGTGATCACGTGATGCTTTCCATAGAAAACGAAGCGCCGGAAGCTCCGGCCCGGACACGGCCCGGTCTAACGTGAGTCATCCTTAATAGTGTGCAGTGCGATTCTTGAGGAAGATTTAGGTATATAATTTGTTCAGGTTTTGTATAAATGTTGACATGAATCGCGATTATATAAAATGTTATGTTTTTACCATAGCAGGGAAAATTAGAATGCTGAAAATCATATTTTGTAAATGTAAATATGCGTAATAAATTAAATAAAAATAATTAAAAGTATTTAAAATAATGCCCAGCATCACGTGTCTGCAAACGCAAATCGGAGCGCGTGACGTCACGGTGTGAGAAACACGCACAGACAAGTTGTCAAACCTGCGGCCGTAGCACGGTCGCATTTTTATCACCTGTCACCATGCCTGTCACGTTCTAACAAGTATGTAAGTGGGAAAGTGACAGGCATATATAGTGACAGGCGATAAAAATAGAACCATTCTGCTACCGCAAGTGGTCCTCTGGGACTGACAGCAGTTTGTTTATGACATCGTTACGTCATCAAGATCACGTGACAGCTTGGAGCGTTTTTGCGCGAAATTTAAACACTAAACTAATTAGTCGATTTTTTATTAAAAATTATTAAATAAAAATTAAAATTAAAACTTAAATGTGAATGTACCGCTAAATAGGAAATCAGACATGGTAAATCTACGTCATAAACATATTTGTAGAAACGTACAGTACTCTACGTGCCATTCTCAAACAAAAGGGTACTTAATGTCGGTTGTCAATAAGGCGCTATTTCCATATAGCTTCAATTTGAAATCAACCTTATCGACAAGCCACAATGTGGCGACCTTTTGGTTAAAAACGTCACATATATTTGTCCTTAAAGTTTCACGATGTTACGTCACAGGCTTTGACAACATAATTCAACTCGTGGTTTAGACCACGCGCGCTGCGCGCTGTAATAAAACAAAGTTGCTGGTTATAAAATAAAATGTCACAAGGGATTGTTCCCACGTCGTTTTTAGCTTCATTTACACAACATTTCATCCCTACTGTAAGACCTTAGGTATACCATGAACTTAAAAGATAGTAAACGACCGCTTCACCATACAAAAGTAGTTTCCCTTATTCGTCTCTGTATATTGACATTATGCAAAAATATATTTACTCAATTTGGTGTAAGTAATATACTTACTAACCATAGCTATGTCCCATCATTTGACTTTTTTCTATTGTTTAATTATTTTACCAGTTAAAAGCGAAAATAAAATTCCGATTTTTTTTTAAAGCTCCCAACAGTATAAAATATATCTAATAATAATATAATTAATAATATTATAATCATAATTATGTTTCATCAATAATCAATCAATATAACAGGTAAATATTTTTAAACAACACTTTTACACAAAAACTAAAACTTAATACCTCTCCAAAGCTACCCGCTTCTGGAATGGAAATGGAACAGAATGCTGGGGCGTTGCCCCTTTGCACCGCCAGACTTAATCTTTATAGCGCAAAGAAGGAGCCCGTCCTGTGGTCGCCCGAGACACCTTTAATTTGATTATAATAAAAAAATCGAAAAAATCTAACGAAGGGACAAAATTAACATGTGTTAACATGTAGGTAAAGTAAGCATGAAGTAAAAGTAGCGGAACAGAATACGGCTCAAAAGTATCTTCTAATCCCTAATAACTTACGAGTGACAAAGAGAGATATCTCGCTATCCAATTGTATAATAGTAGATTGTACACCGAGGGGATAAAGCACTATTTTATGTCACAGGCGCGATCTTGAATCCTGAGTAAATGAGGGACTACAGATTTAACTCCCGAGCGTAGCGAGGGTGTTACGTTACGAGTTAATTCCTGAGCGCAGCGAGGAAATTAAAACGGAGTCCTGAGTGCAGCGACGGATTCAAGCTCCCAAAGCTATCCCAAAGAAGTATACTCTACTTTTCTCACCTTTTGCGAGACAATATATATCTTTACTTGAAAATAGTAATTTGTATAACTAGACTTATGAACCGATTTTGCATGTACAACCAGCCTTAAAGTTTATAGTCTATGATGGTTCATTATTTTTAGTATGTGGGTATTTTTGCACTTTGTAGGTTTTCCTCAGTCACCCGTTGACCACGAACGCTAAGGGTTCGAAACGTCGGTATGTATTATAAATTCAATATACGCGATATAATCCGTTTTCATAGTTTTATTTCATGAGTAACTATCGCGGTAACCGAAGACAATATTAAAGTACCTTATTTTAAAATAAAAACCGGCCAAGTGCGAGTCGGACTCGCGCACGAAGGGTTCCGTATCATTAGGAAAAAAAAACAGCAAAGAAATCACGTTTGTTGTATAGGAGCCCCATTTAAATATTTATATTATTCTGTTTTTAGTATTTGTTGTTATAGCGGCAACAGAAATAAATCACCTGTGAAAATTTCAACTGTCTAGCTATCACGGTTCATAAGATACAGCCTGGTGATAGACGGACAGACAGACGGACAGTCTTAGTAATAGGGTCCCGTTTTTACCCTTTGGGTACGGAACCCTAAAAACGTACAAATTATAATCTTTCAACTTCAACCTCCTGCTATTATTGCAGCGTTTTGCAACACTCGCGGCTTTTGTTTTATTTTGTTTTGCGTCTTTTTTTGTATATGGCTTGTAGTGGCCAGTTCGATTTTCAAAATAGGGAATATTACGCGAAACTCTGCGTAGGGGACGCCAGGGCGCCACTACACAAATTTGAGGATCTATCGTGAAACAAGAAAATTTCTTTATCTTCCCGGTAAATCCTCTGTAATGTAAGCAAACCGCCTTGATGCATCAATGTCATATTTTATTATCTCTGAAAACTTGTCAAAAACCTGTTAAAGGAACAGTATGTATTAGTTACTCTATATTTAAAAAGGCTAGTCCTGCACTCTGGTGGCAGAACATTGCAGTAATATCCCCTAGGGTACTAATTCTCATTATAACCCGCTGGTTAATAATGAGATTTGCATTCGTACAAAAAATTGTTCCATAGTTGTTCTACAGCAATAATGACATGACATACTTTAGGTGATGTTTGCATGATATTTATAATTGGGCAATGTCGATCATGTGGTGTGAAAAAATATTTATATAATATAATGATAATATCCAGATATGAAATGAGGACTAGGTTCGTTTATATGGCGAAGCGGTCGTCCACTTTCCTATTAAGCATTTAAATTTAAGGTTATACTTACATTTATTTTAATTTTTACATACAGAAAACCTAATCTAACAACTTCACTTACAAATTGGTGGGCGTCGACAAGGGCCGCCCGAGAGCCCTAAACCCTTATAAATAGACCCTCGAGTTCTGCGAACACTTGGGCACCAGAAGAGCGATCTCCTTGTATTGTGTATAAGTTATTTGGAAAGGAAATTCGTTTTATTTTTACACATTTCTGGGTTGGACTAAAGCAAAGGGGGTGCCGACACTTAGAAAATTTTTCATCGGAAATGATGTTATTATGACACCTATTTTTTATTGTGTTATCGTAGAGAATACGCTAAAATAAGCATGTTTTGCAGGAAAAACTTTTCTCTAAAATCAATAATGGCCGAGATATTTGACCCGCAAGTTAAAACCACTACTTGACAAATTAAAATCAATCATTTGGAACAGTAAATTTAAGTAACAGAGACAAGATAGGTGCGACGACGAGCGAAGCGAGGAGGAGTGTGTTAGGTTGACCGCGATGATCGCGACCAAACTGAGCGCGAAGCCGAGCGAGCGAAGCGAGCGTGCCGCGGTAGCGGCCGGCGAGCGCCAGAACAGACATGTTATTGTACCTACTAAAAAAATTCTAAGTCTTTTTTTTGCACCCCCTTTGCTTTAGGCCAACCCAATGTACATAAATAGGTACTCCTGATTTCTTGTTTTACTGGCTATTTACGAGTATGACCCGGTTATCAAAATTTCTTCTATAGTCCGACAAAAAAATTTAGAAAATTATTCAGGGAGCCACTTCCTACGTAACTGTCACATTTTTGACGTAAAATGCTTAAACATGGCAACAATTTACTATGGAAATTTTTAGTTCCATTTAATTTAATTTCTACAATTTTATGTCGCACTATACGTACTTATTTTATTTTACTTGTCAGTGTAAGATCAATCACTGACAAGACTTGACTGTTAATTATATCTTTGACTCCTTCAATATTAATTCATTATAATACATATAATATAATGTGGGTACTTACAATAGCTTTGACAGTGACGTATGCTTGATTGCCACCGACGTGGTATAAAAAAAAAGTGGCAGTGAGTATTTCTCAGTTTTTACCGAACGTACAAAGTTACCAAAACTGTTCTATTCCAATAGCCATCTAGCATAAATCAGACATGTACTCAACAAGAGCGTGTGTGTGTGATTTTACTCGAGGCCTATTAGGACCCAACAAGGGTTTTGTTCCAGTCATACAACTATCATCTAGTGCGAGCGAAGTACCGCAAACAAACATCTATTTTTAACCTATAGAATAACTAATTATTAGTTTACAATCAAGTTTAAGTATTCTATCTTAAAGTTACTTAATAGTTAGTATTTGAAAGTAAATAATCCTATTTTGCATTGAAGAACAGTCCTAACTATTTGGAGGGTGAGGAAGGTCTCAGACTATGTGAAGACATCGCACAATACCTTCAGGAGCAGCAGGATGATACAGCCGATGCAATGTGGAGAGATTTTCAACTATACTGCAATGAAAAAGCACAACAATATTTAGGAGTATCTAAAGGTGCCATCAATAATAACAAGGATACCATCTGGTGGAATGAAGAAGTGAGAGAAAAATTGGAAACTAAGAAAACACTCTTCAAACTATGGCAACAGACGAAAGACGATGTTGACCACCAGGCTTATAAAATTGCTAAGAAAATCGCAAAACAAGCCGTCGCACAGGCCAAGGCAACCGCCAGGGATGATTTCTATGCTAAACTTGAAACTGCTTCAAACAATAAAGAAATCTTTAAGTTAGCAAAACGCAAACACCAAAGTAGTAGGGATACTGCCACAAACAAGTTTATCAAAAATGAACAAGGAAAACTATTAACATCAAATGAAGACATCAGAGACCGCTGGAAAGAATACTACACAGAATTGCTAAATGAGGTATTCCCAAGTGAGGTACTACAAGATATCCCTGCTACAGAAGGCCCTATCCCATGTATAAGGCCTGAAGAGATAATTCTGGCAATCAAACGAATGGCAAATAACAAAGCCTCTGGCCCTGACGATATCCCTGCTGAATTCTGGAAGCGAATAGGAGATACCGGCGTACTGTTCCTGACGAAACTTTTCAACAAGTTCCTGGCTGATGGAATTCCCGATGAATGGCGAAAGAGCTTTCTCATCCCTTTCTACAAAAATAAAGGTGATATAAGACTCTGCGGCAACTACAGAGCTATAAAGCTAATCTCACATTCCTTCAAAATATGGGAAAGAGTCATCAACAAAAGGCTACTTGAAATTACTAGCGTCACTGAAAACCAATGCGGGTTCGTCGCCGGTAGATCCACCACTGATGCCATACATTCGGTCAGAACACTGATGGAAAAGTACAGAGACAACAAAACAGACTTGCACATGATATTCATCGACCTAGAAAAAGCTTTCGACCGGGTACCGAGAGAATTAATTTGGCACGCTCTAAGGGCCCAGAGGGTCCCAGAGCATTACATAATGACTGTCAAAGATATGTACCACCAAGTATCAACCAAAGTGCGAAGTCAGGCCGGAACAAGCGATGAATTCGATGTAAAAGTTGGTGTGCACCAAGGTTCCGCACTCAGTCCTCTGCTATTTAATATTGTAATGAACCATCTCACCTCACATCTGCAACGAGCACCGCCATGGGACATCCTATATGCGGACGACGTCGTCATCATCAGTGAAGATGCGCACAACCTACAGCAAATTTTAGAAAAGTGGAGGGAAGCTCTGGAAACATCAGGTCTGCGAATAAGCAGAGAGAAGACCGAGTACATGCACTGCAACTTTAGTGGCGTCAACAGCAAACACACCATCTGTCTGCAGAACACCCAGCTAAAAGAAGTGGACAATTTCAAGTACCTAGGGTCAGTCATCAGTAAAGATGGGTCAATAGACACTGATGTCACCCATCGCATAAATACCGGGTGGTTGAAATGGAGAGAACTAACCGGCGTGCTATGCGACAGCCGAATGCCCGTGCGCATAAAGGGACGAGTATACAGAGCAGCCGTCCGACCGGCCATGACATACGGAGCCGAATGCTGGCCACTCAAAAAGCAGCATGAAAATCAATTACACTGCGCAGAGATGAAGATGCTCAGGTGGGCGGGTGGTGTAACTAGGCTGGATCATGTCAGAAACACACACATAAGAGGCACCTTCAAAGTGAGACCTATCCCAGATAAACTACAGGAGAGCCGTCTGCGGTGGTACGGACACGTTATGAGGCGACCATCCGACCACATGACCAGGAAAGTGCTAGATATTGAAACTAAACCCCGAGGACGAGGAAGACCCCGAATCACATGGATGTCCGTAGTAGATAAGAACCTCAAAGAAGCCCAAGTCAACAAGGAGACGACCCAGGACCGAGCTGCCTGGAGACGCATGATACGGAGGGCCGACCCCAAATAAAATGGGAAAGGGCCAGGCAAAGAAGAACAGTCCTAACTAAACCGCAAACCAATCCGTCATCAGGGGTCGGAAAACTTCTCATCCACACGCATTGGTATGGAAGCGCCAATGTGTGTTGACATCGAGTCGTACATTTAGACCGTACGCTTCATCGGTCGGTAAAGGTAAGTTAGGTAAGTGATTACTTCACATAGCTGTTACTAATTTCGAGATAACTTTTTCGCTAGGGTACCCGAAAACACGCAACCCATTCAGGGGTAAAAGACAGACAGACAGACAGTTAATTTCGAGTGTATAATATTAACAGGGATTAGTAAGGATATTTGGTTATCTGTACAAAAGGAATAAGTAAGTAAATTTTTAGTTTTGAACCACAAATTTCAAATGCATTTGCTTTTATAAATCCTTGAAATGTTTGGGACACAGCAATTCAAACCCGCATTTGACGGTTTTTATTTACCTTGTAAAAAACACTAGACACAGTATCCGATCGTGTTTCGGAGTGTATGGTAAACATTGCAAATTATTTTGCACAAATTGGAATACCTGCGTGGTCGCTTCGTGTACGTTACAATTGGCAAAGAGAAATTATTTAGTCGAATTTGAAAATTCTTTTATCCACTATTGTGTATTTTCAAATTCGACTATATTAAACGAACGGGGAATTTGAACACGAAACAATGAAAGTCCTTACCTAATATGCTTCGTAAAGTTACATTTTTCCAACAGGAGGTTCGCACTAGTCAGTCATCTTCCTCCTGTTGTCCCGGCATTTTTGCCACGGCTCATGGGAGCCTGAGGTCCGCTTGGCAACTAATCCCAAGAATTGGCGTAGGCACTTATTTTTAGCAACTGCCATTTAACCTTCCAACCCAGAGGGAAACTACGCCTTATTAGGATTACTCGTAGTCCGGTTTCCTCACGATGTTTTCCTTTGCCGAAAAGCGACTGGTAAATATCAAATGGTATTTCAGTACATAAGTTCCGAAAGACTCATTGGTATGAGCCGGGATTTGAACCCGCAACCTCCGGATTGCAAGTCGCACGCTCTTATTACAGCTAGGCCACTAACAGTGCTTAGTACAAACTAGTAGTAAAAGTACACATTCGTGCATTTATTTTATAAATGCCTCTTCTAACCAGATAGATTTATCTTCCGCTTTGAAAAGTATCTATAGGTAAATTGAGCTGAATAATAACTATTAGGCAAAATACACTTTATCGACCACTAAGTGGCCAAGTTAAACACGTTCACCCAAAAGGATTTTAGTCCAGGAAGACAAAAGCGTTACGGTAAATACGGCCAAGGCAATCCTTCTCAATCAATGTGTCCAAGGATTCAGAAGTTTGTAGTCAAAAAGGACGTATGTGCCTGGAAGGGAATTTGCACAAAAATAACAAGTACCTAAACGACTTATTGTTATAGAATGCATTATTTAGTGTTGTTTAAATGTTTAAATTTAAAATAAAGTATTCGTTTTATTTGTTTGTCCTTTCCACATCTCGGGACCATGGGGTCCCGGACTTTTGAGAGGCGTGCGTGGGGCCGAAGCCAAGAGCGCAGAGGGCCTTTTCAGACAATTTAATCTAAAAGCAAGGGATACACGTGGCGGATACCATCCCCGAGCGCACAATATGATACATCCGGAGATGGTCCCCGCCAGATGCAAAGACTATTGCACTGCAGCACTTTTGTGCTGCGATGGGAATTAAAGTTACTAGTCATATCTATTTGTATGTTGGATGGACTGGATATCGGGCTATGGGAGGAGACTAGCGACAGGGCAACTGCCGTGAGAATCAGTCAAAATTGTAAAAGACAGGTGGTGGTCGTCAACTCATTGAGTGGGCCCCGCAATGGCCGCACGCACATAGCGACAACAGGGAAACACTTTGGAGTGGCTGTGAGGTTATCGAGAGGTGAGTCTGCGGTAGCCAGATCCCAGTAATCCGTTCAGCAGTCCACGGGCATTATGACATTTTACACTTCCAACCTGGAGCATCTAGTCATATAGTTTATCACGAATAAATGCGATGAAATGAAATGAAATGAAATGAGCATAGGTCCCGCTCTTGCGACTCCACTCTGGCCGGCCAGTCAAGGCAAGCACAGAGGTGAGGGCCATATAAAAGGGCCCTCTGGAATAGGGGCCCGCGGTGTCGCCATTCACCGTCAGCTCGACACAAGCTGCCCCCGCGGGTTTTTCGTTTTATTTATTATTATAAAATTTGCGGTAAAAGTATATTGTTCAAATTTCATTGACGTCTCTTCTGTAGTGAGTTACTTTTTTATACCACCTTACTCACCAGGTGCTTGCTGATCACAAAACAGAAAGGAACATGGCAAAATTTAAAACATTAACATCACAACATTTATGTTCAGATGTTTTCATCTGTACTGAAAATGTTAGTCAAAAATTTTATTATGGATATTTAACATATCACTTATCTTTTGAAAAACACTTTTCCTGAAACCGTCTTGATTCACAATGGCACATGCGTCATTTCAGTATGAGAAGGCAGTACGGCGCGGCGCACTGTAATCAAAAAGCAATCAGGCCATCGGCGGGTGACGGGACATTTTACCTGGGCGTTAAGAAAAATTTCCTCTCATCGCCAGTAGAAAATATAGTTTTTATACCGGAAAACTAATTATTGCTGCACGTGCTCGTGATTTTTTATACACTTTTGATACAGTCGTAGTTAATTATACCTGCTGTTTTATCTACCTACTTTTTGCAAGTAGTGAGGGTAAAACCACTCGCCGCGCGACCCTTTCTCGTATGACAAAATAGTTATTTGTGCAACAAGAGAGGAAAGTTGGTTTATCTTGCAAGTGTTTATTTTTAGTCCCGAGATAGGGAAATATTCTATAATTGAATCACGAGCGAAGCGAGGTGATCACGTGGTGCTTTCCATAAAAAACGAAGCGCCGGAAGCTCCGTCCCGGCCCCGGCCCGGTCTAGAGTTATTGATCCTTTATGCGCTATTGAATCCTAGGAATACTTAAAATTTAATAAATTACTTGGTAAAGTCGTATTTCACGCTTAATAAGCTTTAAGTTTTTGTTCTTGACCATGCACAGCACATGTAGGCGTATATATATTGGAAGGTGTTATTCACATGATAAAATAAGTGTCACTTTTTAATACCATGAGATTTAAAGAGACAGACGTTGTTACTAGCAAAAGTAGTAGGGGAAAGTGGCATCATGTAGCCAGGTTAAAAGAGTCACTTGCATTATTTCGGTAGTTTCAGAGCGAATTTTGTAAGAGTTAAATGTTTGTAGATGCCGGAAAATATGTGTTTTCACTTAAAAAATAAAAGCTCGTACAAAATCCGTTCCCAATCTACCAAAATTATGCAAGTTGCTCTTACAAAGCATGGGTTCTTCATGCCAGTTTTCCGTCAGTACAATTAGTAGTATAAACAGGTACGACTACGAAGTACGAAGTATTCGTACAGTGAACAATGCTGCCATCTATTGGACAGTTCCGGCAAGTGTCCTTTAGAAATCTCTTTGGTAACAAACAAACAGCTGATAGGCCCAAATTAGAGAGTCAGAGTCCACCGACGGCGAGGTACTTGCCTTTTGTGTTTAGTTCGCAGTACTAATTGCACCGTTCGTCGCTCCATTATTGCATTGGGGAGTGAATGCATACATTTGAGTTACGTTTTCAACATTTATTTGCATAAAGCAAATTGCGTCGTACCGATTCTTTTGGTTGTAGGTACCTTCAAAACAAGGACGAAGAAGCTATTGCTGGAAGAGTGACCTTCTTCTTGGGCCCTTACATCACTTGTCATTAGATTAAGATACAGTCGATTGCTGGTCAGTTTGTATTAAACAAGTCATCAATTACTTGACCCAAACTCGATGAGGTTGCATTGTTCATATGACCACTCTCTTTGGCACGATGGTATTATACACTGCATTATGTCCAACTAAAAATAGTTCCACCTATCTTTTGCTGACACGCTAAATTAAATTAGAGGTCCAATCGACAACTTATTCAAAAACACTTGAGTATTTTTTTTATAAAATAACAAAAGTTACTGCCATTTCACCATCAAATCGGAATGAGAAACCAGACCTGGTTGGTAATATATCGACTTCTTCACGATGATTTGCTTTACCGAAGTAATGCGTAGATATGTAGGTAAGTACCTACCTATTTTCTAATGTGACAAGTCGGAGGGTTTTCACCAAAGAGTAGTATAATATGTTTTCACCAACCACTATACTTAGTAAGTGACCCTCCACACGAGCGTTTTTTCAACGCGCCTTAAAAAAGCGCTTGAATCTGCCCGCACGCTAAATTCGATTTAAAGACCAAGGCTTAGTTGCAAATCCAACAACGCTTAATAAAAAGCGCTACCGCCATCGTGTGAATAAATACCAATAAATACACATGTTTCCATTTGTGTCATTCAAACGCTTTTTAACCTGCGTTGAAAAAGCGCTCGTGAGATGGAGGCCTTAGTTTTGAAAGCCGGATCGACATCGAGACAAAAGGGGCTCCTAATATCCTAAATGTGCTTCTGATGTCATTCAACTATGTAATATGTTTTGGAAAGCTGCCTATTGAAAGGATGAGGTCAATATGAACTGACTCCGACACATACGAATCTCGTGAATAAAAGCTTGTAAAAAGTGAAAATATTTTAACTAGGTACCTGAAATACTACTTCGATATAAATATATGTTATACAAAACAGTATCTTAACACACTACACATACAAAGTATACAAAAAATTGATAAAAATAATTCAGGAATCTGTTAAATCTAAAAACTTCATAATTAAAGAAAATCTCGTAAAATATATCAATAAAATACAATAAAATTGAGGAAAACAAAAGAAACCGGCTTCGTATTCTGTTCAAATATGTTGCCCCTCATATGTCCTAATCCTAATCTATGGATATAGATAACTATTACGGACACCTCATAAGTTCAGTGGCTCTGTTGCAAAAACCACTCTTTTCTGCAGAACGTAAGTTTGAAATTAGATTATAAACGTAGATACCGCATATTTGCTTGAAGGTCTACTCACACAGCCTACCTAAAAATAGTTTGTTTGGTGTTTGTCACAATTTTTGTAGCTGCTTCATGATTTTTGACTCGCGATTACCTTACATATATATTACTTCGTAAAGACCGGCCTTACGAGCACTACGAATGGGGCCGATCGATACATTGGAGTCAAAATCGCATTTAGTTACACCAGCGCGCTCAGTCGTGGTGCGAATTGCGCAGTGGAAAGGACCCAAGGACTTACCGCAATTTCGATTCAATGAGGGCTATCGTTTTTTTGCTCACCAGTTGGCGCCTGTGTTGATGGTGGTCCAAAAGACTAAAGAACAGCTGTCAGTCCTTGAAGTGACAAGTGACGTTTGACATTTCGAACTATGGAAAAGACCATCTACACTAGCGCCCCTAGCGGCGAATTCATACGCGTTAGCCCTCATTAGAGCATGATATACTATTGTTTATTAACCTGCCTGTTTAGCCAGTTAGGTAAAAGTGTTTGATATTTTCACTGTCGCACAAAGTGGTTCATCTAAAGCAACCCCGGGTTATCCGCCGATATGCCCAACTATCTGCACTCGTTCATCCAATTCGTAATAAAAGTGGATGGTCGTCATAAATTTCCGCGACGTCCCTACTCCTACCGTCGTAAGCAGGACTGCACGGTCATCCTCTGCAGCAATCAAATCGAGATCAGAGCCGCGTGAGAAGAATTTTTATGTAAACCCTACAAAGCCTTTGGGATATAAAATGCGCATCGCCCTTAAATTGGTATTGGGTTATCTTGATTGATAACATAGATCTAGACACTGGTTTTGCCGGGGTCCAAGTTATATGAAATACGTTATTATGATACCAAAAGCTTTATTTCAGCGTTCACAATATGTACAAAATGGAGCAAAATGCATATTCATACCAAGACAGAACTAAACAAACTTTAAACAGTGGCAAAGAACGATGAACGAACGAACGAATAATAAAGTCTAATAGAATTCACTTCCTGAAGGAAATATCACCACCCATCAAGCATCTAATAAAATAACAGAGCAAAATGGGGCGGTGTAAACCGTTACTACCTGCAAATGAATTTTGAAGACGAATTGTAAAAACGAAACATCATTTCATGATTTGAGATGTAGTGCATAATTATTTTCCATCGTATTTTCTCGGAAACGTTCGTATTTGTCATGCTACTTCAGTCAACCTCCGTACTTTTTGTACCGAGACTGACTGAAATAGCAAGACACGTTCGTACGTTTCCGTGAAAATACGATGGAAAATAATTATGCACTACATCTCAAATCATGAAATGATGTTTCGTTTTTACAATTCGTCTTCAAAATACAAAATATATCTCACCTAGTCGACATATGAATAACTAACACAATACAGTTTTATAGCAAAATAGTATGATTTACGTTGGAACAAATAAACTTATTTCACATAAATTAAGTAGTAGCAGCTCAGGACAAATTAATCTGTACACTAATAGTTGCGGAAGTTGTGACCAAAAACATAAATTAACTGTTGAAGTTTCAAAACTACTAAACTTTTTTTAAAGTCCATGGAACTTCAGAGTTTGTGGGAAGAGTTGGGTTTTGAATCGTAAAGCGCGAACTTTTTACTTCCGACCGGGAAAGTTTGTCCGACTGTTGGAGGGAGCGGATCGGATTTCAGCTGCTTGCAGGTGTTTAACCTTTTTACTTTAACATATTTAAACATTTAGATCAACACAGATTATTCAACACTCCAATGGTTTTTTTAAAGTGCCTTCTATAAAATTATCCCTATTTTTACGTTTTTTTTTTTGTTTCGTCCACGTAAAAAGAAACAAACTATACCTTTATGTTTTACCTTTCAACGATCTAAGACGTAGGTAGGTGACTCTTGTGATACTAAAATGCGGGGGTATTTTTCCAAATTTAGCAAAAAGTCGCAATGTTCACAAGGTTTTTCCCGTCTCAGAACATCATTTTAAAATTGCATATTAAAACCGTACATTACTCAAAACTGCAGCCACAAACTCATAAGTTAGCGAGACATGAAAAACTAGCGCAGTTCCTTTAGAAACGACGTCACAATATATCAGCCAATCTCAACGGCAGCGGGATGCATTTGAATATTTCAGACTTTCTGATCAGTTTGGCTTGAGGCAAACATTTTTCAGGGGAATATGTTCGACAAATGGGCGCTATTGGGTAATGCTTTGAGGTCATATCGTTTGAATGTAAGAATATGCTTGAATTCGTTTGAAATTGTTTACGTATTCGGTAATGTCGGAATCATTTATGTACGACTAGGTGCAAATTTCACTTTGTGCAGCTATTGTTATATGATTTACTTTATTGACTGTTTATTCTTCATGTTATGTCATGTTATAAATATTTATTCTGTGCATTAATATTTTGCGAGTGATTATGAATAAGGATATTTTTAGCTAATATGGAAACAGTTGTGATGATATGATGTTGAACTTGATATTTATACACATCAACTTCAACATATGGGGAAACCTAGATATTAATACAACACTATTTAAAAAAAAAACGGCCAAGTGCGAGTCGGACTCGCGTTACAAGGGTTCCGTAGGTACAATACATTTTATTTAACAAAGTATTTTAATGTGAAATGTGACTGAAATGTCTTTAAAAAACCCGTAGGTGTCGGATCAAAATCTAAGTAATTACGAGTTGACTGCACATTTTTATTAGGTTTTCTGTCATCTGTAGTAAAGAACTATTTTGTTTTTTTTTTAAATAAAATGTTTAAAAGCACATTTCATTATAAAGCTTCACTTACAACAAATCGCACAGTGGAGCCCTTACGAGAGAGAAGGGTGAAGTGTAAAGGAAACAGGCAAGCAAGAGAACATCTAAAGGAAATCTACATCACTACATAGTATAAAACAAAGTCGCTTTCCGCTGTCTGTCCGTCCGTCTGTCCCTATGTATGCTTAGATCTTTAAAACTACGCAACGCATTTTGATGCGGTTTTTTTTTAAACAGATAGAGTGATTCAAGAGGAAGGTTTATATGTATAACTTGTAAAGGTTCTGTGTAAATTTGTTGAACTACCCGCGCGAAGCCGGGGCGTGTCGCTAGTTAATTTATAATATCGCTTTGATGACAACGGCAATACATTACAGTCGAAACTTTTTAGCAGCATGATAATGACACCCTTAGCTACTACAAATCTACAGCCCACAGGGAAAAACAAAAACGAGCAATTTCAAGAGGGCCTAATTACTTTTTTGTTTTGTAATTATCCTTTTATCTTCAGTGGGCATATTTTTAATCAAGAGAAAAGAATTTGCAAAACAATCAGGCATACTAACCTTTCTCAATTTATCGGCCAAAAAGGCCGAATTCTAAATAAACATTTGGTTACTGTATTCCTGCTTAGCAGCTAACAAAATTAATATTTCTTGTAGAATAAGGCGACGGATATGTAATTAAATTTCAGTCACCAAGTTATAATAACAAAATAAAATAAATGCTTCGAAGTTTTGATAATATTAGAGTAGGTACTTTTCATCTGTTAAAACTTTAGTCGTATGATGAAATCTTTTATAAATAACTAAGTAACGCTTACATTACTACTAACCTACGATAAGATTATTCTGTTGATCTGGCTTTTCATTTTCGCTGGTGCAGTGTTCAAATTTACACCCGGAAAGTAAATATCTAATAATCAATACGTCAAAGATTAGATTGCGGTACTGAACATCGCTTATCAGTATCGCAATGTCAGTCTACTGGTACTATAGCTCATGTCATGTTGTTATTAGTGCAAAATAAATATAAAATAATATTCCTGTGATGGAATCCTATAAGAAAAATGAACCTACAAATACCTTAACAAAGAGACATTTCGCTTCAATAAATTCAAGAATACAAAACAAATATGAACAAATGCAGAAAAGGCTGGAAAAATCAAAATCTGTTGATTCACTGACTGGTTTACATGATAGTTTCGTTTTTATACAAGCAAATACAGTTGATGAAATTTCAAAACAAAGAAGAGATGGAAACCTATCTAAAGATAATAAACCGCAGGATACTTTTAAAGTTACTGTCGAAGAAATTCCCGTAAGTGCTACTTTGCTTCAAGAAGTGAATGAAACATATGACGTTTCGTATTCTGAAACGTTTAATGAAACAGAAAGGAACATCGATAAATTATTCGACGGGCAATATGAGTATAGCCTGACCACGAGTACCAGTCTGGAGTCGTGAGTACATATTATAAATTAAATTTACAATGACTTTCGTATTTTTAGTTAGGTAATTGTCTCAACTTTAATTATGGATGTTGAATATTTATAGTTTAAACACATTAAATACTGAGAGCACGGAGTATGAAGAGTCGCTACCGCCGCCATCGCCACCAGTGCACAAAACTACGATACGTGATAAAATCGGATCTCGAATAGCAGCTGTTAAGGAAAGGCGAAAAGATAAGAAGAAAGAGGCTCGAGAAAAAATGGAAAAGGTCCTTTTGTTTACTTCTCATTGCATTAGTGTTATGTCCTCATTGCCTAATGGTATTCCAATGGCCAACGTTTACACCAATTTGTTACCTGAATTGTCGTTTAAGACTTTTTACTAGTTGTTTAAATAGTGTTTTAAAAATAGACTAATCCCCGTTTCACACGAGGGCAGAGCAGTGGGGCAGAACAGTAGGACAGAACAGTTTGGGAGGACAGTGGCGTTCAAATGTATAGGGCGAAATAGTAGGACAGTCCGAGTGAAATAGTGATGGAGCGTCGACGGCGACAACGGCAACATTTACGCCACTTAGTAAAAATTGCTGCAGAAATAGCTAGTAGTAGTGTAGTAGAGCTAATTGAAATTGTAGAGAGTGAAATAAATAGGAAAAAAAAGCTTTGGGTCAGACGCCAATTAACCACGCCACTTGCAAAACAAGTCCTGCTCTTTGCACTGCACTGCCCTCGCGTTCATACGAGTCCAGGGGGAAGCAAACTGCCCCGAAAAAATAGACCGGCAAGCTATTAACTGTTCTGCCTAGGTTACTGTCAAGATAGTACTGTTCTTTCTCAGCGTGTACGTTTGAATTGTAGCAGTACTGTGCTGCCTACTGTTCTGCCCCACTGCTCTGCCCTCGTGTGAAATGGGCATAACGGCCTGATTCGAACTTTAAGATACGTCAAAAAATTGCTAAAGATACGACATCGATCGGATATGTCAGTGTCAAAAGTGACGATTCTTCAAAATTAAACGTCTCTTTTGACACTATACTAACATATCCGATTCATATCTTAAGATTCGTACGTAATATAAAATTTCCTTTTTAGTTGATTCTGAGTAACACAACCAGACAAGACATTGCGAAAATCGTCAAGAAGACGAAAGTGGGCACGGTTACCATTGCGCTCATCGAGGCCACTGGGTTAGAAAGAGATATCACGGAGGAAAAGCCACGTATGTTATTTTGCCGTTTTCGGTAAGTGGTGCGTGAATTTATATGGAAACCGAAAAGGTCGAAATATTCATGATTTTTCCAAAATCATGATAAAATGTTAATAATAATTGACACATTTGTTTGATGTTATGTACCTACATTTGCGGCTTTATAGAAATTGTAATATGTAGAATGGCATTTGTTTATATAAACAAATAAATCTGATATCATTAACGGTTCGTATTTAATTTCTTTTAGGTTAGGATCAGAAAAATATAAATCTAAACCAATAAAAAGCCTAGTGTCGTCTGTCAAATGGCAAGAATTATTCAACATTAATTTATTCGAGGAAAATATGCTGGAAATCTCATTATGGGACAAAGACATATTTCTCGGAAGGTAGGTAACTTGTTTTGCAAACAAATAATATTTTAGAAGAGGAAATATTTATGATGCTATACGTCAAAAATGATTGTGACGAATAACAGGAAGTGTGGAATTGTAATTTTTCAGGAGCGACATAGATCTGTCAGAAACGGAGAAGGAAAAGACCCACAAAATGCGTTTGGATTTGAAGGGGTCTTCCTCGAACGTCCAATTATTCATCCTGCTCACTATCAGCGGGGTGACTCTAGAGAATATCGCTTTAGACATGGAGGAATACGATAGCCAAAGGAAACTAAAACAGCTTAAACGTGTAAATACCTAACAGATTTTTAGTATTACCTATTTGACAATGTAAAAAAAATACATTTCAGTTCTAAATTTGAGACACGTTGTTTGTCATGTTGTCATTTGTCATATTGTTGTCATACCTATATTTATATCCAACAGTTTCTTGCAGGTAGCTAAGAGAAGGCACGCGTACTTTTTCCCAAACATAGAACTTTATTGTAGTTTACTTATTCCAGACAAATTTTAAAAATAAAAAACTGCCTAGTTTCAGTTTTAGTGCCTATTTAGACTAAGTAGACTTCGGAATTGTTTTTGTTTTTGTTTTCGGTAATTGAAACAATAATATCATGAAAAAATTAAAGGTAGGTAAAAACATTTGGCGATTTGCGTATAGTCACGTAACTGTTCTAATATAGATACAAATTAGGAAATACAACTGTTGACAATCAGATCTCATATTAATACAATTAAACACTACTTTAAAATATGTAAAAATTTTAGGCCTGGTTTCGACTAAGAGATGACTACGCCGACGTGGGATGCTTATCAGTTTTCGTATACGGAGGAAAGGGATTATCCGCAAACGATTGCTACTGTGTTTTACAACTGAACAATGACAGATTGCAGACACCCACTGAATTCAAGACCAACGATCCAAATTGGATGAAAATATTTACATTGTCTGTATAGTTCATGGCTTTCTACTTTTCAAGTAATTTTCTATAATATTGTCAAGAACTCTTTTAAGGCCGGTAACTTGGTTGCTTCGTATTAGCAAGTACCTATAGCAGCATTCTCGCGTGTGTAGCATGGCAAACGAAAGAGTTTACCACGTTATAGAAAAGAGTTTTATAAGAATATTTAGGAAAATACCGCCAATGGAGTCGTCGGCTTATTTCAGTTCCAAAATTCTAAAACCAAATTGCAAATTGCATATTTTATACACTCATCTAAATTTAAATTTAAATGACAGTTGATTAACAAATTGACCATTTTAGCACAGTAACGGACATCACATCAATCCTAGAAGTCACTATTTTCGAAGAAAAGAAGTCTGAAATAGTTGGAAAGATCTCAATACCTCTCCTAAGAATAAATAATGGAGAAAAAAAATGGTATGCCCTTAAGGATAACACACAAAGAGAAAGAGCTAAAGGATCTAATCCAAGAATACTTTTGGAAATGAAAGTGACGTGGAACCTTGTGAGTATTATCACATAAATATTGTTTACTTAATAGGTTTATTACGAGCCGCCTGATGGGAAGCGGTCATCGTCGCCCAAGGACAAGCAACATCACAGGAGCCACAAGCGTTGCCGACCCTTGCGAACCCTAAATACCTCAGGGGGCAACTCATTCCACATTCTGCACGTTCGTTTGGCGAAATGTCGTAAATTATGACTTCCCAAACCATTTTTCCCAAACTTTTGTTCGGCAAATTATCAACTGGCATTCCAACTGCAAACGATTATTTAGCAATACTCACCCAAAGGCTACAAAGGCTTAATACTAATTGATAATTCGTGACAAATGATAATTCATTCAACTGCAACTATGCGATTTTTTTTTAATTGGCCAATGAAACATGCGATTTTAGTGGAAAAGAGTTTCAACGAAATGGCACGGCATATATATAAGTGTTATTTTATGTATATCGATCATACATTTTCGTAATTAGTATTGCATAATATAAATAATTCATAATATGTGCCATTTTCAACCAAAAGGGTACTTATTGTCGCTTGTCAGTAAGGCGTTATTCCCATAAAGCTTTAATTAGAAATCAACCTTATCGACAACCGACAATGTGGTACCTTCTGGTTGAAAACGTCACATATTAATGTATGTTTTAGCCGAGAGCATCTCTTCGAGTCATCAATCCAAAAGAAGAAAAGTATTTGGATCCAGTAGATAAACTAGACAGGCAAATTTTCGCAAGAAATCTATCGCGAGCTAAAGCAGTGGGCGCGTGGATAGTGGATGCATTCAAAGTTGTAAAGTAAGATAATGTTTATTATTCTCTAGCAGAATATTTCTTAAAACTCTGTACAAAATGAACTTTCAGAGAATCAATTAGAGATAAACCATTTTTTAAACTGCCAGCATCCTCAACCTACAAACCTACAAGCAGCTATGCTTACATCTAAAGTAGTAATCTTATCGACTTACGCATACAAACGCATCACGCATCACAAGTCGATTCATTTGCCGTGTTTGTGTGCAATCACATGGCATTCCAACTGCAAATGATTATTTAGCAATACTCACCCAACGCTACAAAGGCTACAAAGGCTTACCAATACTAATTGATAATTCGTGACAAATGATAATTCATCCAACTGAAACTATGCGTTTTTTTTTAATTGGCCAATGAAACGTTATGCGATTTTGCTGAAAAAGAGTTTCAACGAAATGGCACGGCATATATATGTGTTATTTTATGTATATCTATCATACATTTTCGTAATTAGTATTACATAATATAAATAATTCATAATATGTGCCATTTTCTTAAAACACTGTACAAAATGAACTTTCAGAGAATCAATTATAGATAAACCATTTTTTAAACTGCCAGCATCTACAAGCAGCTATGCTTACATCTAAAATAGTAATCTTATCGACTTACGCATACAAACGCATCACGCATCACAAGTCGATTCATTTGCCGTGTTTGTGTGATTGCGTGTATACCTACTATTCTATCCTCCTAAGCCCTAGAAGCTTTAGTTTTGTTTTTGAGTTTGGAACCTTGTCTTATTTAATAAAAGCTAAAATTGAATGTTGGATTAAGGCCTCTGGGACTCAAGAGGCTACACTTTATTACTAGCATTTTATTACAATTGCAGAACCTGTTTCGAATGGGAATCTAGGAAGTGGAACATGATCGCGCTACTGGTGTGGCTGGTGATGTGTTCCATCTTCAGGGTCTGGATGCTGCCGCTGTTGCTCCTCTTGCCGTTCATTTGGTATCGCCCTGATAACTACTTCTTGTTCTCTTGTAAGTTTTCATTTTAATTCTTCTTCGTTTGAGGTCTAGGAAGTGGAAAAAGTTCGTGCGTCTTGAAAAAAGTAGCAGCAGGGAGTTGTTGTGCCCTGACATACAACCGTAATTTTATGTGGATATTTTGTTGACGTTATTTGCTTATAGACGTCGGATGTCAACATAGACATTGTATAGTAGTTATAGACATGAAACCGAGCGACCAGGGGTAAGAGAAAGACATATTCATGTATTGACAGGTTAATGTATGGCAGCATAATCCTTTTTCTCTTTCACTCTTATAATTTTCGGTATTTCGCCATCGCCTCCTACCTATGCTGCCATAACCCGACCATGCAAAAAAACTTGGTCGGTGATAAGGACAAAGCATGGCACTATTTTCTCTTTCCTCTTATAGGAATCGCAATAAGACTATCTTTCTCTATCAAAGAGTGTCAGGCCCTTGGATGTCAACCTCTTGTTGTCATTGTCAGATTTCCTAATCAATGATGGTGCATGGTCCTTTCTACATTCTCATTTTAAATAAGTACTTTATTATTCTGATCTTGCTTTAAGTGAACTTAGAATAAAAAAATATTAATATTGTTTTTTTAGTTTTATTATTGTGCTATGTGGTAATGTTCTCTATTTTAGCTCCTTGCACTACCTGTTCACTTTTGATATTAGTTCTTCATTTCCCGCTACCCAAAGGTTGTCTAGAAGAGATCGCTGTTTAGCGATAAGACCGCCTATTGTTACCTAGTTACAATTGTCATCTAAATTTTTATTGTAATTTTACATGAATAATGTATTGTTATTGGAGCAATAAATAATATTTACTTACTTACTATTAAAAAACACAGCTAATAAACTATTATGAAAAATCAAATTGGCGTTCGTTAAAAAACAATACATAGGTTTCAAGCTTTGGTTGACAATCTACTACCTATCGCATGGCATGTTTGAGAAAATTATGGCATCCATTATGGGTGCTTCATAATTCATAAAGTAAGTACGATCAAAATCAAACGTAATTTAGGTGAAATAACTGTCAGAGTGCCATATTTTGGACAAATAGTTTATTATTCTAATTTCAACAATAAACATTTCAAATGAATCTCCCTTGTTTATTACCTCACTAAATAAACCAATAAAGCCCGCGCTTTACGAAGCGTTGCAAATTTTCAATGATCAGTTGAAATTATTCATTCAGCGATTCCCATCTACTTTCTATCTCAAACTCCTAACAGCCCTATTCTCTTAATGCAAAATCGATCTTACGTAGCGTATAACAAAGATCAAATTGAAATAAAAGAATTAGATATGTCTGAGGTTTAGTAAATTTTCGATTTATTTTCCGCAAATGGCCCATTATACGTTCATTTTGATAAATACACCCGCCTCGGAAATGACATCTGCTGTCTAACATCTAAACTGTACTATTTATCTTTTCAATTGTAAATCAATTAGTATTTATGGTGATTGGATTTTTAACGTCAATTGGTAATCTTTTTAAAATCTATAATAGCTTACTAGCAAACGTAAAAAAATTCATAGGTACAGTTTTTCAAGGAGCTAATACTACAGTTTATATGCAACAAAAAAGTTGCTAGTCGCATCAACTCGCGGTCAAAAGTGAATAGTTACTTTTACCAAAATATTAAGTTTTTAATTTTTTTTGACTTGCCGTCAAAAAATGGACTTCAAAGACAAACCAAAACAAGATATTTAGTAAAAGTTTAGTAAATTTACATTACTTTTTTTTATGATAAGTCAGTTTAATAACGTATTCTCTTGGAAACCATTTATTGTTGATCGCCCAGTTGATTAGGACTTTAACTGGTGCAAATTAAATCACCCTGAATACCTAGTTGTCCCCTTTCATCCACGGATGTAATTTCACCGTCTAATATTTGTAGCGGAGTGACGTTTACGAACGCACTCCTAACACAACACAGACACACACACAGCACATAACACAGACTTTGGACGCATACCACTTCACCGGTACCAACGGCGTTGTATTCCAAGATTAAGTTTTACCTTTTCTAGCGATTGAAAATATAATTTTCTGTTATTTCAGGGAGGAGGTATTTTAAGGAAGACAGTATAGCAGCAACCACAGATGACCAAACTAAAAACGAAAAGGTTAGTTTTAATTTAACGTTAATTATGGGATACTGAAGACAAATGCATTTTTTTTGTAAGATATGTACATCAATTAAGATGTGCTGTTTGGTCCCGTAGCAGAGGTATAGTAAGGGGTATAAAATCGCAAATTTATAATGGAGTGATAACTATAACAAGTATTTATTTATGTATGTCGTCTATCTTATCAACCCGAGGGCACAAAAAAGAGTAAATTGGGAGTGCCTAAACGGCCAAAAGTCATCATATCCCATTTTATTTATCATATCAATCCTATCATATGTCGTAGTATCATATCCTTCATATCTTGCTCCAAATCTCTTTTTAGCCCGGTTCCTCTACTACATCGACATGTTTTTTGTTAATACTACACAGACCCACTTTAATTATATTATTGTTTTACAGGAAGAAAAGACATCTTTAAGGCAAAAAATTAACTCTTTGCAAGAAATGGTACAGTCAGTTCAGAATACCATCGGCAAACTAGCTAGTTACGGCGAAAGCGTAAAAAAGTAAGAACCAAATATCAACAATCCATTTAAAATAATTAACATTATCAATGGAGTCCCATTTGAAACAGCATAAACATTTTTAGTAGTCAATATATTATTTCTACACTTAAAAACTAGTAACTATGACATGTAAATTTTGTATGCTCTATTTCAGCTTATACAACTTTACTGTGCCTTTCCTGAGTTTTCTAACCATCACTATCATTTTGGTAATAGCTATGGTAATGTTCCTCATTCCTGTCAAATATATTTTCATGCTGTGGGGTAAGTCGAAACAATTTTTATAAGTTTTTCATAATGCTTGTAATCGCCCGCACTAACCCCACCTAAAATACGGTGACAGTGCAGAAAGGCTAACCGCCTATTTATATTCCAACTAGTTTCTGTTTTCGACTATGCTGCGTAGAAAGAAGATTTCCGTGGTGAAAATTATCCCTAGTCCTTCACCTGGACTCAAACTATCAAATAATCCATGCCAAATTTCATTTAAATCGTTTCAGCAGTTTAATCGTGAAAAAGTAATAGGAACAGAGGTAACTGCGAATTTATAATATTAGTAGGGATACATAGGTACAAAATTTAACTAGCCTGCATAAACGCTAAGTTTTATTTATCAACACCATAAGCCAATTCTTGGGATTAGTTGCCAAGCGGACCCCAGGCTCCCATTAGCCGTGGCAAAATGCCGGGACAACGCGAGGAAGAAGAGTTGATTTTTAAAAGTCCACGGTAAACTCGGCGAATTCCGCCTTCCCATACAAACGGAGTATCGTTCTCATTTTAAAACTACGTGTTGGATTGTAATGAAGCTTTGCACATACAATGACATTAGGTATATATTAAGTTCTGTAATTAGTCCATATACCTCTAGTATATATAAAACAACCGAAATAGAGAAAAAACAAGTTTTGTAAAATAAAACTATAATCCGCGATATAATCCGTTTTCATAGTTTTATTTCATGAGTAACTATCGCGGTAACCGAAGACAATATTAAGTTTTGTAAATATGAAACACTTAAATTCGGTATTTTTTTTGACTATGGTATCTGAAGCTACATAAACTAATATACCTAATCCTATTGGAAGTAGAAAGTTTCAGAGCAATCTAACTAGTCGTTTTAAAATGAGAGCGTAACTACGTTTGTATGGAGAACCGAGCTTGCTGGGGACTCTTAACCTCATTAAATTTTAATGTTTACTTTTCAGGCATTCACAAGTTTACGAGAAAAATCCTCCGCCCGAACAGAATACCTAATAATGAAATACTAGACTTACTATCTAGGGTGCCTGATGATGAGATTTTGGTAAGGAATATTAATAATTTGACTAATCTGTGCCCGCAGCTTCTTACTTAAAGTAAAAAAAAATGTTTCATTATTCACGTCTGTGGCTAATTTTTTTTTGTTTTACAGCTAAACTGTCAAGAATTAGTGTTAGAAGAAACATCAGAAGATGATGTCCATTGATAAATGATCTGTTATATTATAGATAGGTAAATATTTAGGTATACTATATTTTGTACAGTATAACATCTCCATATTACTTTACTCATGTTTGACAAATAAATTATCTTTATCTGATTTTTTTTTTCTTTAAATAGGTAGGTACCTTACCTACCTATGAAACTAATTTTGTAATCAATGCATTTAACTGAACCCTATAGGTATACGTCAATAATTAAATATTATACGAGCTGTGAAAAATCTGTGACAATAAACATGATTAATTATTTTTCATTGCAACTTTTGAAACCTTAACTGTTAGACACGATGTATGGAATAATTATGTGTATTACATTTTTGTTGTCTCATGTATACCTACCTGTAATGTATGTATGCAAAATCTCAGCTCATACAAACCTCGATAAATATTTGCGAGTATGGTAATTTGCCATATACTTATATACGATTTTACAGAGAAACAGGCACGGAATGAAAACTTGTAGTAAAAGAGGAAACCTTTATTAAATTCAGAAATTAGAAAGGGACATTCGGCTATTTTCAAGTAACAAGCTTTAGCAAAACAGGCTTAATTAGATAAAAGTTTAGAATAGTAAGACTTCTAAAATTTTCAAAGAGGTAGGTATTGTTAGTTATCAAATTTGTGACCAGCGTCCTCGCAGTATTATTTACCTCATGCATGTAATTCTATTTCAAGTTCAAATTTCTTCAATTTTATATCTCGAGTTATCAACTTCTTCGAATGTTTTTCAAAACATACCTAATACAACATATAATTGATATTGATGCAAATCGACCGATATACATATATATGTATAGAGAGTAATATTACATCAATTTCAAATCAATAATAGAGATGTTTCAAATTTCAATGCAGCTCCTCTAATCGAACCAAATATATTCTCAGAAGTGACTTGACCACGTTTGCCTGCTAGGTAAATGATTCAGTAATACAACATGCAAAGCTAGCGTGTGCATATTGTTTGAGTGCACGTCGAATTGACATATGGATGGCTCCCTTGTTAACATGCAGCTTGCAAATTACCCGCAACCGTACATTGATCGCCCACTATCCGTGTCAAATTGTTTACATGACAAGTTTACTGTAAGGTGCATTGGGTAAATTAGAATATGTAGACGATATCAATAATAACTCATTATATAGGAAAGAAAAGAAATTACTAATTAAGAGTCCCCGACGAGCTCGTTCGAAATGCACCTTCCCATACAAATGCTTCCGCTCTCATCTTAAAACTACGTGTTGGATTGTAATGACACTTTCCACATACAATGACATGAGGTATATCTAGGTCTGAAATTAGTTTATATAAAGGATGACTCACGTTAGACCGGGCCGTGACCGGGCCGGAGCTTCCGGTGCTTACTTTTCTATGACATGACAGGTGATCACGTGATGCCTTCCATAGAAAACGAAGCTCCGGAAGCTCCGGCCCGGTCACGGCCCGGTCTAACGTGAGTCATCCTTAACTCTAGTTTATAAAACAAACGAAATAGAGCAAATTTTGTATGGAAAATTTAAATTCACTGTATTTTTTAACTATGGTATCTGAAGCTACATAAACTAATTACAGACCTAGATATACCTTATACTATTGAAACTATACAAAGTTTCAGAGCAATCTAGCTAGTCGTTTTAAAATGGGAGCGAAACTACGTTTGTATGGAGAACCGAGCTTGCCGGAGACCCTTAATAATGCATTTCATGACATCCGTGAATTTTGTGACATTTAATTTTAATTGACTGTAATTTAATTTTTAAATTGATTGTTATTATTCTTGTTATTACTCGGACATAGTATGATCTCAATGTATTTTTCCTTATTTAATTATATTGATTTTTCTATCAATCTTATCTTTAAAATGTTTTGTCGTGTAATGTATCTGTATAATACGAAATAAATGAACATGGTCTTCGGTTATCGCAATAATTACTCATGAAATAAAAGTTTGAAAACGGATTATGTCAATATACGCGATATAATCCTTTTTCATAGTTTTATTTCATAAATGAATATGAATATCAGGAATCTATAAGAATTACATGAAACAAAACGAGTCTAATTTGTATTCTAAAAATTTTTTAAACGTTGATGTACATATTTTTATAATCTATACATATAATTGTTAAACAGGTATAAGTTTAAGTTACAAATCAAGACCTGAGCTAGAAACTTATGAACCAACTGGATTAAGTTAATTTTCTTTGCAATTTTGATCTTCGTCTTTTGTTTCTGGTCACGTCTATCTCCTGATTCAATTTATTAATGTTAACCAAACATTATCCATTCTATTAAGTACCTACTTATAAGAGAAGAATTTCATAAAAACTTTGGCCCACCTTCGGCCCCACTTTCTAATTGCATTTTAAGTATGTAGTAAGTAAGAAGTGCGGAGATTTTCTGATAATGTTTGTTCGATTTTGAATGCTGAATTCAATCGTATGCGTACACTCAAACTCGTATTTTCTGCTGTGTTACTATATACCTACATATTTTAATTAAACTGCATTAAATTATGTACTGATGAGTTCCCAGTTGTTTACAATAAAACTATTAAACAACTTTCATAAACTACGTTTTATTTATAGACACTATTCTAGATCTCTACAACATAAGCACGCCTAAACAGTATTTCGATTTAGACGAATATAAATTAAATTTAGATTTAATCACAGGCCATGACGCAATATTTGTACAACATTACACTTCAGATAACGGAACTAATTCGAAAAAGATAATTGAATCCGAATTTAAACTACGATATCTTTACCAAGCCGCTCGAACTCGTTGGCAAAGTATACCATATCTTTGTGGTCTAGAGCAGAGTTTTGGAAAACAATACGGAAGAAATTGGCGAGATCACCTTGCGGCTGGTACGTGACCATCATACTTCCTTCCTTTATCATTCGCTCCTTTATTTTCGGTGCAACCTTGTGCAACCTTTCTTTGTAATCTGGGTCGTTTTCGCGACCTCGCAGGCATTGCGGTACGTACCAGAACATGACGTTAGTGCACTCAGGTTGTTCGATAACGAGCCGGAAGCCGTCGCGTTGCCGGATATGGTCAAGGAAAAATTTGGCGTTGTCGAAAATCTTGTCGATATGTTTCTCGAGACCATCGGTGCCTTTCGCTTTCCACATGAACCAGAATTTGAGTACGTCGGCCCTCCGCCCGCACTGTATGTGTTTGTCGCCCGTGTCGAAGGAAGTGTCGTAGAATTTGTCCTTCTGAAAGAGGTACTTGGCATTGCAAGAGTGTCCCTCTTTGAGTACGTTCTTGTGTCGAATTAGAAAAGTCGAGCATTGTTGCGGGGCCGCCAAGAGCTTATGAGGGTTCCACGTCACCGAGTCCGCCCTGGAATCGGAAAATATTTACACATTTACAACAATGCCTTTTATCTCACAAGTATTTCCACAGATGTATGTAATAATATTCATATAAATCATTTGGGTTTAAAATTTTCAAGGCTATTTAAAGGATATTTAGAAACAGTTAATCGTTAATATATTATTCATCTTATAAAGCTATTTAGCATTATTAATGTGGAGATGATAGCAGAGCGTCGTGTTATGAAGGTCAGGTTTGTTCCTTTTAAATGTTATTCATATGTGACAATACTCAAGGTATTGCATTTGAATTAACATTTGGGTAGGTCAAAAACGTAAATGTGAGTCGCTAAGCAACAAAGGTTTCTCTCTCTGTCAAACAATGTAAAGTAGATAGGTAACTTATGGATTTTCATTACCTAATCATTGGATTCTCGGTCTCGGGAATATTTACTTGTTTTTTGCTCATTAATATTGTTTAAAGTGCAATATTGACAGCTTGTTTTACAGTTAACTATTAACGTGGAAGCGGGCAGCTAATGAAGAATTAGTCTTGAAACGCGTTTCAACATATTTAGTCAAGACCCGGCAGTCCATCGTGACTATTTGTAAAGTCTAGCTATCACTACTAAAAAAGCACTACTACCGAACAACATTATGCCGTTGGCGATGACATTGGCGAAATCATCACAAAAATTTAAGTGTTTCTATTAAAACCTAAGTATTTAAATACGAGTCAATTTATTTTTATTTAAGCTTATCTTTGTCTAGCCCGTCATTTGTCTATGGGCGGTTATAGTACGGTACATTACGGTATGTATTTTAAAACGAACACATCTCAATTTAATTAAGGAGTTCCTATTTCTACTCGATTCCAAAAAGTGTGCAAAAGCACTGTCAAAAAACTTCAAAAGCGCATCGTAATCGTTTCCACGGGAATTGATTGCGCATGAAGTGGCAGCCCGCGTTCGGGCAATGCCGTCAATTTTCATTTGCGCTGCCACTCGTTTGTCTGTGTCCCGACTTCGGAGGACCGTTGTTTCCATTGGTTTACTAACGGTCGCCTGAAGGTACCAGTGAAATGAGATCTTCAAATCTTAAAATGACAATCGGATGGCGACCGACTGCGTTACTGCAGCAGCGCAGCGTTGGAGTGGCTGTTAATGGGAGATCTGACTATCAATTTCGATGACAAATTGCGTTGCTGTCGCGATTAGAACGTTCAAACGTTGCTCCAGCAACGCTCATGCAATCGACATCCGAATGACACCTTTAATTGACAAATGCCAACAGCAACCATATCAAAGTCAGTTATCATTATCACATGATATATTTCATTTACTCGATCTTGACCAGAATTTTGAGACCTGCCTATGTGTGTCAGTTAAGCGGTCACCACTAAAAACTCTTCTGCCCCAACATTTTCCCTTGTCACAAATTGAAGACTGTTGAGTTTCTGTATTTAATGTGCATTTAAACGAACACCTAAATCAATATGCTCGATAAGCAATGGAAATAGCAATCCTGTACTTTTGCTGCATTGTGAGCTCTGAATATTATTCCTATCAATTCCCTCTCTGTCGCTTTTCGATTTTCAGAGCTAGGCTGGTTTAAAAAAGAGCCGTGTGTTATTGTTAGGATTACTACTACAGACTCTAAAAGCCAATATTTTATCAATGAGACATGAATGTTAGAGAAGTTGATGTAAGAAGTGTAGTATTCGTTTTAACAAAATGTTTTAACAAATAAAAATGCTCATGAAATCAACGTAGGTACTTAGTAGGTAACTGCGGAAAATCCATCGATTAAACTATTTTTGTGACTTTCTTAATAAAGTTTTACGGTTTTTTTATAAAATGGAGCTCAAAATCCGTATGGTCTTTAAATCGCATGTTACAACATTGTAAAACCCAGAAATGATCATGTAAAACTAGGGTATTAATAGTAGATTCAGGGTCACCCCAATTTGCAGCGAAGTAAATAACAATAATACATGTTATTTACTTACAGCTCGATTCCGTTGAGCAGATGTCGGTGCTTCTTCGACATCAAGGCTCCACCGCCCCACGCAGCGTCCACATGCAACCAAATGTTGTGCTTCTTGCACAAAGCGGAAATCAGCAGCAACGGATCGAAGGCGCCATACACCGTAGTGCCAGCTGTAGCAGTCACTAAGAACGGAGTGGCTCCGTCTTCAATAGATTCCTCTATTTTTTTCTCCAGGTCGTTAACATCGATTTTGCCAAGATCGTCGGTTTTGACGAGGATGCAGTTGTCGGAGCCGATTCCCATGAAAGCAGCCAGCTTCTTGGTGGAATAGTGCGCCAGCTCCGAGGTGAATAGAACCAGGCGTGGTACGGCGTACACGCCTTTGCTCTGTGAATGAACGTTTTGAAAATAAATATCATGAGCGTACATATTTAAATTAGCCTAATTTCTATTGACACTGACCGATGTCTCAGATGATAAAAAGTAAAGACAAAGAATCGTTAGTTCAGAAATAAATATATTAGGGAATAAAAATATGCTATTGTACAATTATGGTAGGTACTTCAAACTTACATAAATAAGCCTTTTCGCGATTGCTAGCAAGAGACCTATATTTTACTTTTTAGACTGCTATTAGGCTAGGAGGATATAACCAAACGGAGTAGCCACACAGGCGTTCCAATCTGTCAAAAATAGTCGGTCAATTACGTATACATTTGACGTTCCCCTCCCCCGCAAAAATTGGCAGACTTTTTTGTACAGCAAATTACAGACACACTTAACATCTCCGTTGGTTATATCCTTCTAGGCTATTAGGTACTGGAATAGAAAGGTGCATATGTTAGGTATATATTTCTTAGATATCGTAATTGTGTTAAATTAACATTGTTTAGGAGCATTATTTGATTACCTTGCACCCTGTTGAAATAACTTAATTCCGGTATGTCTTTTTAGGGTTCCGTACCAAAAAGGTGCAAAGGGCACCCTTATGGTGCGACTCTGTCCGTTCGTCTGTGTGTCCGTCTGTCTGTCTGTCAAATTTGTAAATATCTCGAGAACTACTGAAGCTATCGATTTGAAATTTGTAATAGTTATGAACAGCGCTAACCTTAACACATTGGAAGTGTAATTTTTTTTATTTTACTTTTATTAATTATAGAAAATGCCCAATATAAAGAGGGGGCAAAAAGTCACAGTCTTATTAGTTACTAGGTCGAGTGGGATATCATTTGAAAGAGCTTGAATTGAATATTACAAAACAATTTTTTATTTGTTTTTCATAGTGAAAAAAATTTGACTTATGAAGGAAAATGTGAAAAAAAAATACCATTCCTCCTCCATATCTCCTTATCTCCGAAGTTTACTAACGATTTTTTTTTGAAAATTTTACATAATAACAACACTATCATAAATATTACAGGAAAAATATAATCACACCTCTATCTTAAAAACTTTTTATTTAATTATAAAAAATACATTTTCTAATTTAATTTGCAATTTAAGCCCATTTGCGGGTGTTTGTTATACTTGAAATGTCTATGAGATTAAACTATATACATATTTATGCCATTGACCCTTTACGATTACGATTGTTGCATAAACCGGCGGCGTAAGGTCAACGAACTCTCATTAATACATAATTACGACTTAAGTGTAGGGATCTGTTTATCTGCACGAGGTCAGAGATTGGGATACTAAGGTAAGGCCTCTATCCTGGCGTTTGGGTTGGCAAAATTGCTATAATTAGATTGTTTTGATAGATTAATTTAATGTATAGATAGATCCTTTATAGTCGTATTAATAATTTATCCTATTTTACATAATTTCAACCTACCATATACTATACTGTATAAGTATTTAATTTGCCTTGTTTGCCCAACTTTTTGTGACAAAACTTTCCCTTAATATGCAATATATATGTACTAATAATAGTAACATAGCAGTAGGTATTTGTTCAAATAAGGTGAAGTGAATTTCCAAGTAACATATACTATACAAGAATCCGAAAGAATGCCGATTATGCCGAAATAGAACAGCTAATAGCCGAGCCAAATAAAATAGGTGAGACCAAAGCGCATCGTGTTGGCCACCTCGAAAGGATGGGTAAAGATCGGGCAGACAAGGGCCTACATGGGTCGACCAACTGGACGCCGTCTTGTTGGTCGTCCTAGATATCGTTGGGTGGATAGAGTGGAGGCGGATCTCCGTGAGCTCGGCGTCGGCGAAACCTGACGTGATATCGCTCTGGACCGGGCAAACGGGGCAAAGCAGCGTGCTCTTGTGTTGGAGGCCAAGACTTATTTTAGGTCATCGGGCCAGTCAAGTAAGTAAGTAAGTATATACCATACAAAGGAAACAGAAGAGCGACATTAATTAAGTAGACATTTCAACATGTAGCGCCCTTGACACCACACATCCTACACTAAATGCAGTTACGGAAGTCAGGAACTTGTCCGGCTCGCTTTACAATTTAAAACAGATACTAAGAAAATAATCCGGTAAATCCAAGGTTCTCAAAGTATAGCACGCGATTGGTTATCGGGGTTAAGGTAATCTCCGAATAGGTTTCCTGCAAAAACGGCAATCAACTTATCTTAGCTGGGCTCATAATGATTACAGATAAGACTGACTGGCTGTCTAATAATTGGATAACGGCTTAATTGTAGCGAATTAAGTGACTATAATAATAGTGCATATTAAATGCAGCGACATGAATTTACTGTTTCAAATCGCAGTTAATTTATCATCAGTATTACAATGTAGTAGATTTGTAATTCCATCTGATGTCAAACATTTCTTTCCCACGCGCTTACAGACTGGTCAACCATTGATATCTGACTATCAATTATACTGTGTTACATTTTATCATAGAGTAACTTATACTAGAGCGGTACTGTCATAGTAAATTTTGTAACCCCAGTAAATTCACTGCCATCTGTCGACACACTTTAAAACTAAAAATGAAGATTTATAAAAATACGATAAAATGTATTTAAATGTTTTTTTTTTATTTGCATTAATTATTTTTATTATTTTGACCCATGTTCTTTCACTGATATGCGTTAAAATTGTTAAATAACAAACGAAACCGTCAACGCCCTCTATACGAGAGTAGGCCAAAGGTAGTAGCGACATCTGATCGAGAATCAAATTTTCGTGATTTTCGAGGCACGTTTTTTCCTTAGACTGTATCCATCTATTACGGAGTTATATCTATCTTTGATTTTATTAAGAAGTTTGGCATAATTCTGCGTGTGATTTATTTTACTTAACATGTGAAGAAACAATTTAATAACTATAATACGGAATTCATATTTATAAATAAATCAATTGCTGATGATAAAAGAAAATGTTGATATGATTGTTTTATTTTTATGTCAGGAATGTTCAAACATTTCCATGAAAATTCGAAATTCCTACCAGTCACTCGTATTCAAATACAAATCAATTAAATATCTAAAATATGGAGTATGGAGACGATAGTAACATAAAAACGTAATAAAACAAAACCAATTAAAAAATTTAGAAAAATAAACTCGAAATCTTAAACCTACCTTAAATTAAAATTAAATGGGTATTTACGATTACCTAAATCATTTTTTTTGGAAAAAGTGCATTTCTGTTAAGCGAATTTAATTGTCTGTAAATTTTTATCCTTAAATAAGATAAAAAAGCTATGGCGCCTACTTTAAAATTGTTAAAACTTTTTATGGAATTATATCGCTTGGTATAAATTTTAAAACAAAACAAGGAAGGATGGCGATTTGAATAAACTAAAATTTGTAAATAGAATTTACTTGTATGATAGGTATATTATTTTTTCCACAATTTTGCTGTCCAGTTGACAAAGCGCGTCAGCAATTCATTCCACACTATGGATAGGAAAAATGCGGCGCCACGGAAATGAATTGACAGATGTGTCGCTCAAAGTTTTTGTTTTTTATATCGAGGTTGTTCGTCAACTGAACACGTATACCTTTTTGAACTAAACTCTAAGTTTTATTTATAGGTATGGTTTGGTTCGTAATTACCAAAATTGTAAGATTGCAATAAATCCAAGAAAGTCATAACATTATTACGGTATTTGACTGGTATTTTGTTACTACGACGGTATGTAAGGTAAAAAGGAAGTTTAAAAATGACATTTACTAGGACAGTAACCAGCACTCGAACATCTAACGTATGTGTGTTTAGAGCGAAAGGGCAGTTTGTGTGGTTCTGCACACAATAGTATTTTATACAATCGTGATAGCTAATATTGTTTTCGGTTACCGCGATAGTTACTCATGAAATAAAACTATGAAAAGGGATTATATCGCGTATATTGAATTTATACTACATCTCGACGTTTCGAAACCTTTACAGCGTTCGTGGTCAATGGTTCAATATACGCGATATAATCCGTTTTCATAGTTTTATTTCATAATAGAGAGCTAATCGCTCTAGTACCGTGTTTAGGCAACGAAGCTTGCTGAGTTGCCTAAGTAAGTTAAGATATTGAAAAGCTTGATTTTATCACTATTGTATACAATACTTTTTCCACGAGTTATCTAAAATAATACTTTTTTTTACTATAAAACCTAAATAATTAATGAAAATTGGTAAGTATCTCAGTAGACTAAAATGTAGTACAAAAGACAAGCGCGCGACTATTTCATGAGCATATGAAATAGTTGCCTGTTTATCTTATTGTCTTTTCTATGGGAGCGCGGCGGCACGTGATTGTTCAAATTTTTTATAGTTGAGTTGGGAGCCCATACATGAAAAGTACGCAATTATAGTTTGGTATACGAAATCTTAATTCAACCATTACAGTCGACGAGTAGAAAAATAAAATATATTGCTGTGTCACAGACGATTTTCCTATCAAGTTGCGAATCCAGTCAGGTACTAGAAAATCGAATCCAATTTTAGAATGTCACCTATTATGGTCGTAATAATAATAACCATAATTTTATGCTAATCAATAATATAACTTTTTTCACATACACACATTGAACATTTTGCACTCCATTTAAAAGTTTTCAAAATTCCTTGCGTTGCGGCAGTTTGCACTTTTTTATTTTCTCCACATTTTTTAAGATATTTTTACGTACCTTGGTTTCCGGGAAAAAGAAGTATCGAGCGCAGCTAATGGCGTATCCGTTAGCGATGGATCCTCCGGGACAAAATATCCCGTCTCCTTCCCCATTGGCCCAGCCCACGAACCTCCTCATCTCGCGGAGGACGTCTTCCTCCATCAAAGTGAAGACGGGGGCAACTTCGTATGTGTAAACGCTGGGGTTGAGGGCATCCGTCAACCACTGGCCGATTAAACCGTAGGGGTCTACGGACGAGAACAACTGGTTGACGAAGTAAGGATGTGCTGTGTTCACCGAATAGCGGGCAACCTGTTTGCAAATGTAACAATTGAAATAATTTGATTTCTCCAAAGCAGGACCAGTAAATAATTTAACGAGTTCTCATACCTACGACAATTTCTCATAAATTAAATAGATTTGAAACTACCCTTAATATAAGGTTTCTAATACGTATAGAATTATACCGGTAGTTTGCTATCTAAGACAAAAATGTCATCAAATACAGCCTAAAGGGACCCACAGACTAATATCAGTCCGCCGGACGATATCGGCCTGTCAGTTAGAACAAAAATTTGACAGTGCCGAACAACTGACAGGCCGATATCGTCCGATGGACTGATAGTCAGTGGGCCCCTTTAAAGAGGTAATATTACGTAAATTATAGTTTTTTTCTAAATTTAAAATATTTCATCTCAGATTAATTTCACATTATGACTATTTTAAGCCCAAAATATTTTCGACGACACGACGACGACGACGACGTAAGATATAAGATATATATATACTTTAGATGTAAGATAAGTACCTACTAACATTGACATGTTATTTTCGTAATTTTTGCGATTTTATATGTAATTTAATCTAGATTTATATTAATTTTAATGTAATTTATTGTTATATATTGGGTGCTGTTTGTAATAATTTTATGTAAATTATAATCCTAGTTGGTCGAAATAAAAATGATTTAAATTAATGTATACTTTTCAATTTTTTATGTTTTTTACAATATGTAAGTTTCACGTCTTACTGTATAAACAGCTACACTCACATCAGCTATGATCCCCAACAGCTGGTCATGGCTCAACGGCCCCTCTCGCGGCTTCAGATCGATCGCCTTCTTGATCTGATCTGGGGCAGCCCACTCCACCACCTTCGACGTCCTCGAAGACCTTCCGAAGACCACACGATCCACCAACAGATCCACTGCGCGTCGGATGAAATCCTCATGCTTCGACCTAACCGCAATACTCTGGAACAGGGTATCGTCTTGTCTCTCCTCCTCACCAGCGATGATGGTTGAATCGGCAGGCATTGTGGTTCTATCTTCTTTCACTTCACTTTCAACCGTTTCATTTACGGAAGAATAAAGTTAAAATAAAACCATTTATTTAATTTTGAACGGACGAGCGGCCGCGAGCGGCAGAGCGGTTTTAGCCCGTGGCCGATTGCGTAGCCTTCTTAAATACTGACCGACGTCAATTCACTTTGTAAGGTTAAAATGTGTTAGCCGCTCCACAGTGTTCCGTCTAGAACAAGCTAGGTGGACAAAATTCATTATCAATTTTCTACTAATGAGTAATTAGATTAAATAAATAACATTTAAACCCCCAAACCCATTCATATATTATATGAGTTATAGGGCGCCAATGTCAGCTAATGAAAGAATATAAGTGCAATTGCACAATTAAATCAGCTGCAATTAATTCTGTGATGCGTTCATCTCTTACAAGTAAAACATTATATTGTGGAAAGTTTAAGTGATGGATCTTATAAATAAAAACACAAACTTACACGCAGACTAAAAAGTGGTCAATGAAGGCTGATCATCATAAATATTTATCGTATTTATGTATCATTATTTGCCCAAAAAGAATTAAAAAAACTGCA
Organism: Cydia strobilella; assembly: GCF_947568885.1. Lineage (NCBI taxonomy): Eukaryota > Metazoa > Arthropoda > Insecta > Lepidoptera > Tortricidae > Cydia > Cydia strobilella. Next base: position 6,371,179 of record NC_086051.1, read on the forward strand.
GAAGACTTACCCAAAACAAGGAAAATAATTATTAGGATATTAATAATTAACAGATTAATACTTAATTTGTTAATAATAATATGTCGTTTCAAATAGTTTTCAACATTTTTTTTATATTTTCAAGTTAAAAATTTAAAAAAATATGTATCTGATGAACTGTAAAATTTTGTTTATTATTGTGTTACTTATTAAATTATTTGTAAAAAAATATATATAGAACTAATTTAAATAATATTTTATTCTGTTATACTTTTTCTTGGTATTTTAAAATTATTAATTAATTATGTTTAATTGAACAATAATAACCCTAATACTACCCATAAAACACAAAAATATTAATTTTGTCCACCTAGCTTATTCTAGACGAAACACTGTGCGCTCTATTAAAATGTAGACAAATAGATGTAGCCACTATATAGCTCAATGTATGTATGCATAAAACACATAGGCGTAGTCTTACATTGGGGGTAATGGTGGTGGTATATGAGAAAGGAATTCACGCATATCTAAGACACCCGAATTTGGCAACTTTTTTTTAAAGTTAATAGTTTAATTACTTAAATTATGAGGATTGCTAGGCCGGAAATGTATGGTAAACACCACTGTTCATACATGTAAAAAAAAAGGAAACTTTTCAAAATAAGAGGAAATTATAAGCGGATTCCGTCAAATTCGAACGATATAGTTTATTATTTAGTAGGAACAAAATTATCATTTGAAAATAAGAAATTATAATTACAGTAACTTACGTTTTACCTAGTAAATTATTTAAGGTTTTTTCACCTTGACAAAGTTTTGTTCTTATACACTTTAATTAGTCTTACGAAGGTCGGAGCTGGCCTTTATTACTTGGCTAATCAACTGCAAATGCACTATAAAAACTTTAATAGTTAAGTTTATGGCATGTTTCCTAAAAGTACTATACCTACATATAAACAAAGATTAATAGAACACTTATATTATGCTTTGAGTATATGTAGTTCTATGCGAATATTGCAAATTAATGTTCTACTAAAGTAAAGGCAGAACTAGCAAAGTTCTAGTGTTTGTCGCAAAGTTCTATTTTCCAAAGTTTGTGATTATAGTCCGGGCTTTGTTGCATCTAGAAACATTTGGGAATATATAAGTAGGTATAATCAAAGAGGATATAATAGTATAGAGCGGTACTGTCATAGTAAATTTTGTAACCACAGTAAATTCACTGCCATCTATCGACACACTTTAAAAACTAAAAATGAAGATTTATAAAAATACGATAAAATGTATTTAAATATGGATAAATGTTTTTTTTTATTTACATTAATTTTATTATTTTTATGATTTTGACCCATGCTCTTTCACTGATATGCGTTAAAATTGTTAAATGTTAAACGAAACCGTCAACGCCCTCTATACGAGAGTAGGCCAAAGGTAGTGGCGCCATCTGATCAAGAATCACATTTTCGTGATTTTCGAGGCACGTTTTTTCCTTTGACTGTATCCATCTATTACAAAGTTATATCTATCTTTGGTATAATTAAATGTATCTAGATATCATATCATCAACCTTCAGCGTTGTATGTGATCAGCCAAATTACCTATAGAGAAAACGGCTGAACATGATCGCGTTTATGGATCAAAATCGGACTTAAAGCATGTATCCCTCAGTCACCTACCCGGTTATCACAATGCATGCGGCTCAACATCCAATGTGAATACTGCCTTTACCACCGTGTGCTTTGTACATTTCATTAAAGCAATTGTGCTAGTGTGGCAAGCGGAAAAGAGGAAGAATATTTTATCGGAAGATTCGAATACGTAGAAGAAGTAAAATTTAAAAACTAATTTTCTAAACTAAAAATTTCGCGACACGTGACAAAAGCAGCTCAAGCTCACTTTGTAAATACCCCTAGACCGGAAATGTATGGACAAAATATGCCGACAAGTCTCTAAAGCGCTCGCAATTTAATGCATTGCACGTGCACGTAGCGACAAAAAATTCATTTTCCCAAAAATGGACGGCAAAGTCGACGTTGCCGGTTAAAAAGTAGGTCGCGAAGTGCGTAGTTTATGGTCAGTCAAAAAATTAAAAAGTTAAAAACATTGCAGTCTCGATTTCGGGACTGCAATGTTGCATACAAATTCCATTATTTGTCGAGTTCCGAACTTTTTAAAAGTTGAAGTGGCCATATCAAATGAAGGCATAGGTCCATTAAACAGCCAAACAGATGATCAGTACTTATTATTACAATGTTGGTACCGCGACTATTTAGGTGTCTCAAATAGGTTGGCGTATTTTCAGCAGAAAAATACACTTCTATTTTTTATAAAAAAAATAAAAAGGCGGCAAAGCAAATCTTTTTACTTTTTTCTGTGAAAATATATACATAATAACTTTGCTTCTGTAAAATATTTCTATTATATTTGTGTTTATTGCGCCTTTTTGAGAAAAGCACTATATGTGACTCGGCTGGAAGGCTACTTGCTGGCTTCGGATTCAATTAAACGGACTCCCAAGGTCGTCCGTTTAAAACGAATTCTCAGCCAGCAAGTAGCTACTTCCGAGCCTCGACAATAATGTACTATTATTTAAAAAAATATTTACCTACACCTATATTAAGCCACAGGGCAATGGGAGGATATAACCAATGAAGACGCCTTGTCTGTAGTTTGCTGTACAAAAAGTCAGCCAATTTTTGCGGGGGAGGGGAACGTCAAATGTATCCGTAACGTCAAAATAGCCATGTCAGATAAACGTCAGTCCATACATTGTGTATGTGATTGGCCGACTATTTTCGACAGAGGAGAACGCCTGTAAATGGCTACTCCGTTTGGTTATATCCTCTAAGACAGTGCATGATCGCAATAACTGCAGGTTTAAACGTAATAACTGCAGATTTAAATTAAAGGCTTTTCCTAACAGGAAAATCTTTATAATATGTAAATCAGTTTTGCACAGTGATCAATTACGTACCTATTACGAAATATAATTCGTTTCTTAGTATGTCCATGTTAACGGGAAATCGAATTAATTAAATGTTATATGCAAACAAACAAGAGACGCAGTTGTTTCAATTGACATTGAATTGTTTAATTCCTCAATCAAGTCACCCTAGTTAATTCGTTGTATTTATTTCATTAGGCGCTGCAGAAGGTCAATATGTTACACCTATATTCTGCAGCATAAATAGTAAGTACAGAATGAAAATTTTGACCGAACATGACCTAAGCCCCATACTAAATATTACATCAATTTTATGTGTACAATTTCACTCTGTATACCTACATGAGTAATTGTGCATTATTCATTGTTCCACTAACCGTAAAATTGTGCATTATGCCTGAACTACGCTGAAGCACATCCAGCGTGTGATGCCTAAACTCAACAGGGCCTTAGGCTAGCGAATGAATTAGGTACAGGAAAACATACAGGCTGATTCAGGGTACGTGAACAGGAAAGTGATCGCATGACAGCACATGAACTACCAGGCAGCCAATTTTTAATTTGCTGTCATTGCTGATAAAATTAGGAAAATTCTGTAAAAATATTTTAAACGCCTATTAAATATATCTTATAAAATATTTTTTTTAAATAAACAAAAATATTAAATTATAAACGTCAATATTTTAAACGTAAAATTCATTTAAATATACCCAAATAAATAAGGGACATAATAAAATAAAATAAAGATATAACTTTCTAGGGAGTTATAGCAATTTTTTCACAATCCATAACTCCGGAGAGAACAATGTAGGCCTTTCTCCTTCAGTACACCCACAGTACACCTGCATGAAGATCTTTTTCGAGCAAGTGTGATGAAAAGTACTTACGTATCCCGCGCTTATCACATGTAAATTAGGTCACATATTATTTGTTACCTAAACAAGTCACAAAAATCTTGCTCTTTTTAAGAGCAGGGATTTACTAAAACCCTCTATACGACTCAGACTACTGAGAGATTGTTTCACTTCAGGAAAACGTTCGTGGTTTCCGTCCAGCCACATGACGAATCAACGGCGACGGAAAACGGAAATGAGTAAAGAGCTGAGACCATACCGTAAGTATTGTTCATAATATAAATAAATAAATATTAGGGGATCTTACACAGATCAACCTAACCCCAAACTAAGCAATACTTGTACTATGGGTGCTAGGCGATACACATACCTACTTATATACATACCTACCAACTTGACCGCCACCAACGAAAATTAAGTAACATTCTGCTAAATAGTGAACTTAACAACCAACAACCAAAATGACTATAAGTAACCCTCTGTTGGTCCCCGCCATCAACATTTATAAATTATATTTAGTTAGTATTTAGAATAAGTTTTTATTTATTTAACTATCTATTACGAACACATTTCATAGTGCATTTTATATTGTTTAAACGGCATCCCATAGCTTGGTTTTAGCATTTGATTAAACAATATTTTTTGTGGGGCTTGTTTTCCTCTTTTTAGTGTGCAGTCGGGTTTTTTTTGTTTTTTTATAGTAATTAATTTTTAGTAATAATGATTTATTAAATGTATTAATAAATACAAAGAAACACATATTACTTACATTTTACTTCCTTCCGACATCCGATGTTGGATCGGACAATGTGAAAACGCTCTTATTTGTCTATTGAAACTATTGAAAATTTGGGAATGGGTATACTTCGGATTTTTGTAACGTATGCGAATCTTCGGTTGCACGTTCGACTCGCACTTGGCCGGATTTTACTATTACGATTTGACATGCCTATCCCACTACGTCCTCCTTCATTTCTGGAAAGTTATTTGTTAATGTATCACAATTGCTATAGTGATCGTGATCGTCACATCAGGGGCGGTGACAACCTTTACAATCCCTCGTCATCTTCCCTACTCTTCATCATCATCTTCCTCGCGTTGTCCCGGCATTTTTGCCACGGCTCCATGGGAGCCTGGGGTCCGCTTGGTAACTAATCCCAAGAATTGGCGTAGGCACTAGTTTTTACGAAAGCGACTGCCATCTGACCGTCCAACCCAGAGGGGAAACTAGGCCTTGTCGGGATTAGTCCGGTTTCCTCACGATGTTTTCCTTCACCGAAAAGCGACTGGTAAATATCAAATGATATTTCGTACATAAGTTCCGAAAAACTCATTGGTACGAGCCGGGGTTTGAACCCGCGACCTCCGTCATCTTCCCTACTCTTCCCTTTACTTTATTCTTTTAAAATTATGGCTTCTGTCGTGCTTCTGTCCAATGGGACCATTTCGCCAGTATCAAGGTCTTAGAAGCTTTAAATGCGACTAAAATTGTACGGTTAGTACAAGACAGTGTACGGTGATTTTATTACCTCTTGTAAAGCGATAGCTGGACTTTACAAGAAACACGTGGGCTACCGGCCGTAGATACCAAAATGGTGTACATTCAATAAAACAATTTGTTAATTTATTATTAAAACGAACCAATCCTCTATTCTGTAACTATAAATAGAGCGCTGGCAGATAGAATAAAACAGTGAGTTAGTGGTAAAACTTGCCTGGGATCAGTTTTCAAACTTTACAGATACACAGCCAACATAAAACCCACCATAATCTCAAACTTGTAGCGTACATTTTGGCTTGCGTTTATCTTACACAAAGTAATCCCAAGTATAATTAGTGGCTGCACTGAAAAATTGCATTGCTCCCGCTGGATCTAGCCACCAAGGTACTTAGCAAAGAAATAGCGTGTACCTACCGTAATTTATTTGTGAGTCTGTTTGTCAATTAGGTAGTGTTTTATTGCTTACCATTACCAGTTCTTAGATTCGCTAGAGGATATGAAAATTAAAAAAAAAACCTAGGTATATCCTATATTATGCAGCATTGTTTCCTTTCAGCTCCATTGCATTTAAGACAAAAGTGGACTTTTATAGTGGACAAAGGAAGGACAGAGGAAACTTCATTTAGGGCTACATTTACTGCCTTTTCAAAGCTGTTATACGCTCTGCTTTGACTATACAACATTAAATTTGTACATCTTCTTCCTCGGTCCCTCATTGCTGAGGATCGCGACCATGTATGCTCCGTCTCCATAGTGTGCGGTCATAAGCCACATGAGTCACGCACTGCATGTTGCCGCCAACCACCCTCTTCACACCATCAGACCATCTCGAAATTTGTACATACACATACATTAAAAAAAGGTAATAATTTTGTAGATGGATGGGGTAGTGGATATCCAAATAACATTACTAATCTATGGTGGACACATTCACCAACCCGCTGGGTAGACACTGTAAAGTGGGCCTGCCCCCTGGCAGATATGAAGATTTCTTAGATCCCTATCTACACAGGCGCCTATTATCAGGAAGGGAGAAAATCGTGCAGAATGGAGTCTTGGTGCACAAAATAACGACCTCATGTGGTCGCGGCCCTCAGTCATGAGGAACCGAGGAAAAAAAAGAAGAATATGAAAATTGTAGATTTTGATCGTTTTTAACTCCTATCTCCTATAGATATTTTAAACTTCTGGCCTTTGTAGCAGAAAATATCTACATATATAGGTAGTACATTGTTGAAGAGGCTAGAAAGTGATCTATACCTAGATGGATGAGTTAGTTTGAGCCCGAATAGCGTAACCTCTCTTTATCACTCTTCCATATTAGTGCGACAGAGACAGTTACGTTTCGTTCGCTACGGAGCGTAAACGGTTGGTATCTTGGCTAGGCACCCTGGTCATCTGGAAAGCGAAAGATATACGGAACGCGTTTCTACTACCCATTTCAGAGGCCAGCTACAGATTTGGTTTTAATGTAAACTATAGGTACCTAAACGGTTGGCATCTTGGCTAGGCACCCTGGTCATCTCTGGGTACAAGTATGTATATTTTCTTAACATAATAAACTGAATTTACTACTACCATGCATATAAAATTAAATATATAGTAGAGTGGCTATAATAATAAAAATAATGTTACTTGCTATTGAAATTGACAACGATCAAGATTATTCTTCTCTGCGTTCAAACGCGTTATAGTTGCCGGCGCTCGAGTACCGCGCGTCAACGCCGTCTATTGAGTGTTATTTCGTGAAATCGGTGAACGCTCCAGGGAATGAGGGCTCTTAATTCACATTTTTAATAATTACACAACGGTTATACGTAATTTTTATCGATATCAAGTAATAAAATTAATTTTATTTGTCCTCGCACTATTAAACGTCAGTTCAGATTTGCCCCCGTCAATCCGGTGTTTGTTTATAAAAATACGATAAAATGTATTTAAATATGGATAAATGATTTTTTTTATTTGCATTAATTATTTTTATTATTTTGACCCATGGTCTTCCACTGATATGCGTTAAAATTGTTAAATAACAAACGAAATCGTCAACGCCCTCTATACGAGAGTAGGCCAAAGGAGGTAGTGGCGCCATCTGATCGAGAATCGAATTTTCGTGATTTTCGAGGCACGTTTTTTCCTTAGACTGTATCCATTTATTTCTATTACTATTACGGAGTTATATCTATCTTTGCATAGACAGAGAGAATCATACTATCTTTGTCTTACACTAGTACTAGCTGCTAGTACTTATATCTTTGAGTGAGTTATATCTATCTTTGCATCGACAGAGAGAATCATACTATCTTTGTCTTCCACTAGTACTAGCTGCTAGGATGAGTACAGTTTTTGTTCTTATTTACTGTCAATTTGGTTTGACCGACTATAGCACTTGCACTGCGTGTGCTATCAAAGTCTTTGCAGACTTTTCTTGGTCTAACTTCTAGTCTGTGCGGAAAGAGAAGAGTCTTGGAATGTATGGGGGCTATGGGACCATTTATGGGACCCAATACATTCTATGATTCTTCGCTTTCCGAACAGGCTTTATCTATTGTCTATTCGACGCGATAGGAGAGAATGCTTGAGATTGGTTACTACAGGAAAAGTATTCATGTCCAATTCGGACTCAACGTGGAACGACACATTGCAAATTGACGTTATAAACGTCAATGTCAAGTGGCGTAAATCGTAAAATAGACTGGGAATAAAGAGCTCGACACGTGTTTAATAAATATTAAAATTAAGTGCGATTTTTAATAATTAGTTCTTGTGTTTTGACCTCAAACACTTTAAATTTTATTATAATGTCTGACGGTAGCGACGGCCAATTTAGCGATTACGAAAATGACATTTCCAATAAGGTTAAGTCAGTACGGGTGAGTTCGATTCTTACAGAAATATTTAATTGCAGTTTTAATTTATACTGATAGTGAATTTTTTCGATCAGCTAATAACTGAAGTTTAATTTCGTGACCAGTGTAGAACATTTGTATAATATATTATATTCTGCCTACGTAGTGACATAATTTTCGAACTTATTTCTCTGTCTGCATATAGATCTTAAGCTGTCTATAAATTGTTAACAGTCACTAGTTACAGTGGAAAAGCATGCATTAAAATTACTTAGAGAATCAACTTTACATTTTTCTTTTCCAGTTTGCTGAAACACTGGATGTCAAAACACTCAGCAGCAATGCAGAGAGTGACTATGATTCTGATGAATACTTCCAAGACTCAGATGATCCAACAAATAACTCGGGAAAACTTAGAAGTAATTCTCAGATACCTTCAAACAAAATCAGCACATTCCAGCCCACTGAAAAGTTGTTTAAAAAGTATGTTAACAAAATCAATGTCGATAGTTACGATCCAATGGACCGTACAAATAAGTTCATTGATAACAATGACAGAAAGGTTGACAGCGGCAGGATTAGAACAAAGGATAAGCATGACAGAGCCACCGCAGAGCAAGTCATGGATCCACGCACAAGAATGATTCTCTTCAAGTTGTTAAATAGAGGTATAATCAACGAGATCAATGGTTGCATATCTACTGGTAAAGAGGCCAATGTTTACCATGCTACATCTAAAGATGGAAAGGATTATGCTATTAAAATCTACAAAACATCAATCTTAGTGTTTAAAGACAGAGATAAGTATGTATCAGGAGAGTACAGATTCAGAAATGGGTACTGCAGATCTAATCCTCGTAAAATGGTGAGAACCTGGGCTGAAAAGGAAATGAGAAATCTTGTCCGAATGTACAATGCAAAGTTAAATGTTCCGGAGCCGATAATCTTACGAAGCCATGTACTAGTCATGACTTTCATGGGAGATGACGGTTGGCCTTCTCCAAAACTCAAGGATGTTGAAATTTCTCAATCACAAGCCAGATCTTTGTACCGGGACTGCATAATAATGATGTGGAAAATGTTCAACATTTGCAAACTCGTACATGCAGATTTATCAGAATATAATCTTCTGTACCATAAAGGAAATGTAATAGTCATTGATGTGTCGCAGTCTGTGGAACATGATCATCCTCATGCATTTGAGTTTTTAAGGAAAGATTGCACAAATATATCAGATTTCTTTAGGAAGAATGGTGTTGCAACACTAACTGTGAAGGAACTTTTTGATTTCATTACTGACTCTGCTATAAATGAGGGAAATTTGGAAGAATGCCTGGAGAAACTATCAGAAAAAGCATCTACAAGGAATTTTGAGGCAATGACAGCCCAAGAACAAGTAGAAGAAGAGGCTTTCAAAAATATCTATATCCCTAAGAGACTTACAGAGGTGACTTTTTAAGTTTGAATTCTAACTAATTAAAGTGTTTTCACTGGTCCCTTTTCAAAATCACAGATCTATTATCACAATGACTAAAATTTATTTTAAATATTTTGGTTGATTTTTGCAATAAATTACTATTTAATATTAGGTAAAACCTAACATTTGGAAAGTAAACTATCATTTAATTTTATTGTGATCTTACTAACATATATCTAAGGTGTTCATATATGTACAGATATGATTTCGATTTGTAATGGCGACTAATAACCTTCACATTTTTTTAATGGTTTATTACAGGTTATAAACTATGAACGGGATATCAACAAAGCTAAAAAAGGTGAAACGGAAGATCTAACATACAAGAAAATTGCCGGCTTTAATGAGGACCTTAGTACTGTCAATAAACCGCAGATTTTGGAAGAATGTGATATTTCAGGCAGTGGTTCTGGTAGCGACTCAGAATCTTCAGATGATGAAGATGGAGATTCACGTAAGTAATTTTTGAACAAACTTTTGTCAGCTGAATTTATATTACATTTTAATTTGTAACACACTCAATATATTTATTTCTTGTGCTTTTATTGGCCTTATACTTTTCTGTGAATCTGTATATTTTTGATTAGGTGAAGGGTCAATTGTCAAAACAGTTATGGAAAATACAAAATACAAAGTGTCAACCGCATTCCATGTCCCATCATCGACAAATTGACCATTCTCAACTTTATTTCAATGAGATAAGGTTCATCAATTGTCACGAAGTGTGTTGCTGCTGAATTGGCAGTTGATATTGGGATTTTAGTTAAATTTTCATACATAACATCTACATCTCTGGCACTTATTGTGTTAATAAATTACTTTACCTTATTCTTAGTTATTCAATTTAGCAATGTAAAAAATTTCAGATCCCAAATTTAAATCGTCTGCCCGACCAAGAGACGAATCTCCCAACACTAAGAAGGCAAGGAAAAAAGCAGTCAAAGAAGAAAAGGCAGAGAAAAGAAAGACGAAAGTCAAGAAGCACATTAAAAAGAGAAGGGACAAAGGTTCAGCGAAAAAGTAAAAAGGCAACTAACCTAAGTGAGCAATTTTAAAGGTGTCATTCAGAGAAATTTGTGCCTGTGATGAAGTGAGAAAAAATTACCTTTAATGAAAGGTGACGAAGGTCCCGATTTCTATAGAGTGACACAAATTTATATTTATGGAATAAATATTATACAGTATAAATAGGTATGAAATTATATCTACTTACAGAAGTAAAACAAAGATTTAATTTTTAGGGTTCTGTACCCAAAGGATAAAAACGGGACCCTATTACTAAGACTCAGCTGTCCGACTGTCTGTCTGCCCGTCCATCTGTCTGTCTGTCACCAGGCTGTATCTCATGAACCGTGATAGGTAAACAGTTGATGTTTTCACAGATGATGATATTTCTGTTCCCGCTATAAAAACAAATACTAAAAAGTATGGAATCGGTGGGCGAGTCCGACTCGCACTTGGTCGTTTTTTTTTTCAGGTTAGGTAAAGTTGCGCATGACAGGCAAGATTGGGCAATTTTGCGACCCCTTAAGGTATACCTTTAGGTATCCCTTCATGTCCCATAGTCTTGGAACACCCTGTATTCCCCACCAGAGAGCTATCTATGTCTTATTCCTATATAACAGTAATAAGACTTACTGGTTTTTTTTTGCAAAATTGCGCATGAGAGGTAGTTAAGCAATTACAGGGTGGAGTCAGGAGTCCGACAAATAATAAAACAAAAAATTTACTCATATCTGTATTTCCTCAACATTACATAGAAAGAACTAAATAGAGAAGACTGACGTTCCCTATTACCTCCTAGTGCCTCCTCATTGTTGTACGACGACGTCAAAGATATGTTTACATTTTTCGCCTTATTGCAAAGGAGTAAGGTGCAAAAGTGTGAACATATCTTTGACGTCGACTGTACCTAGAGGTACCTAGTATTGTATGTTTGCGTTTCATATAGTTGGTCAAGTAAATCTTGTCAGTAGAAAAAGGCGCGAAATTCAAATTTTCTATTGGACGATATCCCTTCGCGCCTACATTTTTTAGATTTGCCGCCTTTTTCTACTGACAAGATTTGCTTGACCAACTATAAGTTAAGGCTTTTTAGGTATGGAAATTAAAGTATCTACATATATATTGCAAATATTTTAAGTCACACAAACGAATTTACGCTCTCATTTAAAAACGACACGCTTAAATTACATGAAACTTGGCATGAATATTTGTGCCATTTTCGACCAAAAGGGTACTTATTTTCGCTTGTCAGTAAGGCGCTATTTCCATATAGCTTCAATTAGAAATCAACAAGCGACAATGTGGTACCTTTTGGTTGAAAACGTCACATTTACGTAACATATAACTTCCAGAGGCGGATTTGCAGTCTTGGCCGCCATAAGCCCCAGGCCTTTTAGTAACTACTAGCCGCCCATTTCTCAGCACCCATCATATACACGGTGGCTAAAAAATAAGTGCATTCCAGTTGTCAGGGAGGTTTTGGGATTATACTGAGCAACTTTTACTATGGGACCAACCCAGAAATCGCGAAAAAAATTTTGGCTGTTTCAAACATTTTGGTTGGTCCATTTTCTATAGGAGGGTAATTTTTTTTCGCGATTTCGTGGTTGGTCCCATAGTAAAAGCAGCGCAATTTCAAACTAAGTGTACAGAGACTGTCAATCTTCTCTTTACCTCTGCTTTACCTACTCTTTACAAAAGTACAAAAAATATTAAACCTTATAGGTACCTTATTTCATAAATATCTTCTAAACAGTCTGTTTCATAGGCTGTATGAGTTTTGGTGATATTCTTAATTATTGTTGTGGCACTTAGCTTAGCTGAATATTCCTTGAAACACAGTGTGCAAAGTAAAAAAGGATTCGTTATCAAAATATTTTTTGGAGACAGACACGGTCTATTCGTTAACAACAGAGAGAAGGCTGATATAGGTATAAAAAAAGATTATTATGAAAAAAATATTAATCTGTACAAAAAATAGAATGACTTGACGATTAAAGGATTAAGTTAACAGTAATATCAAGTTTTATTGTTACTCGCAAGCACGCAAGTAAACCCTTTGCGTATGCGTTATTGGATGCGGATCCGCACGCCGCTCCGGTGTGAGAGCGGGACATCTCACACAAAGTTACACCGGAGCGGCATGCGGATCTGCATAATTGTGTAAAAGCTGGGGAGCGTGCATACTTGTCGAATGCTAAGTCAAGTGCCATAATTTAATGTTAGGTATTTATTATCTTTACTGGGTTAATTATAATATTTTAACACCATCTTCAGACAAGAACTCACTTTGACAAATTAGGTAAAAGCACTGTCAAACCGTTAATCATAACTCGCATTTTTTTTAAACAGGCTAGTTCGGAAAGGCTCTCTTCAGTAAATCTAAACACAATAATTCTTTTGATTTGCTTTACCTATATTAGACGAGAGTAGAGTTCCGTTCCCGGGAACGGCACAACTCTAGACGAGAGCAACACACAAAACGCTCAATATTTCACATTTTAGTCTAGCTAGTTGTCAAATTTTCAATCTTTTATGAACCCCACTTAAAAATATAAGTACTAATTAAGCACAGATAAGAACAATACACTCTTACAAAACAAATAACATGAACTTAAAGCGGATGAAACTAATAGTTCAAAACAGCTTTAAGGGTCTTTAAAGCCCTATACGGCGACCTGCTGCTAGGTTTAACGATTCAAGTCTGTTTAATTGAGATTGTTTAAGTGAGTTGTAGATATTCCCAATAACAATATCAACAAACAACTCAAGGTTCTATACAGTTAGGTGTGGTTAACACACAGATTAGTGTTTATTGAGAGTTTGTACATTTGAACTCGCCATAAACATAGACACTAATCCCTAAAGTGAAGGTCAGGTCAGCCACACGCTTACCCGTATTGACCTTATCTTAATAATAAATAATTAAGCATCATTCAAGCTTAGCTTCATTTCATTTATCCATTTATGGTGAATTAGGGACTAAAATCTTACTTTAGGTAATTCAAGAAGTGTACCTAGATACTATGGAAAAGTATCTTTGGCTTAATACATTCCTTTCCTTGAATTAAATACGGTATAGACATTAATGTCAAGATTCCATAATTAAACTAACAGAATCAAACATAAATAAATTTTAAACTAAATTTATACCCTTAAGATCACATGCTATTAAAATCTTTGTACTGGCAAAAGCCATAAACTTCAAAACAATATCACAGAACTTAAACTAGCTGAGGAATCAGGTGGCAAACCGCCATCTTAGACCAATATAGCATAGTGATCTGAAGACGAGCATAATGCCAACCATCGTCATAATTTCTATCCAAACTGAGTTTCTTTCGATGTCTAAGTATTTCAATAAGACATCAGGTTTGGAGAAGTGGCAATAGACGTCTTTGCACTCCAGAGGCGTTCGTCCGAAGCCGAAGATGGTGAGGACCATGGCGACGACGCCGCAGCGGATGAAGGAGGTCTTCATTAGGAGGTTCATGAGGAGGGGGATGCGGTGTGCGAAGTCGAAGCCGTAGATTGCGAGGCCGAGGAACGGGGCGATGGCTGTTGGGCCGATGGCGCAGCCGTTCTGCAAATAAAGTAAGGTATAGTTATAGATAATAAATCCGTTTATAAAGTTTTATTTAATGAGTAACTATCGCGGTAACCGAAGACCATATTATATAGGCAAGCAAGTCAGATTAATAAACCCCTTGCTGCGTAACATAGACGGCTTTTTATTCTGACAATATCACACATTATTAATTTCCGAATCAATTTTAATATATTTCAGTATAGCCTTCCTAGTTTTTTAAAATCATTTACGATGTTTTTCTGTCAACGGATAAAGGATGACTCACGCTAGACCGGGCCGGAGCTTCCGGCGCTTCGTTCTCAACTGGACTCAATGGAAAGTACCACGTGATCACCCACATAGAAAATGACATACATGTCGGACGCCTCGGCTCGATCTAGCGTGAGTCGTCTGAAGAAGTAGTACCTTTGGAAGGTTTAACAGTCTAAAGGGGTTACACGTACAATATCTATCCAGTTGCTACATATTCTGCTGAGAGGGACAGATAAAGGTATAAGTATGTTATTTACCTGTCGCTCTTAGTAGCAACATAGCAGAAAGTGTCCGACGAAATGATGGATCTGATAACCCCTTAACTAAACACTGACATTTAGTATAAGAATCAATATTCGTTTCAATTAAGCATTTTAATTTGATCCAAGGGATGGCCCAAAAATACGTTGACAATTGACATATAATTTTAAAGATTATTAAACGATTTTTTTCAAAATGGCATTATTGACACTAAAAAACGAATAATCTTCAAAATACCCTCCTTTAACTTTGATACACAAATGCATACATTTGTGGAAATTATCAACAACTTCAACTATCAACCCTGTTAGTATAACTTTTTCTTTAAAACAGAGTTCATACTTACTCTAACATTAAATACTGATCCAATAGCCATGCCCATGCCCTCAGCCACCAGCGACACCACGTTTCCAATTAAACAGAATGCAATGAATCTCGCCACTTGGAAGGGCACTCCCACCATGAAGTACACAATTGTACAGAACACACAATTAAGCGTGATTTGTACTGGTAACTTGGACACTGTCAAGGCCGCGTAGTAAGGCGTGAGGCTGTACCAGCGGTTGAAATGCTCTTTTTTCACGAGTTTCACTTCTTGAGGATCTGAAATGAAAATTTAACTGAGTATTTTTAAAATAGCGCCATCTGTTACCAACAAGGCAAGAACTATCATGATTTATCTATAGCAGTATTTTATGCGTAGATGTCGTTGCAAACAGATAGTAGTAGAGTCGCTTGGCAGCAAAATAAAGTTTTAAGCTTGTTTTCGCAAATGTATATTTGGATTTTGACTTAAATATAAATCATGTACGAATTAATATAATGGGGTCATACACATTTTATTATATTCTTAACTCGTTCGCGTCTTTCCTGTAGACATTGCAAAGTTAAGAGAATCAAGCTAACTGCACCCTTACATTTACAGTACCTACTCAAATAAGAAAAACGTGATATAGTATGTAAACGGCTCGTTAACTATTGATGTTTTGTCTACCTTTGCCTGAAATGTCTAATGAATTGCCTTTCACTAAGTTTTATCTAATGATTTTTTTACAACAATGGTGTTCTTAAAACGGCTTTAACCTTCTCGACGCCGTGTCAAACACAAAAGCTGTCACTCGGACGCCACGCTACCGAAGTGTCAAAACTGAAATTGAACTTTATGCAAATGCATGTAGGTCTATGTTGCTCTGTGGTCTGTGATGGATTAATCGGTCTTTGGCGTTGGACCTACGCTGCCGATATATCCGTTATAGGCGTCCAAAAGGTTTACGATTTTAGGAAGTGACGTGACAAATTTTTGAAATAGGTTTTTTTTCTCTCAAATAATAACTATTTTCTCATGGTCGCTTTGGCATCTAATGATGACTAAAGTAAATCTTATTCATCTTACCTTATCAAATCAACAGCTAAGTACTCGTATCTAGCACATTCTATAATTAACTACAGTCAGCAAAGCTATTAGTTTAGCAGCCCTGCATACATATTTGTACGCCGTAGGGGTGCAAAGCATTAGTCACACAAACTATTAAGTTTGGCTGACTGTATGTACTAGTATTTTTCCTTATAATTTGTGTAGGTACCTAAATTAGGCGATGGAATGCGTCCAGTGGTAAACACGTTAATCATAAATTCATAAACCTAATTTACAAATGATAACAATTCCACAGGCATTAATTAGTGTCTAAATACACTTGTATATAAATGCATCTGCAGGGTGACAATTAACATGTCATGACAACTAGATAAGCAGTTGGATAAGTCACGGTTTGGTTAATGTCTTATTTAGAACTTACTGTATAGCTATGTCATACAATGTTACAATGCAATGTATTATTGAAACACTTTACGATGTTAGGCCATCAACACCGGGGCAAGGAGAATACTTTATGGAATCGTCATAGTGCATGTTGCCCAGAACAAAATTCACTACTCTTCTTACCCTATCTCACCTAATCTCCTTTTGTTACCCATAATAATTTTTAAGAAATAAAAACCGACTTCAATGGGGGATGCCGCTGAAAGTTCACTTATTGTTGATGGTGCACTCTTAGATTCCAGACAATGAAATGAAAAAGACAGCATCTTTTGCCTCATTATGTAGAAAAGGAGGTAAAACGACCCACTTTACTAGTAGCATTTCGTTTTTGTAAGGGTCGCAGTTCTAACCTAACCTAACCTACTTTTCTGATAGCATTTCGTTTCTGTAAGGGTCACAGCTCTAACCTAACCTAACCTACTTTTCTGATAGCAGTTCTGTTCTGTGAGAATCGCAGTTCAAAACCCACCCACCCACCTAACCCACTTTTCTAGTAGCATTTCCGGGTCCTTATACGAGTCCGGGTCCGTGTCCGGCTGTCCGGGTCCAAGTTTGGGTCAGAGTTCGGTCCGGGTCCGGGTCCGAGTTAAGGTCCATGTTCAGACCCGGGTCCGGGTCCGAGTCCGGGTCCAAGTTTAGGTCTGGGTCCATAAGGACGAAAACAAATCGCCAAACGTGAACTATGTGTCATTGAAGAGTTCCATTCTGATCATTATCAGCAGTTCCACTTCCAAATGTCACTTTTTTAAATGTAAATGCTGGATTTGTGATGAAAATACAAAAATCACTATATGTATGCCTTTCACATTTGAGGAGTTCTCTCGGTTCCTCGTGGGTCTCATCATCAGAACTCAAGCTTGACAAAAATATGTCTTAAAAACTTAAGTTGCTTAACAAACATAAAGAAGAGGACAAATCGCCAAACGTAAACTATGGGTCATTAAAGAGTTCCATTCTGATCATCAACTGCTGTTGATGATCAGAATGGAACTCTTTAATGACCCATAGTTTACGTTTGGCGATTTGTCCTCTTCTTTATGTTTGTTCCACATCCACTTCATCAAATGTCACTTTTTAAAATGGAAATGCTGGATTTGTTGATAAAAATACAAAAATCACTATATGTATGCCTTTCACATTTGAGGAGTTCCCTCGATTCTTCATGGATCCCATCATCAGAACTCGAACTTGACAAAAATGTTTCTTGAAAACCTAACTTGCTTAACAAACATCGTCAAGAGGACAAATCGCCAAACGTGAACTATGCGTCATTGAAGAGTTCCGTTCTGATCTTCATCATCAGTTCCACTTCCTCAAATGTCACTTTTTAAATGTAAGTGCTTGATTTGTTGGTGGAAGCCAGAAAAGTTATAAGGAGAGCGAAAAGGATGCACTTAGACAATATAGTCCGGGAAATGGAGACTGATTAGAGCAAACGAGTCAAGGAAGTTCTACAAAGAAGTAAAATCTTGTAAGAAAGGTTATCAACCCACAACTCAAGTGCTAGAAGACGTACAAGGCAACCTGGTCACGGATGGCGAAGAAATAAAAACCTGCAGGCGTAATTACTTTTAGGCGCTACTGAACTGCCCTCCGCTCGGACAGAGGATAATGAGGACGAGATAGTGGCACCCCCGAGTTTTGATTAGGAAAAACATACAACCGAATTGAGAACCTCCTCCTTTGAAATCTTGAAGTCGGTTAAAAACAAATAAAGGGCAAAATTATTACTATACGATAGTGTCAATGCGTTTTCCAAATCAAACCAGGAAACGCGGAAAACTATCCATGCCTAAAGTACCCAACTTTAAAGCCTTATTTTCTTTCTGAACTCTCCTACTTCTTAAAAACTTCGTGTTACAAAAACTTTTTTAACTTAATTTCGTATCTAATCTAACGCCTATCGTGCTCAGCGCATCATCGTGAACCGCGTCGGAGATGCACGAATGTGGACATTAGGCTGTATTAGCCACACGTCAGTTGACGATTTTGGTGGCCAAAGGTACCCTGTGAAGGGGCAATAGGTATATACCTATAATTAAAACCGCTAACACTTACAGACTAAAACTGGCACCATGATCTGCGTGTAGGCGAAGAATATGACGAGCCCCACACACATCTTGAGGTGGTTGAACATCTGCGTGCCGTCGTTGGCCATGTTCAGGAAGCACAGCCCGATCAGCACGCCGCACATCACGTGGTGGATCAGCTGGATCCAGAGACCTGGAAATAAGGTGTGAATGAATTAGAATCTTGGTTGGAATGAAACCAATTTCAAGGAAAATGAGACATTTTAAAGGGTATAGCCGTGTTTGTATGGGGCATCGGCCCCAGAAGCCAAATTGATTACCGTTTTGCCAATTTATTAGCTCAGATGTAAGATGCTATTTCACCAATGAAATTGACGGGTATATAGTAACAAATATCCCTAGATTTAGTCTCGTGTATTTTGATAACGGTCGGTCACGTACGTCGCATGGACCCTGAGAGACTACCACGCCAAGTTATGCTGGGTCAGATAGCGGACGTAAAAAGACCTGTTGGGCGTCCAGCTCTACGGTTTAAGGACTCCTGTAAGCGGGACATGGACAGTTTTGGCATTCGGACCGACAGTTGGGAGAAACGTGCTGAAATGAGACCGGAATGGCGTCACGACATTAAAGTCGGAACATCAAAGCCCGACGATGACTGGCTGGAGAACCTTAAGCAGAAAAGTCTTCGTCGTGCTCTACCACCTCCTGCGGACTCGCGTTTTGTGTGCGATCGATGTGGCAAGAAATGCCGCGCTGCGATAGGACTTTACATCCATCAACGGCGATGCAGGACCCCATAAACCCACAAGCGCCGCAACAAGCATCTACAACAGATGAGGTGTCCAATGATGATGGATTTTGATAACAGCATTTGCATCCGGCATGAACTAAGGACCGAAACATTGCTATCATTGTGACGACCTAGGCATCATGTTTATGTTTATTTTCTTGTGATTGAATCCGACGTTAGTTAATGTCCACGAAAATAGAACTTAATTATTTAGTATTTAAAGCAATAACTACAAGCGAACACAGTATTGCCAATGTTAATCATAAAATAGGACACCTTATCAAATGTAATGTGCAATTAATGCAAATAACTTTATGAGGTGTTTACTGTAACTAATGCAGACAATTATCGACTTTATTTTAATCTTTTTATGGTCGCTAACTAGGCACCTCAAGACCTGAAGACACTAGCCAATTTGTATTTATATCAATGCAACGGAGATGGCATTGTGTTTTACAATTGTTTACAATTATCATTAAGATTATTATCGAGTAATAATTTGTATAATGATTTACTATCCGTAATTGTGTAACTAATTAACTTAATTGGAATCAAATTAAGTGCCACAACTATTAATTATTAGTGTTCTACTTAACAGGATAAAAAAACCTCTTTACTTTAGAGATAAAAGAGAAAATATTATTTTTGTTCAGAAGAATGAAAATGAGAATCCGGTTAAGTGCGAGTATGTTTAAATCGCGCACCGAGGGTTCCGTGCAAATTTTCAATAAAATTATCTCATGTAACTATAAACACAAAATACTTTTGACTAGAAGTACCTACGCTCAGCATTATTATGCACAACGCCATCTATCGGCAAATCAGCTAACTAATATTACTCGCGTTTTTGGTTGGTTTGTCATGTGAACCGATTTCAACAATTTTTATTTTATTTAAAAGACGGTATTTTTTATTGTAATCTCATAGAAATTTCAAGTATAATAGACACGCAAAGGTGGCAAAATTACAAATTAAATTCGGGAATTTTTTTTGATACTTAATTAAAATAAAAGTTTTCAAGATAGAAACGTGATTAAATTTTTCCTATAATATTTATGATAATGTTAATGTTATGTAAAAAATTCATTATTTTTCATTGGTAAACTTCGGAGACTAGGGGGTGGTATTTTTTTACATTTTCCTTCATTTTCACTGTAAAAAAAAAAACAATAATTGTTTTCAAATGTGCAATTTTAGCTCTCAGGCCATTTTTTCTTCCATTACCCAACTATCGATATCGATAAAAAAATGTTTTTAACTCTAGCAAGATTGCGACAGTCTTTTGTTTTGCCGCGAAATTCCGGGCTCTGCAAACTGCAAATGACAAACGAAAAGAAAATGCATCGGGATGACGATGCTACGAAAAGTCACATGAATAAATATGTATTTCCATACATTTCAGTATTATTTAAATAAGTTTCGCTTGGAATTTCCTATCAACAATTGTCACTAACCTAAGTTTGGAACTAACCTTGTCGATTCCTGAATATCTGCGTCATCATCCGACACAGCAGGGTGTAGAATTGCTGGAGATACGTGGTCGGGTACCCGCATGAGTCCGACTGCTCTTGCACTTTCATCCAGTCCATTGACGAATTTATCTGTGAAACCTGTTTGCAACACGTGCTTCATTAAATATGGATAAAAACAATTTGAATAACAAATTTTCCCTGAGGCACTGACATTAAATATTAATTAGGTCGGGTCTGCGTCGGGCCACCAACGCGAGCGCTCTTTGAAAATGCTCCTCGTTATGGAGCGAAACATGTCGAGCAATCATCGACTTTATAAACGTGAGTGAGCCGGTTTAATATATTTAATATGGATAAAAACATACGTTTTTACTGCAAATGGTAGATGTTCTACTTCCCTAGTAACTCGCGTAAGTTTTTATACGGGAAAATGTTTTTGTTATGAACAAAGACGGACATGTCTTTAAAGAAATAATCGTATAATACAATAAGAAGTAGGGGACAGCTAAATACTCCATCAAATCTAAATCTGTATGGGTATATTTAATCAGTGATTACTGCACGTTCAAATACATACTTAATGTTAATAATGTGCCATTCTCAATCAAAAGGGTACTTATTGTCGGTTGTCAATAAGGCGCTATTTCCGTATAGCTTCAATTTGAAATCAACCTTATAGACAAGCGACCTTTTGGTTGAAACTGTCACATATGAACTCGCATATTTGTTCTTTAATGTTTCAATAAATAAAATTAAGTACTTACAAAAAAAACTCGCACATAAATATCTTCTAAGTGTAAATTCATGATTAGATTCCGTACCAGGGGGAGTGACAAATTCTGACAATAGGTAAGTACATAGGTAGCTATGGTCTATTGGTATTAATTATGTTCTTACTCTGATTAATTTATATTTCTGGGTCATACACAGATTCTAAAACAAAAATTGCAGTGTATGCAACCCTAACCTAGATAAGGTATTATACAAGGATTGAGTGTGTTGACAGATTAAAGGCATCCTCGGAAGCTATGGATTATTTGCATAAACTGCAATTTTTGTATACCTAGATACCTACTTAAACTTATACATGCATAATCATAATCTGCTTACCTAATGAATGGTGTTATTATTTTTGTGCTTACCTGACTAGTTAAAGAGCTGCTCGAAGTACTGCCATTATACTTCGGCACTTTATAAAGACACTTCTCGTTGCTCAGCATGATCTCGGTCTCCTGAGCCTCCTCCGTCTGGTAACATATCTTCAGCTCCATGTTGTTCACCGGCTCCGTCTGTTCGAGCTTTGATGATTTGTACAGTTGTCCGTTTAGTATTTCTTCGCATAGTAACGTTATCTTGTCGGGGTTTTCTGTCACTTCGATTACTGGAAATAAAAGGACATTCAATGATTTATAGCGTCCATTCTTTCCCATTTTATGAAAGGTTTAAATATGGTTCCTAAAGATTATGATAGCCGTTTGGAAGATGTCAGCTTGTATTAAATACGTCTACATTTATTGTTGTGCTATCTGTTTCTGGTAAAACATGTAAAAATAATAGTTTACGATCGAGATCTCGTTGCGAACGCGAACGCCGTGGGCCCGCCGCGCCGCGCCACGCTGCTTCCCTTCGCGTGTGCGAGTTGTTCGCACATTATATCGCCCAGAACTAGCTCCGACATAATTTTTGAGAGAATGAAAATTGTGAGCAGTTAAATAATGTTAAGACTTTTGGTTTATAGAGGATAACATAACAAGTAATATATTTTTAGACCACTACTCATAATTTAGCTAAGTACTGGTTTAAAACAACCTTGGCCTTCTCGTAATCGTAGCTGTCTCGGTTGGTCTTTACATTGTTAATTGTAACATTAGTTTAGGCAATACTAAAAGCGACCGGTCGTCATTTATTTTAATTGTTGTGTGTGTGCTCTCACGCGAAGTTATCATTAAGTCCATCCACAGTTCAGTGGCTACGGATTAGTAAACATTTTAAAACATACCTGGTCTACGTTTTACTTTGTTTACTAATCTAATACGACTGTGGGTACTACTTTTCCCCAACATTATAACTGTAATACTAACTAATAAATGTATTTAATCATAGAATCTGGTCACTAAATTTCACGAGAAACGGTTAAGCTTAGTTAATTGCGACCTGTAGTAGAACATCCGGACATACGAAAACAAAATGCCCAAGTCAAAGCGAAGACCTTCGCTAACGCTTCGGTCAATTATAAACTTAGTTACTAAGTTTGGTTTGCAGATAGTTATAGTCTCTTACTGTGGCGCGGTGTCAAACTACTGCGAAAATCGTAATTTCGTTATCTGCCTCTCTAATCTCTCTATTGTTTGAATATGCAAGAGTGATATAATCAGATTTCGTTTTCGATTTTCGCGGTAGGCCCTCAGAAAGGGAAAACGCTTTAGCTTGTCATTATAGTCACAAAACATGAGTTTTTTTTAATTACTTATTTTATTACTTACCCGAACTCAGTTCTTGCAAAGAGTACAAACAGTCTTGAAACCAGTTCACGAGAAGGTATGAGCACTTAGATTCGCTTTAATTTAATAGCATAAAAAAGTACTTGTTTTTATAACTTGAAACTGACGAAACGGACCAGGATGTAAGTGTGTTGTTTATTAATTAACATCATTTTATCCTCCTAAGGCCTAGCCATAGTAGCCATGCAACAAAAAAAAAGATTATTTGACCTTGAAATATTAACCTATCTCTGTCTCTCTCTCCTTAGCATTATTATTCCTATCTTATTGTGAGGTCTGCTTTTCTTGTCCTTTCTCTCCACTTAACAAAAACAACCCAAATAAATGAAAGAAATAAAGTTGATTTTTTTTTGTTCGAAAAACGAACGAAACAAAACAAATGCAACTGTGTTCCGATACTTCCGATTGCAAATTATTTTAATTTCATCGAACCTATGGGTAGGTTGTTACTTAGGAGGTTATAACAACAAAAATGTGGGATGTCATGCCACTCACGCATCGGCCTCCACAGTCACCAAAACCGTTGTCTAAACAGCAATTCATAAATCGTCTGCAATAGACGCAAAGGCCTGTGATGATTTATAACACCGTACGCTGCGTACAACGTCACATCGTTATGTGAAGAAAGCATTTCTTTCCGTAGAACGTGACGCTGCTACTTGCCCTACTTGGTGGCAGAAACTCATTAGTCAGGTGGGTTTTGGTGCCGTGGACAAGGCAAAGCAACACTTTGATGTGACAATATAGCGACAGCTTCGCCACGGTAGGTTGTGCGCCAGACCAACACTCTGAAGATAAAGCACCAAAGCGAAAAAATAACCCTCGTCTTCCAAGTTATACATGTCGGCGGCAGATCGTAAAACCGGGCATATCGAGATATTCCTAGGCATATCATGAAACGCCGCCATTTCACGATCTGACTAGCGACTACCGGCCATATCGTTCAAACCTCAACGTTTGACGATTTGCCCGGCGACGTTTAGACATATCAAATAAGTAGGGTGTGATATTCCTAGGCAGATCATGAAACGCCGGCATTTCATGATCTGCCTATCGATAACTAGCCATATCTTGCAATCTTCAAGGGTTTCAAGTGGAAAGATAAATAGAATTATATTGTATTAAGCGACTATATTTTACAGTTTTACAACAAAACAAAATGGAAAAACAGCTGAATCACATATGATGCCGTAGATAAACTAACAATTAAACTCGATCAGCTGATGCTTTTCCGCCATTTTGCCGTAAAACCAAACTACGAAATCGCCGTGAAGGGGTGATATGCCTAGGCAGATCATGAAACGCCAGCATTTCATGATCTGCCCAGCGACCACTAGCCATATCGTGCAAACTTCAAGTTAGTTGTGATATTCCTAGGCAGATCATGAAACGCCGGCATTTCATAGGTAGCTGTTTTTCCATTTTGTTTTGTTGTAAAACCGTAAAATATAGTCGCTTAATACAATATAGTTCTAATTTATAATTGATATTTATCTTTCCACTTGAAACCCTTGAAGATTGCACGATATGGCTAGTTGTCGCTAGTCAGATCACGAAATGGCGCGTTTCATGTTATTTTACGATGCGCCCGGTATGAAGCTAGGAATATCAACGAATGCAATTGGTATGATCGATCTGCCGCCTCTTTTATTAGGCAGATCGTGATATGCCTGGGTTATTCTTAGTCAGATCGTGAAAGGGCGGCGTTTCATGATATGCCTAGGAATATCTCGATATGCCCGATTTTACGATCTGCCGCCGACATATAGATTGCTACCGTGGTTTTTTTTCCTTTTTTCTGCTACGAGGGTTACTAGTGAGTTACTTGTGGCAGGAACTTACTAAAGTCAGCTGGGTTGTGGTGCCGTGGACATGGCAGACCGACGCTCTGCAGGTGAGGTACCATAGCGGAGGTGTCCCCCTGGTAGATGCAACGACCGTCAGCTAGCACGTACACCTGTAATAGAGATTTAATTAGTCATTTATTTACAAAAACAAACGGCATAAATACACACTCAAAACTTACATTTAAATAAAATGATTAAATCTATATACTAATAGGTTATAAATATTATTATGACGACAAAAATGTCGACGCGACGCTCTTATGAGTAATACTCGTAAGGTTGATCTGAAACCTCTCAAACTTAACCTTCGCTTCAAAGCCAGGCACAGGTTGCATCTCCTTCGTTATTACCCTTTGTTTTGAATAAGGCACAGCGTTGGCATTTTAATTTTTTTTTAACCGCACTACTGCTATAAATGTATACGCACGGTTAATGCATTTTACCTCTAGTAATTAGTAGTTAGTAGTTTTATAGTAGGGCAACCTACTTACACGAACAGTACAGTAAATGGCAAACCATGAAAACATGACATGTATAATGACACTCTTACACTTTGTTCTGTCAAAGTTTGTAGCTTAGCGGACTCTGAACTCATTATGCGAAAACGCATACATAATTAATAGCTTCGTGTTGAAGTACCATTAGCGACACTTTCGACGGAAACAATAGACAACAGGAAACTAACAATTGCAATTACAATAAGGAATTGAAATTTTTTTTGCGCCTTTAATATAAAATTGCAATTGCAGAATGTAATTAATTAAAATTTTAATTACATTTTGAAATTGAAATTTTAAATTAATTAATTTACTCAATTACAAATTACTTTTATTGAATACAAGTTTTCGATCATCTTTATTTGCAAAATCATATTAAAATTATGAATGAGCTCTAAGTTTGACTAACCTTACAAATCGTACACTGTTTGATTTTTTGTATAAAAATGTACCTAAATGAGTATTTTTGCAAGATTTTGTCGAAGGGGAAATAATAAATAAACAAAAACCGGCCAAGTGCGAGGCGAACTCGCGCACGAAGGGTTCCGTACCATTACGCAAAAAACGGCAAAAAAATCACGTTTGTTGTATGGGAGCCCCACTTAAATATTTATTTTATCTTTTTTTAGTATTTGTTGTTATAGCAGCTATAGAAATACATCATCTGTAAAAAATGCAACTGTCTAGCTATCACGGTTCATGAGATACAGCCTGTTGACAGAGAGAATGACAGACGGACAGACAGACAGTGGAGTCTTAGTAATAGGGTCCTGTTTTCACTCTTTGGGTACGGAACCCTAAAACACAGTTTTATGTATGGGAAATGCATGTTAGACTTTTATACCATCAGGTTTTGGTAAATGTATACAAAAAATGTTCTACTCGCGTCTGTAATGGTTGAATTAAGATTTCGTAAACCAAACTGTAATTGGGTACATTTCATGTTTTTCATTGTAACTGGTTACAGTTTGGCGATGCATAAATTTTATTTGTAAGCATGTACCCTTTGTGTAAATAAAAAAAATTTAGGCTCTCAACTCTACTATAATATTCATATCGAAATCACAGCTCGCCGCGGTCAAGAGAACGAAAACGAAACCAAAGGCAACGGACATCAACGAGCCCCCTTGTCAGTAGACTCTTACTTAATTTGTTTATTTATTCAGGTCGTTTAGTAGAAAATTATATTTTCGATATGTTCCTACATTTTCTAAGATTTTTGGGGGAAAGATATTTTATTATTATAACCACATAGGCTTCATAGATAAAATTATAAAAAAATCCGGCGTCCGAATGTTTGTTTTCGAGTTATAAATGTAATGATTGTTTTTTTGCTATAAGTCAGAAGATAATATGGAACTACATGTAGCAAATGCTCGTACTTCACGTGTAATTTTTTTCGTGTTCAATATGTCCGGGTCAGAGTTTACGTTGACCATCCATATCGCCTACTTGTCGACCATTCACCATACCTAATGACCGGTTATTACTACTTGAACCTTAAGGCTTAGAATGAAAGGCAGATATACTTTATGAATTTTATGAAATTATATGAAAATATTTTAATTGTACAGGCTTTAATCAAATAAAAAAAGTTTTTCTTTGTAATTACTCCACGTAAATTTGTTCATCGTCGTAAATTTAAAAAAGTTAACAAAGTAATTGAGTAAATTAATTACCAATTGATGGATGTAATTGCAATTACAAATTATGTAGCAAATTGAATTGCATGTAATTGAATTTTCATGTAATTCAAATACAAACAATTTAATTACAGGCGGTTCAACTAGTAATTAAATTACACAAGTAATTAATTGTGCGGTGTGCCCAACACTGCCAGTACGTACCGTAGTGCACTGCGAAGTTATTCACATCGCTTATAAGAGTCATTAAAATTTTGTTAAGTACTTTATGTTTCCTGTTCGAAGTTACCATGCGAACTTGGGCTTTATGATCCGTACAGTTCCATACTGCTTATGTACCTAGGTACATAAAATTAATAAGATAGAAAGATTTAAAAAAATAGAACCTAACTGAGCTTGTGACTCGCCAGAGCTCTTAAGCAATAATGAACACGCGGCCAGTCCATTGTTTCTTAGGATATTGTTTTCAATTCTAATCTCTTATTCAAAAAGTTGTTAACAATGATAAGCGTGTCACACGCTATCGGTGCCGCTTGTTTGAAGGCTCGTCGTTTTTACAAGCTTATATTTAACTTGCAATGTACCTATGTAAGTATGTATGTAAAATGTTTGTAAGGGTCAAATCTAGCAAGTTAAATTATTTCAGCTTTTCTAAGCTGACAGTCTGACAGGCCTTAAAGAGATTTCTAAACAGGGGAAAAGGATGATATAATTAAATTAAATCTTAGTATACCTACTTAACAAAGGACTGGCTGACTAAGTCTTACTTAAATGTTTGTATAAATTACTTTTTCGTTTTAAACGAGACCAAGCTAATTGGCACAACAATAGCATACCTACAATTTGCTCGAAGCTCACGCTGAAGATGTATGGCGCCAGCAAATTCGTTTGGTGAAGTAATATAATTGATAACCTATCCAGCTTATACCTGATCAAACAGCTCCAATAGAGAGGCAGCCGGCTGGTGGATGGTGCACACCACAGTGCGACCCTGCCGCGCCAACTGTTTCAGCAGCTTCACACACTGCACTGTGGTGACGGTGTCGAGGCCGCTAGTAGCTTATACCTGATCAAACAGCTCCAATAGAGAGGCAGCCGGCTGGTGGATGGTGCACACCACAGTGCGACCCTGCCGCGCCAACTGTTTCAGCAGCTTCACACACTGCACTGTGGTGACGGTGTCGAGGCCGCTAGTAGGTTATACCTGATCAAACAGCTCCAATAGAGAGGCAGCCGGCTGGTGGATGGTGCACACCACAGTGCGACCCTGCCGCGCCAACTGTTTCAGCAGCTTCACACACTGCACTGTGGTGACGGTGTCGAGGCCGCTAGTAGGTTCATCCAAGAAGAACACTGGTGGATTGTTTACTAGCTCGAGGGCGATCGATAGCCTGTCAAGGAAAAAACTTGTTAAATAAGCTGTGAAAAACTCAGTTGTTTTCCAGCTACACACATTTCTTTGCATGTTATTGTTTACATTTTTTGTTTTATTCTTTGAAATAATATCTTGACAGTCGTTTTTTTGTTCATCAACGCATTGTTCATGTAATTTTATTTGGTTTGTTGTACCTATAAGGTAAACGTCTTAGTGCCTGACGGCCTAATTTCAATTCTTGACACACCGTAAATTATCTCTATTGATCGGAATTAAGAATGAAGTTAGCGACTATATCGTCGGCCTGAATGGCATACCTCGTAACTCCATTTTTTTTGAAAATCATGTTTTGACACTTTTAGATAGTACTATTCTAAACGCATCCAACGGCAAAACTCTTAAATACCAAAAATAAACCGTTTACGTTTAAAAAGCAAAATAGAAAACCTCGCAACTCCCGACCGCCATTTTTGTAAAAAAAATACCTCGTATCTCCCCCCGCCGCCACTCCCATCAGTACAGTTTGCGATGGCGTTGCGACTGCTCGTCAGTTTTGTGTAAATATTTAGGAAGAAAACGGGTGCTAAATAACAGGTATGTGTAATAAGGTTCTACGATTTTACTGATTGTTTATTCTTGATAGATATTTATCATATTTAAACACATTAGACTATTAAAAATGTTGTTTGGTTGCGTGCCATGGACATACAAGGTTTGCTTCGCGTGGATCTTTACTTATGAAGATTAGTTACGTGGTTTTCTGCTGGTAACTAGATTTAAGAGCTTGCCTCTGGAGGCACCTTGTGGACACAAAAAAATCTCTTTTCAAGCCACGAAATCTGCTCATCGTGATGAGAACCGCTTATCATAAACCAGAAGCTTTGCCACATAAAATGTGTGTGGATCAATGTGGCTCTAGAATCCTCATTTCGGGATCTGACTAAGATGCGTGCGAAGCGTAGGCTATAGAAGGATTTGATTTCAGAGAGAATCCCCGACCGGAGGGTACAACAGCCCCATCAGTTGTTGTGGTCTACTTCGTCAGGTGGCTTCTTCCAAGGGACTGGAGAAAAACTTTTGACCCCCGATTGCTTGCTCAATGAAGCGTGTATTAGAGCATTGGAAGTCACGTCGTACTAGTTTGCCGATCTTCTTGTTTAGAGCCCGTCGCTGTGAAGACTTCTTCCACTCAGGGAGGGCCCACCCACCTTCCTTCTTCTTCTGCCATTTGGCAGGTGGGTCTTTCCCGTCGTTCCATCATGAGCCGGAGGGTTTCCTCTGAAAGCTTCGACTTCCGGCTTCCGGCTTTACGCTGTACTTCACAAGATCTCATACCTTCTTTCCTGAGGATTCCAACCACATTTTTGAGGGTCTGATTTATGTCAACGGCATTTGTGCTTTCCACGGCAGCGAATCGGTTATCCAGGTTCGACTGAAATGCTTCAGATCCTACAATAGTTTGGAGCAGCCTAGGTCGGAAGTCGGAGCCTGGACTTATCAAACGGACACGTTCGAGCTTATAGTTGAAATTCAGAGAGCCTCTAACAAGTCGGTGATCACTACCGGCGTTGAACCTGTTGATCACTGAGACGTCTCTGAATATATATGCTTTTTGTCGGTTACGATGAAATTGATCTCATTTTTTGTCATAGTATCTGGGCTCCGTCATGTCCACTTCCTTTGGGGCTTTTTCTTGAATAAATAAATAAATATTATAGGACATTCTTACACAGATTGACTAAGTCCCACGGTAAGCTCAAGGAGGCTTGTGTTATGGGTACTTAGCCGACTATATATATAATATATAAATACATAGAAAACACCCATGACTCAGGAACAAATATTTATTCTGTGCTCATCACACAAATAAATGCCCTAGAATGGTTGAAGAACGAATTTATTACCAACTCACTGCAATTCAGAGGCTTTTCTGTTTTTAAGTTTAATAAATATTTTTTATTTGCAAGTTATTTATTTTTCTAATCCACAATTACCTTGTTGAGATCGAAAGATTATCCTCTATTTTTACGGATTTTTATAGCAAAACTCTTAACTCCCGATTAGCTTTCTAGAAATTTTCAAGAAAAACTCGTAACTCCAAATTTTCCAGGTTCAGGTGATTTATAAAAAATAGGTTGTAACAATCTGATGGCTAAATTAAACTTAACATTATCTAAAAAAAATACTAAGCAAGTCTTCATGCAAAATTTTTGGTAATGAAGTTTTTTGTGCCTCCTGTAAAATTTGGTCAGATTGAGGTTTGCGATTTAGGCCGAATATATGTGTCGTTTTCAAGCAAAAGGTACCACATTGTCGCTTGCCATAAGGACGCTTTGACAGGTTTTTCGTATAAAGTTACAAGCAATTTTCGTCCTTATGGTAAGCGACAATGTGGTACCTTTTGATTGAAAACGTCGCATATATATATATAATGTCCAGCACTGGGACATTTACTTCACTTACGCACAACATGTAACTGTAACTACGCATACTTATTTTGTATGCGGGCTCCGTTCTGATAGCTACGCTGGTTCCCACTCTTTTTAGATTCAGAACGGAAGCTCTGCACGTAAATGTAAATACATATACACGTATATAAATATATATCTTTAGCAAGACAAGGCTTTTCGGTATCCTGAAATAAAAAGAACAATAAAGTTTTCTATTTTATTGTAGACTGTGTGTCACTAATGTGATAAGTATCTCGTGGCAAGATATCTCGGTTGATGCATTGCAGTAGTTAGTTCCATGCATTTGTCCAAACGTTGGCAATGCATCCAAACGGCTGTTAGGGTCAACGCCCCTGAAACAGCGACGGCAGTTGGCACCAACCTTCACCAACATCGGCCAATGGGTCAACAGCCGTTAAGCTTTCTGATTTACACATACAACCGGTGTCAAATATATGTACACGTGTCTCAACCTAACTGCAATGACATAAGGTACACAAGTCAAAACATATATTAGACGTCGAGGTAGCTACATATAACGTAATAGTTCGCAAGCAGTTCTCAAATTTCTCCGGAAGAACGTCAACAAAGGCGCGACATTTAAGTAAATCTTATTAGCGACAGATGGTAAATTCCTAAGGCTGCTGTTTTATAAAAGAAAAAATAGACTTCGATATACCTTATCCTTATAAGTAGGTAACTCATGTTTCGAACAGCAAAATTTACCTGGTTGCCGGCGACATTGCAGTTTTCACAAAAGAGTCACAAAAGATACAGTGGTATAAATAAAGCAATTGAATAAGAGCATTTCAGTCTGGCAATAATAATAATAATACGCCGAGAATATAGTCAGGTGGCAACCAAAACTCACTAATTACCACCACAAGTTCATAGTCATAGTGAACCATTACTAAAATAAGGTTGATTTTTGTTTAATTATTTTTAGTAATTAGTGAGTTTTCGTTGTCACCTGACGATAAGTGCATTACGCTATCTGTTTGTCTTGTTTTTCACGTCCACACAGTGTCGTTAATATTTTTTTTATACAAGTATTTATGTTTCGTTAATTTTAGTTACTTGCGTCCGTACCAGATATTTTTTTGCTCAATTTGTTTTAATTGATCTTTGCATATTATTTTTAGAGCACGACAGATGCCATTTTACTAAACTAGTTAACCTTGTTGATACCTAACATAATTAAAGGATTCTTAAACCGAATTAAAAAATATATTATATAATATACAAAAAATATGGCTTCCAATTTGTTTGTTCTTATATCATGATTTGATCACGTCTTAAGTCCTAGATTTCAATCATAAATTATATAATTAGGTTCCTAACCTTACCTAAGAAGTGGCAGCAAGTATTGAGGTATATTATCTGATTGGCAAAGAAATGCTAATGTGAAATGTGCAACTTCATCGGCTCAAGGACCCATAGTGATAGCTCGTCGCATTGACTACATTTCATGTCGTAATTAAAGTTACTATACTACTATATATATTCCTTTCAAATTCCTATTAGAAGGTCTACACTAGTGCCCTTAATAAAACTCGTAGGTATAAGTACTCGGCGTCGTCCTAAAAGAAGCGCCTCAAATTTTCATAAAAACCGGTATAACGTGGGGACAACGCTAGTAAGACGAAAATATTTGTATAATTTAGTATAGGTAAACGGTGGACCCCATTAAACATACAATACAAAATAGAGAAAAGCAGAGAGCAAGGTCGACAACTGTTTCTCTGTTTTGTTGACCTTGAGAAAACATTTGACAGCGTGCCTCGTGAAGCCCTCTGGGTAGTTCTGGGCAAGCTTGGATGTACGGAGAAGTTTGTAAGACTAGTTAGACTCCTGCATGACGATATGGAGTGCTGCGTGGCTATCGACGATGAACAATCGGACTTCTTCCCCGTTACGTGCGGGGTGAAGCAAGGTTGCGTCCTAGCACCCACTCTGTTCGCTTTGTATTTTTCGGTCGTAGTCCGAGAAGTCTTATCGACATGCTCCGAAGGTGTTCGCGTCCGCTATCGCACTGACGGCAACATTTTTAACCTGGCCAGATTTAAAGCACGCACAAAGGTCTCATACGCAGTGATCACAGAAATTATGTATGCAGACGACTTGTGCTTTGTGACTGAGTCCCCGGAGGGCATGCAGCAGCTCATGTCCAGTTTCGACGAGTCTTGCCGCAGATTTGGGCTCAAGATCAGTGTGAAGAAGACTGAAGTCATATCGCTGGACGTGCTCAGTCAACAGACACTGGTCGTTAGACTCGGCGAGGACCAGCTGAAGCAGGTTGACAAATTCCGCTACCTGGGGAGCACGATAACTTCTAAGTGCGATCTTGATGCTGAAGTTAACAGCAGAATCGGGGCTGCGGCTGCAGCTTTCGGTAGACTAGATCACAAGGTCCTCAGCTCACACGACTTGAAATTGGCCACTAATTTGATTATTTTTATTTTAAATAAAGTGACATTTCTAATAATATTGCATGCGCTAGGTAACCAAAACCATTGTACGTCGCAAGACATATTACAGAGAACAAATTGTTTATAACACCTGTATTCATTACCTGTAATGCAAAATTGATGAATAAATGATTCTAAGATCTCCGTACAGTGTACTGCCTAACCTTCTTTACTCTGCTGAAACGTGGACCGTTTATCGCCGCCATATTCGTGTGCTGGATCGATTCCACCTCAGATGCCTACGTAAGATACTGAAGATCCGATGGTCTGATCGTGTTCGGAATACAGAAGTGCTGCGTAGACCAAATGTGAGTGGTATCGAGGTATACCTCATGCGACGTCAACTTAGGTGGTGTGGTCACGTTTCGCGGATGAACGACCAGCGTGTGGCTAAGCACATCTTTTATTCTGAGCTTGAGGAGGGCAAGCGGAAACAGGGCGGCCAATTCATCAGATACAAAGATGTGCTTAAGTGTCACATGAAAAATTGTGGCGTAGAGCCCTCGCGATGGGAGCAGCAGGCAGCCGTGCGTACGGAATGGCGGGCTGCAATAAATGCCAAGATAACCGATTTTGAGTCTCAGCGGCGCTTAGAGCTTGATGCCAAGCGCGATAGAATAAAAGCCAGACCACCCGCGGCAATACCCTATAACTATGTTGATGGTGTGCTCACATGCCCGCAATGTTCGCGAACTTTTAGTAACAAGATCGGCTACATCAGCCACTTGCGAGCACACCAGCGACAGCAACGGAGTCGACAGCAGTCGCCGTGGCCGAAGTCGGCCGTGGAGTTATTTATATTATTACAAAATACTGTTTATTACACACTTCAATAAAAGAAAACAATACAAAAGAAAACAGAAACACAAGCAGAGGTAAACAACAGGCGGTCTTATCGCTAAAGACCACAATAAACAAAACATATTGTATTGCAAAAGGGGCAAGTTTCCGCAAATTTACGAGTAGTAAGGTTCAGTTTTTGGATTTTTTTCAAAATGACGGAACTATGGGGGTTTGGACTTTGGACGTCTACAGCTCACAAAGCCACAAGTTCAATAGTATTTAATTAAGATTGCAAATTATACCTAGGTACCTACATGTTAATTCAACTACATTGATTGTCCACTGTGTACGATTTAAGTATTTTTGTAAACTTTGTAGCGTGACCTCTAGAAAGATCAGTTACAACAGCACAAAATGTGATATTTATAATAATAGCGTAAGCTGTTTGAACAGAAGCAGATGGAGAAAGATCGTAAGAGAGAAAGTGATACAAAAGGGAGGTCACGACCCTCAATACTGAGGAATACGACGCAAGGAGGAGGAGGAAGCTGTTTGAACAAAATGGTTGAGCAAGGGAGTTGATGATGCTACTTACATAAATCATACCTTCTTAAAGACTAAAAAACCTGAACATTCAAGCGTCCTTAGTGTCATCTTTGTTAATTTTTTTAAATTTCTTGTATAACGTTAAATAATGGTGCATTCCAATCAAAAACGGTTACATTTAATATGAGAAATTTACGTTAACAAGATCTACTTGGATAATTATACTTTGGAATAGCTCACCTCTTCTTCTGGCCTCCCGAAAGCAAATCTGTCTTCGTATGCTGATGCTCCAGCAGTCCCAGCTCTTGTAGTATCTCCGTAGCGTGCGCCTGCGCTCCTCTAGGCAGCTTCAGTTTCGCTGCTACGTCCATGGCCTCTCGTACTGTCAGCAGAGGCTGTAAATAAATGTCAAATCTTACACATGTTTTTTTAGAAACTGGCCAAAGATTGACCCTACTTAACCTTATCTGATATTTAGATAGGAATAGGCTTAATGATCCATCAGACTATTCAATATTGCCTTGCAGAAACATGATTGTATTAGTCAATATAAAAATTACATACACAGACGATGAGAACGAATTCCTCTTCTAATTAATAATACCTTGGTGCGTATAAACGGAATAATCGTATATTGACAAACGCAAAGATGCACTCACTTTCCACGCCTGAATGAATTTTATCGTTATTATAAGAACGGGAATGATAGAATCCATTGGTGCAGTTCTAGCACATGCATCACAATTTGAAAATCCTTATGTCATTGATAATAATTATTTCAGCTGTCCAGTAGGCTTTTATTATTGTAATACCTGTAGTAGATCTTCTTGTGTGATGTAGCACGAGGAACGTTGGAACTGGTGCTCGTTTCGAATTTGTCCATTGACTAGGAGCTCGCCTGTTACCCCGACAGATCTGCATAATTAAAATGATATTGTGGCTGATATTTTGTGAAAACAAATCTAATCGAAGCTCATAGGTACCGTATAGTTGCCAAACCAAACATTGGGATGAAACTAATAACGTTTCCCCGGTTGCATTCTGATGAAGCTATAGTTCAATTCAGCTTCTAAAATCCAAGTACCTATTGACGTTAAAGATGTAGAAAGGTATGCTAACTATGCGGTTACATGCGATGCGTTACACATTTCTTAACTACTTTCAAATAAGTAAAAGAAAATGTGAAAGCACTACATTTTTGCATATTAAAGTATAGACTACACAGACAGACAGACAGGATAATATAGTTATGTTTAACAATACGGTCTATAGTCTGATTTTTATTCTTACGGAATAAATGTAAACAAATGTGTGACACCGGTGAAAAGAAGCTTTTGCAGCATTTTTGAGATATTTATATATTTTTTATATCCAGTTTCTATATTTATGCGAAACTTACTTTTATTATATTTCTAAGATTTTACTTCGTTGATAGAAAAAAATAAAAATACTTATATATTTTGTCCTTGGATAAGTTACTGCCTATTTGCCTGAGCGATTACCGTCGCCCATGGACTTTTGCGACACCACATGGGTTATAAGTGCGTTACCAGCCTTAATATGCGAGTACGCTCTTTTCTTGAATGTTCGAAGAGCCTTACCGATATCCAGAGATGGCGTTGAGGAGAGAGCTCTTCCCGGCGCCCGATGGCCCCATGATGGCCACCAGGTGTCCGGAACGGAACCTGCCGTGCACCCCTTTGACCACATCCCGCCGTTTTTCTGTAACAAATAACATTTAATAGTTATAATAAATATAGATTTTTGTATGACATGGAACTTGTCGCGTCGTATCGCTATCTAAGTACGTTCCTAAATAATCAACATAATTAGTTTACACACAAACATGCCACGAAGTTCACCTCAATTTGCGAGTGGAAACTATGTTCGATCCTTCATTGACCAGCTAAGTAGGTAGTAATAGCGACAATTGATATTCCGTACATAATTCACATTGTCACTCGCCATGACTTGCCATGATTAATTAAAACGAAAACTTCCTCATGGTCACTTTATTTTCTTCGTTAAGAATTCAACGATACATTATATCGTATAGGAAAGGATTAATAGCTGTTTGTTTTACAAGGGGGCAACGTTGTTATATTGTTTAACCTCTCGTGCTAATATTGATACCCTAGCAAGCGGAAGTGGTTCGAAAAATCGAATCTTGAGCGATGCGAGGGTTAAACAAATTTTGCGGTGGCAAACACAAAAAATTTCACCACACCAACACAAGTAAAATACTAATTGTAAAATATCAAACAAAATCAAAGCAAATCGATTCAAAATGAATGTTATTAAATATTTATCATTCAAAATCATAATTTCAATTTCAATTTTACCAGCAAACATAAGAAAACAACTCATTTGATTACTTTGTCTCACGTGTGGATAAAATGCAATTTTCTTATCAGTTTTTGAACAATCAAGAGAGCCTTAACCAGCTGGTGTGGTGAAAAATAATTTGTCACTCATTTCAATGCACAGGTCAATCAGAAACTGAAAGTGATTTCTAACTTTACACTTTGTTCCTACCTACACCTATTTACTTAAAAAAGCCTTTAGACCCTTTAGTAGGTATTTTTTCACGGATTTTATGGTTGTGGTTTAGGAAGGATATTAGGTAAATAACCAACCACAGTTGTCTACGCTTTTATCATCTGAACCACAAGTCTAATAAGTACAAGACAGTAACAAAGATCAGCATATATGTTGGAGACTATTTAAATTTTAGATCTTAACTAATCTCTCATGATGCGCCTAGAAAAAGTATTCAATCAACAAGGCCAGGTTAGCTTGTTGTTAATTTGCAACCTTAAAATGATCATGCCATGCATAGGTATGCTTTCAGCTCGCTTAGTTCCGCTAAAAACGTTAGCAAGGTTGGGCATTATGTCAAGACAGTAAAACAACAGCGCATAAATTTAAGTCAAACTGTCTTACTTGACACACATATGTTTACTAACTAATTACCCGTTCATCAAAGTCGCCAGTCATCAATGTCATCATTTATGGACATTCATACAAAAGAACGACTATACAATTACCGAAATGGCTACGGCGCTCTAGTTTTTGCGCCAATAAAGTAATTTAAATTTGGATCTAGTTATGTCATGCTCGAGTGAATATTGTATGTATGGAATGCATTGCAACAAATGAAACTCGGTGTGACAGATTGATTACAGTGATTAATAGCACAGACTGTGTTCCTGCAGTCCACAGGATTTAGAAATCGGGTAGGATTTTGCTCTACATTTAGTTTTTTTGCATAATGATTTTAGATTACAGAACTAAACTGTGCAAATAATAATATATGTAAATAATGTATGTGATTGTAATTATTTACTTCATCGAACAATCCCAATAAAACCAACCTATTCACTGTTTTTATGTCCCCGATACTAAAATTACAGTTCGATTACCTACTTACCTATCCAGGTTTGTGCTAAAATAACTGTTGGACTGGGCAGATTGGAGTAAATTAGAACCTATCTAGTATTGTACTAATACGACAATTGGTATGGGCGTGTATTTTTAATCGAACTGTCACTGTAGTATCTGAGACATAAAAACAAGTTGGTTTTAACCTTTGGGTAGAAGGTGAAATGGCAGTTACTAGTGCCTGTGCTAATTTATAGGATTAGGTTGCTGAGCCGACACCGGGCTCCCTTTTAGTAAGCTGTGGTAAAAAGCCGGAACAAAAGGATTCAAGTATCATAACCTTTAGTGTCGTACTATTTACGTCGCAGTGTTGTCAGCATAGCAATATCCGTAAAATAGCACCAAGTTTTATGACCTGAATTTCTCACACCATAACTCGAAAAGCGGTTAAGGTCCCACTTCTGTTAACATTTTAAGAAC
Organism: Cydia strobilella; assembly: GCF_947568885.1. NCBI lineage: Eukaryota > Metazoa > Arthropoda > Insecta > Lepidoptera > Tortricidae > Cydia > Cydia strobilella. The sequence continues at coordinate 6,409,975 of NC_086051.1, forward strand.
CTGGACACCTTTTTTTGACTAAATATTCATTTAACGCACTGTTTCAAAACCGAACAACAAAAGCATACCAAATGCAAATGTTGCACTTTACGTGTGTAATTATTTTTAACTCGGCATCTGCCACTGCAATTAAACTGCCAGAAAGAGCATCATGTACGAAATAGGTATAATTGGCACTACATTTACGCAAGGGAAATAATGGTGTAAGTTTCAAGGAGAGAAATTAACCTATAGTAGTTAGTTCAGTCAACCCGGATGGAGGAAAGTGGCTTAAAGTTCGAAAATGTCGATAAAAAGTAGGCACTCCTTTATCCCGCGTTAATACAATATAATACCATGAGTCAGGCGGTGGAACTGTATTCCAAAAGGTTAAAGTGCAGGCGAACGATCGACTCAGCGATATCTCTTAACATCGTAATATCCGGAACTCTATTGTTTTCCATATAGTTTTAAGTCATAATGTATTGTTTGTCCACATTTTCGTTAGTCATAATTTGGTTTTTCTCAAAAACGCGTAACTTTTCAGGATTGCCATAAAACAAACCTAACCTAACCTATCTATAGGATAACCTGAGTAAAATCTTGAAAAGTTAACGGTTTCAGAATTATGACTAGACAATCATTACATTAAGACTTTCAATAATTATGTCAAACAAAGGGACCCCCGTAATATCCACCTGAGTGGATCACCCATATCAAACGAATGTATCTAATTAGGTCATCCAGGCAATTCAATTCAAAGCCGTTTCAGAATACCAATAGATCCAGTAACATCCTCCAGAAATTGGATACATTTGTCCACTAAACCCACCAAGAGAATAATACTAGTCTAGCTATACAGTCAACTAATGGGATCTTTTGGGTATCTTGAGTCATATTTGTCTGATGTAATCGTTCCGTTAGATGATTCTGCGTTGTAGTTACGGTTCTTGTGCCTGAGTGTTTCCGAGAAAAAGCGTAGGTCATCAGCGTTCATAGAAAAATTGCGGGACACTTTTGGCCAAGACTGTAGACCGTGTATGAGTAGCGTACTTTAATTATGTATTCAATAAAACTGCCTATCCTTAGATTACCTACAGGACCGGAGGATGATTATGTTCCACCCGATCTTGGAGCCACACATATACTGGTTCAATGGAATCTGACGCTCGCCAGCGATATACAACCGATGAAAATAACTTGCAGATTGGTTACCTACACTTACCTACCCTGGGGTAATGTACCTATGAGTTATGATTATAACTTAACTATCTCTTACCAATAGCTTTTATGCCGCTAATTATGTCTTCGATACGCTCTGTAAGATTTACAGTCTTGTGCAAGTGCATGTATCCTCATGGAAAACTATAAATCAAATATAAATTGAAAGGGATGACCATGATCACGATGTCTTTAAAGAAACCAGGAGTTTTGGTTTCATATTTCATCAAAGCGTAATGTATTTGTTTTATTCGTACGTAAATACTACGTTACGTGCTTATCCGAACTTTATTATATTTTTTTGGGTCTATAGATATTTTACAAATTTCTTAAAACGATATAAGTACCTAAAGACACATGCCTACAAAAACTTCGTTGCCTCGGTGAAAAAGAAATCTAAATAACCGTTAAATAAGTCCTATTTTACCAGAAGTTATAATCAAATAAATAAAAAAGTAAGTACCTAGCTGAGGTTAAATACGTACAAGCATCCAAAAAAAAACGTTAAATGATGAGAGAGTCCGTCAAAGCTAACTCACAACAAAACACGGTGCAGAGTTAGCTCTGACAAAATTACAGCGTGATAGAATTAAAGTAACTGGTTATCGATTTACCGTTAAACGTCCCTAATAATCTATCAAAGAAACGGTCATATGAGCATTACAAATATGATTAAATCTATCAACAAGTCCGGTGTAAAAACATCTGGCTTTTAAAGCCAGCAGTTTTACGGTACTTGTACACAGCTCACAGTGTGCGCAGTTAGATAGCCACTTCATAATAAAGTCGGATATACCAGTACATAACGACTTGAGAAGCCCGGACCCGTTATATGACCTGCTGCGCTGCACTTGACTTAGTTCACTTGATCATGAACATGGCCTTCTATATTGCACATTACTATTTACTAAAAAGTAGTAAATGTGTTGTTCGTTTAAGCATTAGTAACTACCAAGGAACTACATACGAAGATACTTAAAGACCCATTAGGTAGTAGGCTTTACGATAGTGCAATAATAGAATTCACAAAGGATTCATTATATATTTGCTTTGGGTGGTTAGGTCATAAGTATTCCGTTGAATTGAAATAGGGCAAATATGTATTATGTTGACCGGACGTTGTAACATTATCAATATTAATGTGTCGCATTTTGCATTTTATCAGCAATGTTATTTTTTTGGTGAGTAACAACTGTATAGTGTATTTGTTATTGACATGGACGTTATGGTACTAGCTTATGTATTGTTTCAGCTTGGTATGGTATGGAATGGAGGGAAAGGTCAAGTAGGTACTACTACTGTGCCACTTTCTTGGTCCAGCTTGAACTGCTCCTTTAGGATGCAAACAGGAAATCGACAAGATAAAAAAGTCACTGGCTATATTCAATTAGAAATGGAAATTAATTGTAATAAAATGCACAACTGTCCCATTTGACGTAGTATATTCACATTAACAAGTATTATTAACCATGTATAATATCTAGTAATTATACAATTATCCACATGCCAGCTATTTTCGTAACCACAACCATTAATTTTACACCTCTAATTCCTCTATAAGCGATGCGCGTGGGCAAATGACTAGGGAAACTAGGCAAATTATAGATGAGTTACGGAATTTCATTGCTCGATTTTAGTGTAGTTTAACTGCGGTTTATATTACGGCATAGTTAATAATGTTTTCCTTGCAAATGTTTGTGGTGTCTCGAGAATATTATTTCATATTACTTTCGGTCACCGTGATATTAAATGGGAATATATCGAACGATTGAGATCCACCTATTCCAGCATTCAAGGTTAAAACGGGTAGACGGGGTTTTATTTATTCACTAAATAAATTAATAAAGTAAAGATTAAAAAGGACAGAGTGGACATTAACATGTTATTAAAAAAAGAGATTTGAAGGTTGTAATACCATTATTTGGGGATGCCTATTTAAAAAAAGCAGGAAACTCCCTTTGGCTAATAAGATGATGATATAATAGCAATTACAACGAGTATCAGATCGGTCGGTAATAGAACCACTTGTGACTTATTTATTTGCTTATCGTTTTCTGATTTGCATTTTCCTATACGATAGGAAAATCCACAGACTAATTTTTCTTACATTGTCAAGAATCAAGTAGTGCATAGATTACCATCTTACGTCAATAGAGGTACCAAATCTGAGGGGCGATTTTTGAATTTCGACCGCTCGCTTTCGCCACTCGAAAATCGGTGAAAAACAGCGAAACGCAAATTTTTGAAACACGAGCGATATAAATTGGGAATATAGTGGTATTCACCACTCGTTTTCATTTCTATTAGTAGAATTTAAATGCCTAGTAGTGGATATATTCTTGAACGGAATTTACGAAATCGAGCGGTCGAAATTCAAAAATCGGCCGCCTGGTCGAACGTAATACTTGTTCTAAGAAAACCATGAGCCAAACTTCATTTGTATGCCGGAACAGTTAAAACTGAATAACGCAACGAAGGTGACCGCAGGCCGACAAATGCATTTGCCACAGAATGCGTTAAGCGTCATGCCTGTACTGTGTACAAATCGTTTGTAACTAGTGAATCATGCAGGCACGGTTCTGTTGCAGTACTGACAATCCATCTCATTCAACTATTACAGCCATAAAGTTTCCCGTCTTGATACATGTGACTCCTCCGTATTTCGCCATCGGCATTCTTGTCAGATCTACTTTTTAAGGCGGAACGGAAAACTGCTGTTATCTTTTACTCGCTTATGTTCACAATATACTCGTACCTCTAAGGTGTCTCCAGACCGTAGCCCGGACGACCAACACTACGTCATAGTATTTAAAAAAAGTCGCTTCCTGCTGTCTGGATGGATGTCTATCCCTATGTATGCTTGGATCTTTAAAACCACGCAACGGATTTTGATGTGTTTTTTTTTAATAGATAGTGATTCAAGAGGAAGGTTTGTATGTATAATACATCAGCATTGCATCCGTGCGAAGCCGGGGCGGGTCGCTAATATTATATAACCCCCAAAACTTTCCTTGTCCACCGACTCCGGTCATTCTCGTTGTTCTGCCTATACTTAACTACTCCCACTGACAATATTAACTGCAAATTGATCGCCGCAGATAACAAAGATTAAAAGTACATTGACTTAAACGAACGGCCAATTAAAATCGCTACATTATGTCGGCGAGAAGGCTTTAACATGACGATAAGTGGGTACGTTTGGCGAGACTGTTGCGACAGTAATTCCACTCTTTACGAATGATCTCCTCGCATCGCTCGTCGTCGTACTAAAGGTGTCACTGGAATCATTTATCTGTATATTGGTAAATCGGGTGTGCTGCTGCTGTGAATGCAAGAAATCGAACAGTAGTCACAGTTTCAGAGCAGTTTCGTGACATAAGCACTCCATTTGTGAAATGAGTTGACTCGGTTATCCATAGGATTAAGAGTAGCTATGAGGTGATTTAAAAACGGATTTTTCTTATATTTAATGCAACTCTTACTCTTTATATTCAATCAGCCATCGGCATAATTGGTATTATTTATTACATTTTATACGGTAACTTTTGCGCTCCTGCGGTCGTCCATTGCATTGCACATTATCTTAAGGTAGTCAATTGCACATTATGAATACAATTAATTACTTTTAGAGAACGTGTTTCATAAAGCACTTCATTAAACCATATTTGTCCTACAATGTAATAAACATTACCTGTTCAATATTGCCATTTAAATAACTAAGTAGTCATATGTGCTCACTTTTGCTATTTTACAATTATAAAAGGTTAAAACACTTAATTTCGTCTCACGACGTCTCGCTCTCGAATGAATTAAACGAAATTGGACCTTAACATAATAATAAAATGAGGATTAGAGTAGTATTTAATAAAATAATTCGATTTGTTCTTTATATTTTGCTACAACATTCAAGTATTTTTTCAATCGGCATTAGTTTTACCTATAAAGGATGACTCACGTTAGACCGGGCCGTGACCGGGCCGGAGCTTCCGGCGCTTCGTTTTCTATGGAAAGCATCACGTGATCACCTGTCATGTCATAGAAAAGTAAGCGCCGGAAGCTCCGGCCCGGTCACGGCCCGGTCTAACGTGAGTCATCCTTTAAGGTGTCTTATAAATTATATGTTAAATGAGGATTATATATTAAACAGTCTTCGTAAACCAAGACATACGGTATGCCATTCCTTATATCGTGAGTAGGTAGAAGAAATCTTCCGATACACTAAATAAAACAAGAAACAAAAGAGTTTCTTGTTTTAACTTTTAAAGTTAAAAACAACATGTAGTACAAGCATTAAAATATAAAAGCTTTTTGGATCTTCAATGAATCCCATAATTTTTATAAATATTGAATAAATATACAGGTATGTTTATTGTTTACATGCCTGTAAATTAAATCATTTGCATATTAATCTATGGCATTCGTTTGTCACATAAGAATAATAATTATGTAGATATCTATCTTCTTCATCTTCAGGTGCCTCTCCAACTAATGAAGGTTAGCAGTCAACTCCGCATATTTTTGTTTGTCCTTGGCGAGGCGAAAGAGTCGGCCACCCTTTTAATCCCGGTCCATTCTCGGTTGTTACGCAACCACGATTTCCTTCGACCGCCATATTTCCCTTTTCCTGGTATCTATATACTTTATATAACAAAGTACCTAGAAATAAAAGTATGAAATCTGATTATATCGCGTATATTGAATTTATAATAGATCCCGACGTTTCGAACCCTTCACAGCGCTCGTGGTCAACAAAAAATTATGAACCATCATAGACTATAAACTTTAAGGCTGGTTGTACATGCAAAATCGGTTCATAAGGTTAGTTACACAAGGGTTATTATTTTTTGTATGTGGGTATTTTTGCACTTTGTAGTTTTTCCTCAGGCACCCGTTGACCACGAATGCTGTAAAGGGTTCGAAACGTCGGGATGTATTATAAATTCAATATACGCGATATAATCCGTTTTCATAGTTTTATTTCATGAGTAACTATATAGAGACAATATTAAAGTACCTAGAGTTAAATAGAAGTTTCTCCAAAGGATAATAACAAGAAATAAACCTGAAATATTGAGAAATAAAGCTGAAGTAAGCTGAAGTGAACTTAAATTGAAATCGTCTAATCGGCAAATACTTTACTGGAAATATTATAGTGTGGCAATAGTGCAACTACAGTGCCATTGCAATGTATAAACAGAAAATAAATTTCGTCATAATTATAATTCAGGTTATCTGTGTCAAATCCGTTGAGCCGTTTTGAGTGATTGAACTGGACTGAACAGTGTCCGTCTAAGCTTACTATATATATACACCAACTTAAATATAACCAAGTGAGGGAGTGTCATTATAAATGATGACATTGCCTCTCTTTGCCATTAGACCAACAAGCGCCCAATATCACAAAAGCTTGCAATATCACGTATTAGTAAGAAATACAGATCCTTCTAAAAATTGTCGTTTTTAATTTCCGCCTGTAAAAAGCATCCTGTATCGGCTGACGTAACTATTAATGCATAATATGCAGATAACCGTTCAGCCTTAGGATTGGTATAGCAAGTTCAACTAGTGCCTTTGACTTACACGTCTAAGTGGGTCACTGTCAGTCACAACGAGTATTGTAGATCCTCTATATCATGATATTTATTGCCTTCAAGCTTTTTCTAACAATATACATATGTATATGTGCATAAATTGTGGATAAGGATGACGAAGCCAGTAGCAGATACCGTCATTGGTTTGTGTGGCACAAAGTCTGATTTACATTTGTTTCCATCTGATAAAGCCTGGGCTGCGGATCGGTAGGTATTAAGGTGCAGTAGGTTCAGCCAGCGAAGTTTTTGAAATCTAAATAACAATACGGTTGGGAAAAAATTAATTAGCAATCTTGAGTCTCTCTAGTAACTTCATCGAATCGAAACCTGATTTTCTGACTTTCGCTCGATAGTAAAAAATCACCAACGAAATATTACAAGAGAAAAATCTTGGGCACAAGATTTTTTGGAGGCCGGAAAAGATAGCAAATATCCCTATGCCGTTTTAATTTGGCAAGCGATGGACCAGCCCTGTATATTTATGCATTGGAATTTTATCTGGCGTACAGCTTTTCTACGACTTGAGTCTAGACTAAAATTATTTTATATAAACCAATTTTATCGGTGCTGTAATATAATTTAAGCCTTTATTTCCGACAACCGCTGACTTAACTTACGTAAATTAATTTTACAACTTACTAATCAGTTCACTGGTGCAGTTCATTAGTCATTACCAGCTGCTATATGTCAATAACGTGATTAATTTTTAAGATAGGAGCAAACATGCGCAAATATATCCAATTTCCTTATTAAGATTAAACAGTTGCATAAGTTAATACGTAATTTAAAAAAAAAGCATTTATTTCAGACAACATGGTCCGTATTTTGTTAGCACATCTTAACAATTAAAAACATATCTACGGTTAACTTAAAAATATACTCAAATAACTATCTTAGGTACACAAACATAAATGCAGACAGGACCAGTGCCTTATTAGGCCACTGATTAATGATGGATGTGGTTGGAATGAAATTTAACCGAAAACACTAGTTTTACGAAAAATCTATTAATATGCTTTTTAAATGTAGGTAGGTATCAAAAAACTTGTACGCAGTATTTAGACATATATTAACTAGGTACCCCGAAAAGAGTTGTGTAGGTGTAGGTACACTTATACCTAAACAGCTGAATTGCCCTTTATCTTTATTTACAGTTTTGTTGATTACGAGTATATATCCATTTATTATCTAATATCCTCGGTATATTATTATTTAATTTCGTTTTGTTATTGTTTTATTTGTTTTACTTATATTCCATTCTGAGTCTCGAAGTCGCGTCTCACATGATATTCCATGCTGATCATTCGAATGGTTGCTGATGTTATAAATCTTTTGTCTTAGGTACTACTTTTTTTTAACTGATTATTATAATAATAATGTGCTCGACTGTAAATGTATCATTACGCATGCGAGGTGCAAGACTACAATCATACACAGAATTATCGGAATAATTAAGAGTAATTAACGTAATAAAACCGGCCAAGTGCGTGTCGGACTCGCGCACCGAGGGTTCCGTACATTACACAATTTACACAATGTATTTTTTATGTGAAACGTGAGTGAAAGGTAAATTGCGGTGTACGATTTATGACTTCTGACATTTTTGAAGACCTATCCATAGATACCCCACACCTATCGTAAGTTTCAGTTCTAAGTATGGGGAACCCCCAAAATTTATTGTTTTTTTTCTACTTTTGTGTGAAAATCTTAATGCGGTTCACAGAATACATCTACTTACCAAGTTTCAACAGTATAGTTATTATAGTTTCGGAAAAAAGTAGCTGTGACATACGGACGGACAGACAGACAGACAGACAGACATGCTACGAAAAAACAAGCCTGTTTCAATTATAGTTGGGTGTACCCAAGTGTAAAATAATTACTGTTGTTGTCATGGTTTAAGATTCCTACAATGTATGAACGTATGGTATTTCGGCATCATCCGACCAATAAAAAAAAGGATATTGCACAAACAGCAACGCTGGAACTACTTATTAACTTTGACTTTGGTCGCAATCCGCAATCAACTAGTGTCGAAAACCTGCCTTTCTCATTTTCCTTCACCGGAACGTACGCTACACTTCTTGTGAGACCTGTTTATTAGCAAATTACGAAGGACAGGTGATTGATAAAGTTTGTCAATCTGCACGCAAGTTCGAATCCCAACGAGACACAAAGAGGCCTCAGAAACATATAGTTTTGTAAGTACAGAGATAGGCATTTTTCGGCTAAATCTCGATTCGAATACGAATAATCAATGGGTAATGCGTCGCTAATACGATTAGGCAATTGTGAATACTTCAACCTTTTATAAGGATTGATTTATCCCGCGACGCATCGCTTCGCTTCGCGTTCGCGTGTTGTCCGCCTACGTAGCACGCTGCGTTATTCTGCGTGGATAAATTATTTTCGATTAATGGCCAAAAATTTTTCTGAATTTTTCATTCTCATTCGCGGAACAATCGGTGAAATAGAGTATACTATTAATAAAGACATGAAACGTTGGCCTCGCGGGGCGGCGGCTCCTCGTCCTCTTAGAATAAAATAAAATGTAAAAGTGTAACATATGAAACACAAATAGGCACTAACACTAACATCTTCAACTCATCACTTGTGACACAACACCTTCAGCTTACACAGTTTTTTTCTAGACACAAGTTAGCTGACACAATCCTGCGGGAACCGAAAGATGTAAACACTTATAGGTAATAAATGATTTCTAATTCTGATTTTGATTCTGATTCGCGGAACAATATTTTTAAAAATCAGAGAGCGCTTCGACCTTGCTATAAAGTGATTTCTGTCAATAATGTTAATAAGCGCAATTTTGTATAGGTACGGACTGTCTTTACAATTGACTTATCTTTGCTACTCGTAAGGAAGTCAAGGTGTTTATGGGAAGGCGCAAATGCCATGTATCCCTTTACCGATAGTATTAAACGTACCTACCTATATGAAAGCGCAATAGAGCTGTGGTGCCTGTGGTATTAGCGTCGTTGATAGATTAGGAGAGTGCGGTAACAATATGAATGTGTATTTGATGTTGTTGTTGTGTATGTGAATTTAATTTGCTTAATGTGCTGAGTAATTTATGTAATATTTATTATTTGCGTTTTCAGGGTTGTAAAAGTTGGACTTACATATTTATTCACCCCTCAGAGTACGGTCAGACTTAATAATCACTCTGTATATGAAGCTAAGGCTGCCAGTTAAACGGTAATTTTATTTAGCTTCATATTGTATATATCGTTAATTTATCTATACTATAGCTTCTTCGAATAGAAATTTAGTGTAAGTTAAATGGTCATTTTTGTTGTTTTAGTTTTAGAAATTAATCTTTAGATTTTAAATTTTTATTTGTACACATAGTTTGCTTTAACCTAGGGAAGAGCGGTGCCTCCCGACACAGGCAATTTTTTGCTTACCGGGCGGCTCCATCACCTAAATCATGGCAATTTGTATTTTAAATAAATAAAGATTTTTGTATTTTGTATTTTTTTTGTATTTTGTATAATTCATACAACAGATTACTAGCGTCCATTATACTACCGCATCGTACGCATCAAATACGCTTCGTCATCAAAAGTTATCTAAACGGAAATGAATATTTAAGTAATAAAACGATTTTCCACTGGTGGTTTACCTAAAGTGATATTTTATTATTAGAGGCAAAATAATCACTTATTAATCGATACTAAATATTGTGGGCGCCGATAAGGTTTGTTGGTAGGTTAGTGTTATATTACGAAATTTACACTAATTTGTCCGTGCGTACAATTGTAAATTATATTTGACATTACGTGTCCATTAATAAGCAATTGCTGTTAACGATTTGTGTATTGTTTTATAGAAGACTAATCAGGAATGTTATTCAACAACATTAATAATTAAGATGACGCATAAACTTTTTAAAAGACCGAAAACGTTCTGTCTTCCTCGCTCTTAAATATAAATTATAAATAGTATTAAAAAAAAAAAAGTAATATCCGCGTAAGTCCCACCATACACAGTTTCCCAATTTATTATTTGAACCTTATTAGGATGACTTTCGTTTGTTTTACAAAACAATGAAACATAAGTACTAGGTACTTTGTCTAGTTTTTGAAAGGTTCAAATTAGATTGAAACATAAATGTACATTGTAATGCACATTGGGCCTTACGAGGATATATTATATGGGACAATGTTACACAAATCGACCTACTCCCGCAGTGGGTAAGCTTAGCAATCGGAAGTCATGATAACATTCGCAACGGCCGACATTTCCCTAGGACGCTGTTACAGATATCAATACAGATTATAGAGAAATGTGAATGAATCTTCTTAGAATATCTGGGAGCATCTAATATTTATTTTGCTATTCAGCTCTTCAAAAATCTAACAACTTAGTCAAATATTATGGCTTATCAGCTTTTTCGATTTCGCTGGATTTGACTGGCTGGATTGAATCACGAAATATTTAACGTAAGATAGATTGGTGTCGGATTTCTAAAATTTATTAATATATACATAATGTAATGGTACATAAACATTAAAAATCTATTAAAAAACAGCTAGATTTCAATAATTAAAAGTATAATCAAGAAAAATATTGTGTTATAAATAGAAAGACCGGTAGGGATCAGTATTAAAGGCGCTTTGCTACTGGTACCTACATAGGTACAGCCAGCAAAGTCATTAGCTTTGCACCCCTGCATACATATTTCTATGCAGGGATGCTAAACTAATAGTTATTTATAAGTAATTTCATTAAAAATAAAATTTAATATTAATATTTTGTTTTTATGAAAAAATAAAATGTAATAAAAAAAATTGTAGGTACATGCTTAAGCCTAAAATCGCATGATCTTTGGGTTATCTATATCATCATATCAGCCCTTTATCGCCCACTGCTGAGCATAGGCCTCTCTTCCAGTACGCCACTTGTCCCGGTCCTGAGCTAATCTCATCCAGAAGTGACCCGCAACCTTCCGGATGTCGTCCACCCAACGAGCCGATGGACGCCAGGGGCTTCTTTCATTCGAAAGCGGCCACCATTCCGTTAACATTGGGTTATCTATATATATATATATATAAACGTAAAAGTCCTAACTGACTGACTGACTCACTTAAATCAACGCCCAGTCCAAACCGTTGGACCTAGAGAGCTGAATTTTTCACAATAGATACCTTTTATGACGTTAGTATCCACTAAGAAGGGGGGAAGGGGTGGCGAAAAAGGGGTTGAAAGTTTGTATGGAGATCATAAATTTTTTTGAGTGCGGGACTTGAAACTTTGTATAAAGGCATATTATTAAAATACTGGAAAAGTAATTTCAGCGTTTTTGAAAATTCATGGTGAAAAAGTGGTAGAAAGAGGTCAAACATTTTTTTTAAGTGCGCGACTTGAATCTTTGCATAAGATGTTATTAGAATACAAGAAAAGTGATTTCAGCGTGTTTAAAAATTCATCCCCTAAAGTGGTTAAAAGGGGTTGATATTTTGTCGTGGTCCTAATTTTATTTTAAGCTAGGTACTTGAAACTTCATAGAAATATATATATAATTTTTTTTTTTTTAATAACCTGTAGTATCCCACTGCTGGGCAAAGGCCTCTCCCTTAGATTTCCATGACTCCCGTTGTTGAGCTGTTTCCGGCCAGTTATTAGTGAAGGTGTCTAAGTCGTCCCGCCATCTCCGCCTGGGCCTGCCACGTCCGCGCTTCTTTTGCGGCATCCACTTGGTGGCTATACTAGCCCACCTATCCGGATGCATGCGGCAGACGTGACCTGCCCAGTCCCACTTCAGCCTAGCGGTCTTCTCCCCTACGTCAGCTATGCCTGTTCTGGAGCGCAGTGTAGTGTTTCGGATGCGATCCGAAACACTACACTGCGCTGATATATATAATTAAAAGAGAAAAAAAAATATTTCAGCATTATTGAAAATTCATCCCCCAAGGTGTTAAAAATGGGGTTGAAAGTTTATATGGAGATCAAATATTTTTTTGACTGCGGGAATTGAACCTTTGTATAAAGGCATATATTATTAGAATACAAGAAAAGTAAAAGTTTTTAAATATTCATCCCCTAAAAGGGTTAAAAAGGGGTTCAAAGTGAATCTATTACAAATGCTTTGAAACTTCTTAGAAAGGCATTGTATAAGATTCCAAAAAAGTTATTTCAACGTTCTTAAAAATTCAACCCCTAAAGGGGTTAAAAAGGGGATGTAAGTTTATATGTGGTACAAATTTTCTTTTAAGCTAGGAACTTGAAACTTGGTAATATTAAAATAGACGAAAATTGATTACTTACACCGTTTTTAAAAAGTTTGTATTAATAGTTTCAGGAGCGAATATTTTTTTAAATAGTGGACTTGTAAATCTTCTAAGAGGGTCGAGAGCGAGAGGGATTATATCGGGAACAATTTTTTTCAGTTAGGGTCTTGAAACTTCGTAGTTTGTGAATGACAAATTTCATGCGTTGTATAATTATTAACAAATGATTAACCGTCCCTACTGATATATTTTGCTGCATAGTGTTCTATATTATGCTCATGTAGAATATATAACCACCAACATACAAATCCACGCGTACGAAGTCGCGGGCAACAGCTAGTAAAATAGTAAATATCTGGGAGACCGAGCTTTGCTCGGAAAAGATAAAAGAACTGAAAAAATGCGCGTTTTCCCAGATATAAGACCTAGCTAGATCGATTTTTCGCCCCCGAAAACCCCCATATAGCAAATTTCATCGAAATCGTTAGAGCCGTTTCCGAGATTCCCGAAATATATAAATATATATAGATAGATAGATACATAGAATATACAAGAATTGCTCGTTTAAAGGTATAAGATACGTACATATACACATGTCAACAAGTTTTTACCACTTACCGGAGCAACGGAAAACATTCACGACCTTAGCTAACGCTTATTTTATAGGTGATGGAGGTCATTTTTAGGGTTCCGTATTTTGTACCCAAAGGGTAAAAATGGGACGTAATATGTTTCTCCGACAGGCATACAAATTTACTAAGACTCCACCGTCCTTCTGTCCGTCTGTCTGTCTGTCACCAGGCTGTATCTCATGAACCGTGAAATTAAAATTTTGAACAATTGAAATTTTCACAGATGATGTACTCGTATTTCTGTTGCCGCTATAACAACTAATACTAAAGTACGGAACCCTCGGTGGGCGAGTCCGACTCGCACTTGTCCGGTTTTTTTATAACTTGTGGGGCAGTGTGGCAAATTTCGAGCTTATTAGCATAGGTTAAGGCGCTTGTTTTCATTTGTAATAAATTAATAATAAATGTGTTTGGCCGACCTCCACCAAAAAGTCGTGGGATAAGTGAAGGGTACACGGAAAGAACATGTCTAGTCACTTTTATCGGAAAATGAGATTTTCATCTCAAAATGTAGAGCTCTTAATGAACTATTAGTTATATTTTTTGCTACCACTGTATAATATAATATGTGTAACACAACTTTTTTTTTAGTTAAAGAAGACCTGGTCACATAATTACCATACATTTTGACATGGTTCCAAATTTTAAAATTGCGATTACTCAAAATGTTACTTAAGTGACTAGACATGTTCTTTCCGTGTACCCTTCAAGTGTTCTACGTTCTTGGTACTTTTATAATATAAGTGCAGAAGAGGTGCAGTGCAATAATATATGACTAAAATTTTAAACGTAAACGTTGAATAAAGATTATCATCTGTCTTACCTTTTGATAAGCGACTGCATACTGTGTATTTCAAGTTCCGAAATTCCAAGTCCATTGTAAACTGAAACAAAGATTGAGATATTTGAATACAATTGGTACCTACTTACTTAGATAAATGACAAAAACATGAAATGCCATCTGTAGTACCTATCATAAACAAACAAACAAATCAAAAAAATCGATTTTGTACTCCGGTAGTCAACTGTTTCCTCAAAAGTTTGAACAAAGAATGAATTTATGAGAGGACCAGAACTTAAAGAATTAAGAGATTTGTAAACGTTTATAGTCTGCATCTTCTCAAATGATTGTTTCGCCAAAGACCCTAATCTGTTAAACAAAAGCCTTTGTTCCTTTTCTGTGTGCGCGTGCCCATTGTTGGTAAGCCCGTGGCCATTTGTAGAAGAGCGCATGCCACTCGCTACTGTCACATGGCGTAAGGTGAAAAATGTATTCACTATAAATTATTTTGTATGTAACCAAACGGCCAAGCCACATATGTGACGTTTTCAAAGTTCAAAGTTCAAAGTGTTTTTATTTGTGAGTATATGTCAAACTGATTACAGTGGCGGTAAATAAACCAAAAAGTACCACATTGTCGCTTGTCGATAAGGTTGATTTCGAAATGAAGCTATATGGAAATAGCTCCTTATTGACAACCGACAATAAGTACCCGTTAGCTTGAAAATGGCACATATTTTAACTAAGGTATAGAGTTTGTGAAGTTAGGGCCTGTAGAGTTAGAAGCTTGGCTCTACAAAAGATCTGATAACTTTTTGACAGTGCGAGCCTTATGGTTTCGTCTTGGCAACATTTTACATGAAATGTTTTTGGTGGGATTTCACATATTTTTGTAAGTTGCTTATGACAATCTTCTATCCCCTAATTTAAAGGGGGTAATTTACTATTAAAAATCCTAAAATTTCGTATCTTTTATACAATCTGGTTTTTACTGATTAAATTCTGTTTGTTTTGCTCTCAACTCTTAGATATGTTAATTCTATATAACTTGTGTACATGTTGCATGTTGTGAGAGACTTTATTTTGCATGGTGCAATTCAGCTAAATGCGTGATTTTTTTAAATTTATATCGTTTAAGACGTTTTGTTAACCGCATTTAACGCAAATAAAGAGCTTACTACTTACTACTACTACTACTACTTAAAACATGGCGGGACCTCTGGTTATAGGCATTTACTTTTACATTTTTAGGCTCGATAATCTAAGGTCGCTTAACATTTGTGATTGTGAAATAATTCAACAGTTTTTTTTTAATAACTGCTCTCGACCTTAAAATGTCTAGTCTAGATCCATTCACCTTTAAACCAATAAAAAACTGAATTCACAATCGGATTTTGGTACCAAAAAAGAATGCATACTAATTCGTATATTTACATATTCCGTTGGCGTCATACCCGTGACCAAGTTACAAATTCAATTCTAATGATTATTCGTTATACAGGCTGGCCAACTTGGAGGTATACAACTTTTTTTTAGCTGCCATTTTGTTTTCGGTAAATATGACAGTTGTTGCATGAAAATTACTTTGTATAGATACGGCAAATTTATTATGGAGCGTTTTACGGCAGAACAACGTTTTTTAATTATTAAAATGTTTTACTCAACCCAATCATGTATTGCGGAAACTAAGAAAATTGCGGCCAATGGTTGGTAAAAGTCATTTACCATCGCGGCTAACAATAGCTCGTTTAGTGAATAAATTTGAGAAGTATGGAATCGTAAGTCGTAACAGATAAAGCAGTTCCTCATCGTGTCAGCAATTACGACAAAATATTCGAGACAGTCACTGAGATAACGTAGAAAATGTGTGAAAATGTGATGAAAAAAAAACACGATGAAAAGGGGTCTGCCATGCTGCTAGAGGTGGACATTTGTCTGACTTTATTATCCATGTTTAATTGCCGGCCCTAAATACTATATATAACAAGGAAAACTTAATATTTTTTTATATTTTATAGAACAAAATTACAAAACTAAAGTGTATACCTGTTATTTGGCCACCCTGTACTTCTTTATATATGTACATACTTGTAAGAAAGGATGCATGTAAATTGTTCAGTTTGCGTCATACGCGTGAATAGCTAATTTATTTTCTTGACTACGAGTCTGCAACATGCTAATTACTAAGGAGCTACATTCGAACTGTGAATTAACTGTCTGTCTGATACTGATATGTTTTAACTCGCAACAACGCATCTCGCTCGGATATAAGTACACGGGCGACTAATGTCGAGATGATGTCAAATTTATGCCATTTTGTAAGCTCGAATCGGCATCTACTTTTCTACTGCTCAAACATCAAAATAATTGTGACTATGAAGTTGTTATATTAAACGCAACTATAACGTCACAATGAATTCACCTTCTTCATTGAAAAAACATGTTAAACCTTTATTTCAGTTTGTTCGTTTAAGTCTCATGGCTGTAAAACAATTTAATTTTTAGGGTTCCGTACCCAAAGGGTAAAAACGGGACCCTATTATTAAGACTCCGCTGTCCGTCTGTCCGTCTGGCCGTCTGTCCGTCTGTCTGTCACCAGGCTGTATCTCATGAACCGCTTCTGTTGCCGCTATAACAACAAATACTAAAAAGTACGGAACCCTCGGTGCGCGAGTCCGACTCGCACTTGGCCGATTTTTTCAATAGGAAACGAGCCTGTTCAAATGACTCCACTTCCACTACCGATCGGATCTTTCTAGAACATTGCGCACTTTCGCGCAAACAAGCTCTGTAGCAACGAGACCGTGCGCTAAATACGGCCAAGCACACACACTAGAGTGAGGCCTTGGGAATTCTAACTGAAGTAGTGTAGGTACTGCCTAACTTGTGACATCATTTGATAAATAAAGCTCATTAGGAAATCTGTTAGCTACTTCTCTTGAATTGTGTGTAAAAAAACATTGAATCAATAGCCTTCTGTGTGCCTCATGCCGACATCTGCGCCTCTGTTGTTTTTCTATACTTAAGCAACCGTCTATTCCACCTAAAAGTAGCAGTAGAACTAGTTAGAAAATAAAATGATGTAACACAAGTATTTGGACACAAAAAACAAAGTACATAAATTACCAGCACCAACAAAATTAACTTATTTCGGTCAAATAACGGAAAACGTTGTATACTATACGATGATTAACCCGAAACGAAAGTGGCAGAAATGCATGAAGAAAGTTGAATGGCGGAGAGCTGTTTCTTATTTTAACTTTTACTGTCACACGATGACACAGAAACACGTCAAGATGCAAAGATTTTGAGGCAACCCAAAGCCAAGACAATATTTTTATTACCTACTTAGCGTAGTGACACCAATGATCGACACTTTTAGGAGATAGTTGGGTTCTCTATAAAATTAGGAGTTATTTGTGACGTTTTCAATCAAAAGGTATCACATTGTCGCTTACCATAAGGACGAAATTATATTGTATCTTTATACGAATAACCTGTCAGAGCATCCTTATGGCAAGCGACAATGTGGTACCTTTTGATTGAGGTTTTACCATCATTAAGCCAAAAGTAACGACTGAGTATGGTGAGGTATATTCTTAAGATTTATCTAGGATGTATTATTTATATTATGTAACTATACACAGGCTAGAAGAAAATCCAAAAAAAGGAAAAAGGGTATAAATCTCCAATCATCGACACTGAACCTCGACACCCAGTTATCGACTTTTAATTACCCGTAATGTGCATCTCCCAGATCACCACAATGATACCTTAGTCGGTAATAAAATAAAATAAGTATTCATTTATTGTCTACAGTACCATAAAATGGGGTAAGTAGGGTTCGCGAGGTTGGATTATGATGAGGTTGGTGGGAGAGAAGGGATGAAGGGGGGGTGAGATAGGATTTTAAGGCTACTGCTACAAAAATAATGTATTCCAATTTAAAATGGAGCTATAGTAATACTCATAATTAAAAAAAAACGATCCAACAATCTTCCAAAATCACCTTTGTCCCAATCAATCCCATCTCACCCCAATTACGAGGGACTACGGGGTGAGGTGGGATTTCCTGTTTATCGGCAAAGTTATGAAATAGAACAACCTGAAATAAAATAAAAACTAAAAAACAAATGTCTTATTATAGTTAGTATATACACCATTCAGTTTGCATATGTAAAAATAAAATGTTATCGAGGTTTGAATGTCAGTTTTGCCCCTACTCACCCCATTTTACGGTACCCATTAGGTATATTACAAACATTCGTGTTAAAGTGTAAGTATTAATTATACAAATACACACACATAATAAGAATAATAAGGTCTGTGCGTAAAAGGGAACAGTCGTGGATTCAAAGGGAACCAAAACTTTCTCTGACTCTTCTCTTCTTAAGTCTTAAGAGTCTTAAGCATGTATTTCGCTTTCTGTGTTTTTTTTTAACTTTATGGTGCACAATGAAGAATATTTACTTACTTACTCTTTCCGCACAGACTTGCGAATTTCGGTGTTAGCGGTAGGCCCTCTGGTAGCTCTACTTTGATTAATCTATTTCAAATATCTACCAATCAGGTACATCAAAAGGAATCATATTAAATAGCTTGTCAAATGAAAAATGTTTAAAAAAATATATCCCTGGAAGAGATCCCTGAAATGGATAAGTTCGCCTTTGTACAAATGATGCGTTTTTCTCTTGTTTTATGTTTATTTTTGTACAATAAAGAGTTTTACTACTACTACTACTACACTACTATATCGACACGTGTCGATTATTGGAAGTCACGTTTGTGAAAACCAGTAATCGACACCAACAATTTCTATCAAAATAGTTAACTTTATACTTTATATAGTTATAACACAAATAAATCTCATAGTTCTTATAATAACCCGTGAAAACATCAAAATCGAGTAAATCACATTATTCACATTACATTGGGATTAACAAAAAAATGTATTCACTTCCTTAAGAATTTCTATTATTTTCAAATTCTGTTATTTTCAACAGATCTCTATTAGCCGCACTGGATTATCACGCTGCCATTTTCAAACAAAAACAGAGATTTCGTTCATTTCAGTGGGTGCCAGTCAACAGTGTGCTGTTTAGTGCACGGTGTTGCAAAATTAAGAAATCGGTTTCCTACTCTTATTACCTTCGGTAAAAAAAAGTGTTGGTTATTGGTTCTTGTCGGTCATTGGTGCCTCTACGTTATCTATGTCTATAATAGATAACGGAATTCTCCTTTATCATATTTAAAAAAAAACTCATTGAATATTCCCATAACAATATTATGCGGCTATATTACTGGTCAATTCTAGGGACTATATGGAAGCTTTTATATAGTAATTGTGCTTTTGCCCTATTATACAGCTGTTTTTAGCTATTATCCCAGAACGAGTCACGAATCCAATAAGGTTCGCTGCGCACAAGCATACAAATTTACCTTTGAGTATTACCTTACTCACAACGCACTATAGTGGTTAGCCCAGTATAAATTGAATTCGAGATCCGACTATTTGCGTTCTCGCACACCTCACTATAATAAGCTAGAGGCGATGCGCTTGAAACCTTTGCAAATAACAACCAAGACAATTACAAAGACATGTCCAAAAGTCACGTTTGCTAGGTAATTTAGTTAAGTTGGGTTTTGTGTTTGCGTAACCGCGTAAAATAATAGCGAAACGGTAAACTATTTAACGGCTGTGTACTATCTTAAGGCCAAATCGCGTTATTTTAACTGATTTGGGCAACAATCAATAGGTAAGTACATATATTGTTTTATC
The DNA here is from genome assembly GCF_947568885.1 of Cydia strobilella. Classification (NCBI taxonomy): domain Eukaryota; kingdom Metazoa; phylum Arthropoda; class Insecta; order Lepidoptera; family Tortricidae; genus Cydia; species Cydia strobilella. The sequence goes on from NC_086051.1 coordinate 6,430,209, forward strand.
GCGATAATCCACTGATGCATATAGATTACCTTACCTTACGAAACAAATTGAATTCAACTAGTCCAACACACACGTCTAAAGTTTTACGGACAAAGTTTTACTTTACATATAAATGTGTTGATTAGTAGCGATTAGGGTTAGCAACCCGGATCCAACTAGCATCATACCCGGATCTGGATCTAGATTCTAGATACAACAGATCTTCCGTACTATTTGGAGCCGAATTACAAATCCTACCGGAGACGACAGCATTTAAGGAAAAGGTACCTACCGTCAAAACACTTGCAATATAGTTTAATCTATAAAAATTTTAAATTAAAGGAAAAATTTAAAAATTTACACCTCCGGCAGGACTTGAACTTGCGAATATTTTACCTACGCCACCCTTAAGGCGTTGAAGGAAGGGATGGAAAAATTCGCACACATCTGGTAGGCCTCAGTGGCTCAGTTAGCAGAAGCGATTGGACCGGTGTTCCAATGGTCGCAGGTTCGAGTCCTGCCGGAGGTGTAAATTTTTCAATTTTTCCTTTAATTTAAAAATTAATAATAATAAAAATAAAGGACGTTAGATATCTATAAATGTGTGTTATGTATGTTTTATTATGTAATAAAAGTACACGATAACGCTTACAAACTAATTGAAAGGGAAGGTGGCTCAGCTAATGTCTGTGCCAAAGCAACGGACGCTGTTATTCTGCCACCGCCGTATTTATATCTAGCTAAGGACAGTATAAACATTTACACTATTACATATAGGACATGATAGCAAAACCGAACAATACGCAGTGGATCAAAAAAGTGCTAACTAAAAAAAAAAGTTTGGAATAACGCTCGCAGACGTTTCTGCTTCATAAAAAAATTTATCTGGTACATCCTTAAGTGCACTGTTTTGCATCTGTCTCCGTTATCCGATATTGTCTCGACTATCCCTCTTAATTGTCTTCAGCATTATATTTATGTGACCATAGATATACTGTACCTATGTTTTCCATTATGCCGTGTAACCAGTATTTCAGTCAGAAGCCGTGTAACCAGCACTATAGACACAGTTAGATATTATTTTTCACACGTAACATGCCCATTTTTGTAAAACGTGGCTGTACCGCCTGTACCTACCCGCGATGGCGATCCTTTTGCAGTTACTTATCTAACTTTGTTCCATCCAATACATCAAGGAGGTTGAGCACAGAAAATGTATTAGTATTAAATTTCACTTTCTCCTGTCCATAATTACCGGATTTAGAGGACGCTTTTTTACAAAAATGGCTGAGTTTAAGCAAAGACCTACGTATAAGATGAATACAGTCTAAGGAAAAAACAAGAAAATTTGATTCTCGCACAGATGGCGCTACCACCAATACCAACCTTTGGCCTATTTTCGTTGAGGGTTTCGTTTGTTATTTAACACATATAAGTAAAAGAACATGAGTCAAAATCATATAAAAAATAATAAATCCTAATAGTGGCTCCTGTGATGTTGCTTATGTCCATGGGCGACGATGACTGCTTCCCATCAGGCGGCTCGTCTACTCGTTTGCTGACTATCACATAAAAAAAATACAAATAAAAAAATAATTTATCCATATACATATATACCTATATACATTTTTTGATATTTTTAATTTAAGTTTTAATCGTGTGTCGATAGATGGCAGTAAATTTACTATGACTACAACTATGACAGTACCCTTCTATCCTATATATTCTCTTTGGTTGAAGCAAAAGTAACATTAAAAAGGTGGTGAATTAATGAACTACATTTTTAGCCTTGGTGCATCCCTCATGTAAGGTTTAGTAAGATTTAAAAAAAACCGGCCAAGTGCGAGTCGGACTCGTCCACGAAGGGTTCCGTACCATTACGGAAAAAAACAGCAAATAAATCACGTTTGTTGTATGGGAGCCCCATTTAAATATTTATATTATTCTGTTTTTAGTATTTGTTGTTATAGCGGCAACAGAAATACATCATCTGTGAAAATTTCAACTGTCTAGCTATCACGGTTTATGAGATACAGCCTGGTGACAGACAGACAGACAGACGGACAGCAGTCTTAGTAATAGGGTCCTGTTTTTACCCTTTGGGTACGGAACCCTAAAAATAATGGTTAACCGAAGTAGGTATCTACAATTCTTTAGTTTCATAGTGATAGCAATTCAAGGTTCTGCATTGTTATGTCTGAAATTGTTTTCGCTGGATGTTGATAATTACCTTTATTGTTATCCAAGCCAAAGAAGTTTTCTGACGTTTTCCATAAACACATTAATCACCAACTCCATTTTCTTGGTATATGGACAATCTATTTATTTCCATCTAGTTATAGACTTTAATAGAAAATCATTTATTACCGATAACATTAGAATTAAGTAATTTACAAGGTTCTTGGTAGGTATATAGCTCGTGACATACCCAGTCTTCAACGTGAACTGTAATGTTGATAGTTCGTGGGTGACATTGCTACAAAATTAACAAAAGTAGCTATGGTACAGTCAAGTGTAAACAATATGGGTGAACTCATACTCACTCACTCATGTCCCATAGCTCTTATGTCAGCGAATTAAGAACTGTGGGACATATTTTTGAGTAAGTTGTATGCACCCATATTTTACAAGCTTTTATTAACCTTGCAATGTACCTAACTATATATGTATGTACGAGTCAAATCTTGCAAGTTAAATTTGACCCATTTCCCGACTTCCAATGGAGCTGAATATTTACATACATATTATGTAAGTCTGGTGACAATGCAATATTATAGTACCAACGAAATGATCTGATGTTGGAGACAGGAGGTGGCCATAGGAACTCTGTGATAAAACAACGCAACCTAATTGTGTTTAGGGTTTTTAGAATTGTCTCGATGAGTATTAGTTGCCTTTGGAAAGAAAAGTACAGTCAGCCCTAAAAGCTTGTACCAAAAATGAAATATTTACCAAAAACTTATTTACACTTGACTGTACAGTAATTCCAATGTTAGCTTCAGTATAGGATAGGTTATCACTGTCGTTCATAAAAAAAAATCAACAGAGTACTTCTTTGAGATATGCAGTCAAACAAGTGCCGCAACTGACACGCTGAACATATGTTTACCCAAGAAATTGTGTCCAAACTTCTATTAGCATTGCGATCAATGTTTTCTCCATATTCTCATAGCTACATAAGCGTGGGCGAGTCGAGTTCCATGGTAAATCAGTTTATCTTGAGTTCAGTACAACTATGAGTAATTCGAGGATGCTCTTATGCTGGATCAACTTACTCGCGTTCTACAACCAGTTGGAAGGCTACCTCAGCAAACAGATTTGAAATCGGTAGGTTCAAATATTTCTCAACGTGCACTCACAATAGGTTTCAAGAACATTCGGATATTGCAACGCTGGTTAAGGCGAAAAAACCGGCCAAGTGCGAGTCGGACTCGCGCACGAAGGGTTCCGTACCATTACGCAAAAAACGGCAAAAAATCACGTCTGTTTTATGGGAGCCCCACTTAAATATTTATTTTATTCTGTTTTTAGAACCTATTTATTTCAAAATTTTATATTAAAGGAAAAAATGGAAAAAGTTACACTTCCGGCAGGACTTTTCCACTGACTTTTGACTTTTGGCGGGACTTTTTCCATTTTTTCCTTTAATATAAAATTTGGAGTATCGCTCGCAGACGTATCTGCATGTTAAAAAATTGACCTATTTATTTGTTGTTATAACGTCAAGAGAAATACATCATCTGTGAAAATTTCAACTGTCTAGCTAGCTATCACTGAGATACAGCCTGGTGACAGACGGACAGACAGACAGACAGACAGACAGACAGACAGACGGACGGACAGCGGAGTCTTAGTAATAGGGTCCCGTTTTTACCCTTTGGGTACGGAACCCTAAAAACTAGCAAAGTGCAATTAGATTTTATCGACGTTGCGCTGTTGAGCAATATAGTGGGCATTAGCTTTCCAATTATTTTCAATAGCAATTTCGACTAATCTCGCAAGATGTTGGATTTAATGTATTTGTACCGGTTGTGGGAATTTATGTATGGCTTTGTATTATTGCAACGACATAAGGCCTACCAATGTTCGGTAAAGAGCGTTTGCACACCCGTAAATGTGTAGGTATAGACAGATAGTACAAATTGAATTCAAATCAAAGTCAAAACTGAAGTTAACTAAGAATTACCGGAGTTTAAGGGGTAGTTGTAGATCTAAATCCCATGACTTGGATGCTAACCTTTACACTTATCCAATCTTCAGGATTTTTATTTTATTTAGAAAATTACATTCCACTACGTCTATTATAGCCTTAAGAGTCCCCGGCAAGCTCGGCCGAATTGCACCTTCCCATACTAACGTAGTTCCGCTCTCATTTTAAAACTACGTGTTGGATTGTAATGAAACCTTGCACATACAATGACATGAGGTGTGTCTAGGCCTGAAATTAGTTTATATAGCTCCAATTTATAAAACAAACGAAAAAAAGCAAGAACAAGTTTTCTAGAAAGTTTCTAGACTAATATTTTTTTATACAATTTTGGTGTTTGACGATCCTTTTGTGAAATTCTTATTATTAAGTTTGACATATCTATAATAATTCAATGTTTTTATGAATAATAATAACTGCATCAATAAATTGCTCTGATATTTAGATTAAGGTAATATTTGTAAAACTTGACAATTTAAAAGTGCTTGTTGCTAGGCCTATTTGAATAAAGAATATTTTGACTTTGACTTTGTTTGAAAAACTTAAATTCGCTGTATTTTTCTTAATTATGGTAGGTATCTGAAGCTACATAAACTAATTACAGACATAGATATACCTTATCCTATTGTAAGTATGGGGTTCTTCAAAAAAGGAGTGTACAGGTTTTTAAAGGGTCGGCAACGCGCGTGTAATATCTCCGGTGTTGCAGGCGTCCATAGGCTACGGTAACTGCTTACCATCAGGCTGGCCGTATGCTTGAAATGAGAGCGGAACTACATTTGTATGGAGAACCGAGCTTGCCGGAGACCCTTAAAGCCAACTGACATTGTGCATTGCAACACTCAATCTAGAAGTCAAGCCCATGAGACTTATTATTATTGCAGACTTTATTTTATGGGAGTTTTATTATAATGAGTGCACTTTAAATAAAAACTGGACGTTACTTTGTAGTGGTAGTAAATATTATCATATTAGAAAATGAGTCACGTGCGGTTAAACAAGATTGGATCTTATTCTTGAAGCATAATGTGTATTAGACATTTATATTAATATATTGTATACAAGTCATAAACCAATAATCACGCTATTATGCACAATAAAATAGTTGTTAATGGTTATGGGTTATGACCTTGACCAGAGCATACCTAAAGGAGCATCGATCTATCTGCGCCGCATTTTCTTACGTACACGTGAAAGCCGTTAAATTATAGACCTGTACCGCTGGCTATATTTTGACCCCTAGGTTATAAAAATATTAAAGTCAATTCTGTTTTCGCTTATGAATACTTTGTTAAGATGTAAATCTTACATTTTGTTTTGTGTCATATATATAATTTGCTTTTCTAGTAATTTGTTATTTTGTGGTAATTATTTTTTATTTTGAATTATTTTGGAGAAAAAAATATTCGAGAGAAAACATGTAACTGTGTTGCATTTAGGATAGTGTTTTTAGTGTGAAAACATAGTTTGTGTCAATTACGTCCACTGCAATCTGATACTATGTCATAATATTCTAAATGACACAAAAAAAAATTAGAGTTAAAAAAAATTACTTAGGTCGAATTTAATCGTTTAAATAGGTCTATTAAATGATTTTGTGTCTTATTAAGGCATAGCTTCATAAGATATTTGATGATTTTGTTGTAACAGGCTGTCACCGTTACAAAAGAATATTAAAGATATTAGAGTTTACATCTTATTAATTTGAAATGCGGGATAAATAAGATGTATGAATTTGTGTCACTTGCATCCACTGCATAAACAAATATTACAAAAATATTATTTGCGTTCAAACGAAGCTAGCGGGCGGTCTGAATGGGCAACGGAGGCCGTGCAGGGTGGGGCCGCGGCGTGACCTTGCCGTACGCAACGCATGTTTACTTCGCCTGTGCGCCAAATTAACGCAACTTATTCAAAGAAGTTACGCAAACAACACAACAACAAGCAACAAGCAAACAAAGAATGCGTCGAATTATCTTTTATCTATTTAAAACTCATAGATATTGTACAATGTCACCATTATGCAAAAGAACTGTAAGTACATGTTTGATTTGCGAGCGAGCTGGCAACATTGCGCAGGGAAATCTTAAAAATGTCGCGTTTACGTGAACGCCACATACATTTGTGACAGTGATAGGGAAAAGGTACCACTAAAGTAAAATTTGGTTATTAATACCGTGACTTTCTTTCATTCTTTGATAAAAAAAATTGCTATTTATGCAACAAGTGCGGAAATCATCTTTACGCACGTGTATCATACAATGTTTTACTATGCATTGTGCGAGTAAATAAAAAAACATATCATGGCAAATAAGTTTAATTATTAAAAGGAGTGTTTTAAATCGACACGAGTTGCGAATTACCTATTCGCACGTGTATCGTACGTTTTACAGTACATATGGCCCTTTAAACTTTCGACATATGCACGGTGTGCTCTTTTCCGCACTAGTAAAAAAAAATTGAAAACAAAAAGCACTAGTGCGGAAAAGCAGTACTTTCCGCACGATATGGCTCCGTAGGAAATGCACTTTTCGAGCACATGCATTGTAAAAAAATATATAGGACTGTATCTCCTAAACCATGCGTGGTAGCGCAAAAATAATAAAATTTTCGTTCCCCTTTATGTAACCCAAAAGTAATACATGAAAAATACAATGAAAAAAAAGAAACAAAATCTTTATAGGGCTGTATTAGCTGTATCTCCTATATCGTGCATCGTAGCGCAAAAATAATCAAATTTTCGCTCCCCTTTAAGAAGCCCCTAATTAAGATTTAAAAACGCAAAAAAGAAAAAAAAAGAGGAAAAAATCTTTATAGGGCTGTATCTCCTAAACCGTGCGTCGTAGCGCAAAAATAAACGTTTCGGTCCCGTTTATGTAACCATTAATTTATATTTAAAAAAAACGCAAAAAAAAAAAAACAAAAAAAAAACTATAGGGCTGTATCTCCTAAACCGTCGTAGCGCAAAAATAATCAAAATTTTCGTTCCCCTTTATGGAACCCCAAACTAATATAAAAAAAACACAATGAAAAAAAAAAAAAAACAACAAAAAAAATCTTTATAGGGCTGCATCTCCTAAACCGTGCATCGTAGCACAAAAATAATCAAATTTTCGTTCCCCTTTAAGAAACCCTTAATTAAAACTTTAAAAAAAACCAGGAAAAAAAACTTTATAGAGCTATTATAGCTATATATATATAGATATAATATCTCCTAAACCGTGCGTGGTGGCGCAAAAATAATAAAAGTTTCGTTCCCCTTTATGCAACCCATAATTTATATTAAAAAAAAAACGCAATTAAAAAAAAATCATTATAGGGCTGTATCTCTTAAACCATGCGTCGTAGCGCAAAAATAATAAAAATTTCGTTCCCCTTTATGAAGCCCCAAAGTAATATACTAAAAACACAATGAAAAAAAAAAGAAAAAAAATAACAAAAAAACTTTATAGGGCTGTATCTCCTACACCGTGCATCGTAGCGCAAAAATAATTAAAAAAAACCCCTTTAAGAAACCCCTAATTAAGATTGAAAAACGCAAAAAAGAAAAAGAGGAAAAAAATCATTTTAGGGCTGTATCTCCTAAACCGTGCGTCGTAGCGCAAAAATAATAAAATTTTCGTTCCCCTTTACGGAACCCCAAAGTAATATACAAAAAACACAACGAAAAAAAAAAAAAAAAAAAAAACTTTATAGGGCTGTATCTCCTAAACCGTTGTAGCGCAAAAATAATCAAAATTTTCGTTCCCCTTTATGTAACCCCAAACTAATATACAAAAAACAATGAAAAAAAAAACAAAAAAAAATCTTTATAGGGCTGCATCTCCTAAACCGTGCATCGTAGCACAAAAATAATCAAATTTTCGTTCCCCTTTAAGAAACCCTTAATTAAAACTTAAAAAAAACCAGGAAAAAAAACTTTATAGAGCTATTATAGCTATATATATAGATATAATATCTCCTAAACCGTGCGTGGTGGCGCAAAAACAATAAAATTTTCGTTCCCCTTTATGCAACCCATAATTTATATTTAAAAAAACGCAAAATTTTAAAAAAAATCTTTATAGGGCTGTATCTCCTAAACCATGCGTCGTAGCGCAAAAATAATAAAAATTTCGTTCCCCTTTATGAAGCCCCAAAGTAATATACTAAAAACACAATGAAAAAAAAAGAAAAAAAATAACAAAAAAACTTTATAGGGCTGTATCTCCTACACCGTGCATCGTAGCGCAAAAATAATTAAAAAAAAACCCCTTTAAGAAACCCCTAATTAAGATTGAAAAACGCAAAAAAGAAAAAGAGGAAAAAAATCATTTTAGGGCTGTATCTCCTAAACCGTGCGTCGTAGCGCAAAAATAATAAAATTTTCGTTCCCCTTTACGGAACCCCAAAGTAATATACAAAAAACACAACGAAAAAAAAAAAAAAAAAAACTTTATAGGGCTGTATCTCCTAAACCGTTGTAGCGCAAAAATAATCAAAATTTTCGTTCCCCTTTATGGAACCCCAAACTAATATACAAAAAACACAATGAAAAAAAAAACACAAAAAAAAATCTTTATAGGGCTGCATCTCCTAAACCGTGCATCGTAGCACAAAAATAATCAAATTTTCGTTCCCCTTTAAGAAACCCTTAATTAAAACTTAAAAAAAACCAGGAAAAAAAACTTTATAGAGCTATTATAGCTATATATATAGATATAATATCTCCTAAACCGTGCGTGGTGGCGCAAAAACAATAAAATTTTCGTTCCCCTTTATGCAACCCATAATTTATATTTAAAAAAACGCAAAATTTTAAAAAAAATCTTTATAGGGCTGTATCTCCTAAACCATGCGTCGTAGCGCAAAAATAATAAAATTTTCGTTCCCCTTTATGCAACCCATAATTTATATTTAAAAAAAAACGCTAAATTTAAAAAAAATCATTATAGGGCTGTATCTCTTAAACCATGCGTCGTAGCGCAAAAATAATTTAAAAAACCCCTTTAAGAAACCCGTAATTAATACTTAAAAAAAAAAACAAAAAAACCAGGAAAAAAAACTTTATAGAGCTGTATCTCCTAAGCCGTGCGTGGTACCGCAAAAACAATAAAATTTTCGTTCCCCTTTATGCAACCCATAATTTATATTTAAAAAAACGCAAAATTTAAAAAAAAATCTTTATAGGGCTGTATCTCCTAAACCATGCGTCGTAGCGCAAAAATAATAAAATTTTCGTTCCCCTTTATGAAACCCCAAAGTAATATACAAAAAACACAATGTAAAAAAGAAAAAAAGAAAAAAAAAAAATCTTTATAGGGCTTGATCTCCTAAACCATGCGTCGTAGCGCAAAAATAATTAAATTTTCGTTCCCCTTTATGAAACCCCAAAGTAATATACAAAAAACACAATGTAAAAAAGGAAAAAGGAAAAAAAAAATAAAAAAAACTTTATAGGGCTGTATCTCCTAAACCGTGCGTCGTAGCGCAAAAATAATAAAATTTTCTTTCCTCAACCCTTAATTTATATTTAAAAAAAAAACGCTTTCACTAAACTGCTGTAACTCGGAAACTTAGAATCCACAAAGGGGACTTTACTAAATTATGACACATATTAAAGCCTGACCAGTAATACATGATCATTGTCAAGAGGGCGCTGTTCATTCTCATGTATAGGGTGACAGTTCAGTATAGTATGAAAAAATATTGTATTTAATGAACATCATCATCAATGTAATTAATGTTGCTTGCCACGCTTAAACATAACAAAAATCACAATAAATTGCGTCTTAAAATAAACTTAAAAAGTCTACTAAAAATTTAAACAAAAGTATTTTTTAAGTCGCTGATGTGACGTTCTCAATCAAAAGGTAGGTACCACTTTGTCGTTTACCATAAAGACGAAATTTGATTATATCTTTATACAAATAACCTGTCAGAGAAAGTGGTACCTTTTGATTAGGAACGTCACAAATGTTGGTCAGTATGAGGAGTGCAGCCTACAGTTTATTTTTAATTATATTTATATACCTACTACGGTAAGATTGATAAGACAATGTAATTATGCCTCCGAATGAAATAAATACACTGTATCGCAAAACTAAGTGGCGAGACAGCTCATAATGCCATCTCTTGGTTGGTCTTAACAAGGGTAAAGGAGATAGATAGTATTAAGATCTCAGTCGCCAGCTGATATTGCGGCAAGTATAATAAGCACCCCACCCGCGTAGGTACCCTTCCCCGCGCACGCCCTTCTTGCTCAATTGAGTTTTATTTTGCCAGATAGTAAAAAAACCGTGGATCAAAATGACCCAAATTATGAATGATGTCTCAATGTGGTATTATAATATTGTAGACGTAAACTTAATAATATGAATTTTTTTTTGTGGCAGATACAGGGTGTTAATTAGAAAAAAATTTTTTTTAAATAAAAGCGGTGGATGAATTTGACACAGATTTGTTTGAATAACATATAACAATGTTCTGTAAAGTACAACACTTCACTTACCGACTCTAATATTTTTTTAGGCGTTTTAGGATCAATATTAGGTATTTATTAAATGCCATTATACCCGTGGATGAAAATGACACAAAATGCGTGTGTACGTCGGAAGCCACTTTGCCTTTACAGGGAAACAAAGAATTTCGTCTCTAATATTTTTTTTACAGAATGCTGATTGAAAAAAGAAATACCTAAATTTCTACCTAAGCAAATACCTAGGATGACACAAAATATTATTTTTAGGTTTAGTATATGGTCTGGAAACTATATATAAAAAATAAGCAACATTAATATTCTTATAACCTCAGAAGTTATTGGTACAGGTCTATTAGTTAATTACATACTAGCGGGCATATTACATATTACATGGTGGCGGGGTGGCCTAGGGGTTAATGGCGTTAGCCGCGATAGCTAAAGACGCCCGTTCGAATCCGGCCTTCACCACTGGAGGGCTTCGTCACTTTTTCTTTAATATATGACATCTATTACAGTTTTTAATTACATACTATTTTCTAAACACATATACTTATTTGTCATTTAAAAATAGAGACTGAAGCTTAAGAAAAATCTGTTCCTAAAATACATTTTCTAAGAATGATAAAATAGTTATTTGTTATACAAGGGTGCAAAGTTGTATTTTACCCGCGAGTGTGGAATTGAAACACGAGCAAGCAAAAGGATTCTATAGTTGAACCACGAGCGAAGCGAGTGGTTCTAAAATAGAATCCTGAGCGTAGCCAGTGTTTCAACACACAAGAAGTAAAATACATTTGCACCCGTGTGTAACACAAAACTTTTCCCCTCACTATAGCGAGGAAAGTGCAACATCCACAGGCGTAAGATCATCTTCATCACATAAAAAATCTAACGTTTCTTATGGAATTTTAAGGTTATAAGACTTAAAATTATTAAATAAAGCTAAATTTGGTATTTTTTATTAGATTCTCAAACCATTTATTTAATGATAATTAATATCGAACGAACCGTTATTATGAGCGTTTTAAGTTTATCTGTCAAGCTACTTAAACATGCTCCATTCAAGGTCAAATTACTTTCCCCACTAGTGGATAAAATGCGTTTTTCCCCGCTTGTTTTAAAGGATAAAAGACGGCTTTCCGAGCTAGTGAGGGGAAAATATATTTACAGTACATATGGTGCTACTTTCTCGCACTAATGCGTAAAGAGCACTTTTCGTGCATATGTCGAAACTTTAAAGGGCCATATTTACTGTAAAACGTTGTACGATACACGTGCGAATAGGTAATTCGCAACTCGTGTCGATTTAAGACACTCCCTGTGGTCGTGTTTTAATTTATCGCCACTCGTTTCGAATTTCCTCTTTTCCGCACGTGTATCGTAAATAACTATATGAATTTAGAAACAGTAGCTAAGTCTTAAATTGAAAAACTATGTTTTATTCAAATCATAAGATGATAAATTTCAAACAAATGCGTGGGTTTTCAACACAACCTTATATAATATTTTTTCAGAATTTTTGGTTTTCGATGGGTTAGCAAAAAAAAAATTCAGAACGGTCTTAAAGATCTCTTTGAGGACAGATCGATCACTCGATAGAAAAAGCTTTAAGTATAAGGTAAAACCAAAGAGAATAGATAGTATAGAGTATTATTGTCATAGTAAATTTTGTAGTCACAGTAAATATACTGACATCTATCGACATGCGATTAAAACTAAAAATGAAAACGTATAAAAATATCAAAAAAATATACATATATGCATGTGATTTTTATTTATTTAAGAACGCCATATGACTTTAATTCATTTTCTTTCACTGATATGTGTTAAAATTGTTAAATATCAAACGGTCAACGCCATCGAACCGAGTATATAGGTAGGCCAAAGGTGTGGCGCCATCGATTCGAAATTACTTTTTCTTGATTTCCGAGGCACGTTTTTCCCTTATTAGACTTTATTTATCTTATACGGACTTACATATATCTTTGGTAAAACCATTTGCCAGAAATTCAAGGCCAGTACATACTTAAAATTGTATACTTGCACTTGAAAAAAATTAAATAATAAATGCAAAAATAATCATCAAAAACCATTTTTTTAATAATTTGGTTTTTTAATTTTGTCTTCGGTTACCGCGATAGTTACTCATGAAATAAAACTATGAAAACGGATTATATCGCGTATATTGAATTTATAATACATCCCGACGTTTCGAACCCTTTACAGCCTTAATTTGGTTTTATTTATCCTTCCACAATTTAGACAAAAAAAGTTAATCCACCACGTTCATATTGTGAACGAAATGTATGATTCATAATAAATAGGGTTCAAAGGTCCAATTAGAAATAGATTCTCGTTACATTTGTGATTAACACTAAACTCTCGCGTTTTGTACACATAAATAATGTCATTACCGGATCTAAAACCCCGGTTCGGGGTTCGAGGTATGAAATTTTATCGCGTTAGACCCGGTAATGACATTAATTATTTGTGATTAAGCTCGTGCTCACAGACGAAGATCGGCATGACGCATGACCCCGGAACATAAATTATACCTATTCAATTCGCTATCGGATCTGAATGTGCAATTAAGTACCTATATGCAAAAAGTATTAAATATTGCACACTATTTTCAGTGACGTAGCATCGTACGGGCGAGCGATTCGAACTTTAAGGGGCCCACTGATTATCAGTCTGCAGGACGATAGTAAATTAACCTCTGTTAAAACAAAAATTTGACAGTTCCGAACAACTGACAGGCCGATATCGTCCGGCGGATTGGTAATCAGTAGGCCCCTTTATAATCTATAACATTTAAACCTTTCGCGTTTTGAACACATATTAAATCACATTTACAATCGGGTATATCGCGAATTTATTTTGTTACCTTTATTTACCGACGTTTCGACACAGGTTTCACTGGTCGTGGTCGCGGCTAACTGACCGCTGACTGGCAAAATAAATTCGCGATAGACCCGATTGTAAATGTGATTTAATATGCCCTTTATAATTTGTTTGAAGAAATGTCACCGTTTACAGCTGACAGATCATATCAATAACCGTTTCAAAACAAGAAATAACTATCTGAATAGGCCTCCGGGACTCATTGCCCGGAGTCGGACAATAATTCGGCGGTCTCGCCGTTAGTCGATTTATTTATTTCAATTAATAAATTTTAACAAAAAAAACGTAACGCATTTTCAAGAGCGTGAATAAAGATTTGTACGGAGCACTAAAATTAAATCCGACTACAAAGCAGTACCTATGACATCATTTTATTGTCTTTATGAGCAGTAACTTCCCCAAGTTTCGCTGTTTCTTCGAGAGAAAATGCACGAGTTCCTATTTAAAAATACACAAATCACTATAGTTTGCCATATGTTGCCTATACTAGTTAAGGAGCTCTCTCGATTTCTCTAGAATCCAATCATCAGATCTCTGACGAAAATTTATTTTTTAAGGCGAAACAGTAAATTAGTAACAGTTAATTTGTGTTATTATCTTTTAAGTTATGGTATTGTCGTCATTTTTATCAACAATTACTTAATCAAATAATCACTTTTGCCTTGTGACTGTCATTTGTTTAATCTACATGGCCACTTTGTACCCGATTTTTTTAAATTGTACAATATCGCCTGGGAATCTTAAACAAAGGCTTTTGTTGTTAGCGTTTTCGGTATCTATTTAGTTGCGTCATTCTTAACTGTAGTCTCACTTTTTTGATTGTCAGTAACAGATAAAAATAGTAGGTATCTTTTACCTGCTCCCTTACTTCGCCTCTTAAGTTCAGTTTCTAAATACTTTGAGCTGTATGCAAACTAGAAGTTTTTGTTAAATAATTTTTAAGAAAAAAAAACCGACTTCAATGGGGGATGCCGCTGAAAATTAACTTATTGTTGATGGTGCACTCTTAGATTCCAGACAATGAAATAAAAAAGGCAGCATCTTTTGCCTAATAATGTAGAAAAGGAGGTAAAACCACCCACTTTTCTAGTAGCATTTCGTTTCTGTAAGGGTCGCAGTTCTAACCTAACCTAACCTACTTTTCTGATAGCATTTCGTTTCTGTAAGGGTCACAGCTCTAACCTAACCTACTTTTCTGATAGCAGTTCTGTTCTGTGAGAATCGCAGATCAAAACCCAACCACCCACCTAACCCACTTTTCTAGTAGCATTTCCGGGTCCGGATCAGAGTCCGGGTCCAAGTTTGGGTCAGAGTTCGGTCCGTGTCCGGGTCCGAGTTGGGGTCCATGTTCAGACCCGGGTCCGGGTCCGAGTCCATGTTTAGGTCTGGGTCCATAAGGAAGAGAACAAATCGCCAAACGTGAACTATGTGTCATTGAAGAGTTCCATTTTGATCATTATCAGTCATCAAATGTCACTTTTTTAAATGTAAATGCTGGATTTGTTGATAAAAAAACAAACATCACTATAAGTATGCCTTTCACATTTGAGGAATTCCCTCGGTTCCTCGTGGGTCTCATCATCAGAACTCGAGCTTGACAAAAATATGTCTTAAAAACTTAAGTTGCTTAACAAAACATAAAGAAGAGGACAAATCTCCAAACGTAAACTATGCGTCATTAAAGAGTTCCATTCTGATCATCATCAGCAGTTCCACTTCATCAAATGTCACTTTTTAAAATGGAAGTGCTGGATTTGTTTATAAAAATACAAAGATCACTATATGTATGCCTTTCACATTTGAGGAGTTCTCTCGATTCCTCATGGATCCCATCATCAGATCTCGAGCTTGACAAAAATGTTTCTTGAAAACCTAACTTGCTTAACAATCATAACGAAGAGGACAAATCGCCAAACGTGAACTATGCGTCATTGAAGAGTTCCGTTCTGATCATCATCAGCAGTTCCACTTCATCAAATGTCACTTTTTAAAATGGAAGTGCTGAATTTGTTTATAAAAATACAACAATCACTATATGTATGCCTTTCACATTTGAGGAGTTCCCTCGATTCCTCATGGAACCCATCATCAGAACTCGAGCTTGACAAAAATGTTTCTTGAAAACCTAACTTGCTTAACAAACATAACGAAGAGGACAAATCGCCAAACGTGAACTATGCGTCATTGAAGAGTTCCGTTCTGATCATCATCAGCAGTTCCACTTCATTAAATGTCACTTTTTAAAATGGAAGTGCTGGATTTGTTTATAAAAATACAAAAATCACTATATGTATGCCTTTCGCATTTGAGGAGTTCCCTCGATTCCTCATGGATCCCATCATCAGAACTCGAGCTTGACAAAAATGTTTCTTGAAAACCTAACTTGCTTAACAAACATAACGAAGAGGACAAATCGCCAAACGTGAACTATGCGTCATTGAAGAGTTCCGTTCTGATCATCATCAGCAGTTCCACTTCATCAAATGTCACTTTTTAAAATGGAAGTGCTGGATTTGTTTATAAAAATACAAAAATCACTATATGTATGCCTTTCACATTTGAGGAGTTCCCTCGATTCCTCATGGATCCCATCATCAGAACTCGAGCTTGACAAAAATGTTTCTTAAAAAACCTAACTTGCTTAACAAACATAACGAAGAGAACAAATCGCCAAACGTGAACTATGCGTCATTGAAGAGTTCCGTTCTGATCATCATCAGCAGTTCCAATTCATCAAATGTCATTTTTTTAAATGTAAGTGCTTGATTTGTTGATGAAAATACTAAAATCACTATATGTATGCCTTTAACATTTGAGGAGTTCCCTCGATTCCTCATGGATTCCATCATCAGAACTGCTTTTTGACAAAAACGGAACCAATCTGTATGTATATACTTACAATCAAAAAAAGAATTTTCAAAATCGGTCCAGAAATGACGGAGTTATGGAGTAACAAACATTAAAAAAAAAAAACCAAAAAAAAAAACATACAACCGAATTGAGAACCTCCTCCTTTGAAATCTTGAAGTCGGTTAAAAAATATGATTTCAGCTTTTACTTTAGCTTAAAAGTAACTTCCTTAGTACATTTAACTTTTGTCTATTACATTTCGGAAGGTTAGTAGGTATGTCATGACTTAGGGTCGGTTACACCAAACCGTCTATCACCGTTAAAGCGTTCGCTAAATTTTATTGTATGGGAAGTTTCATAGATCTCTGCTGCGTGACGGTGATCAGTCTGTTAACTGTGGTTGGTGCAACTGGCCCTTAATGAGTTCAAGTGAAGTCGACGACCAGAAACTTACCTAATACTTATGTATGTTGAATTGGCTTCAAATAAACGCATACGCGCCACGGGAGCGGCATTCGAAGATAAAAATCCTCGTACTGAGCCGGTAGCTTAGATTGTTTATTTTTAAAACCGTTTTTAGTTCTTAGGGTTTTATTCTAGGTAACCTTAATACAGATAAATTCGTGTTTAGGGTTCCGTACCCAAAGGGTAAAACATTACACTCTTTTCTTTGGGCAGTCGTGTAAAAACGGGGCCTACTACTCGTTAGACGTCTATTTTCGAGTGCCAGACTAAGTAATAAAAATTGATCCTTATGACAAATAGAAACTGGTTAGTTAACCAAGTAATATTCAAATAATGACTATTGTAATAGA
The DNA here is from genome assembly GCF_947568885.1 of Cydia strobilella. Classification (NCBI taxonomy): domain Eukaryota; kingdom Metazoa; phylum Arthropoda; class Insecta; order Lepidoptera; family Tortricidae; genus Cydia; species Cydia strobilella. The sequence continues at coordinate 6,447,424 of NC_086051.1, forward strand.
TTTTAAGTACCTAGTATTAAGACATAATGACATGTAAAAATATTTTTTATCAATAAATGATCGTATCGTATCTATATCTTAATTAGTCATAAAAGTTTCGTGGTTGTTCATCTATTTTTTCTCTTTATGTTTACCTTACGATATATGAAACTAAGGTAAGAAAAGTAGCATTTACCAAACCATTGTAAAATGCACTCCATTCGGTTAAATTAAATAAGTAAGTACCTTCCTTCACCAATGTTAATGTTACGTGTACTGCGGACTTGGCATTGGCACACAGCGTAGAAAACTACAGCAGACGTAATGTTTCAAGAACGCTGCTCGGGGAAAATGTTAAACGATCTAAACTTGTTGAGAATTTATGTGAAACCTATAAGACTGTATATTTTTTTAAACAATTGTTCGCATGCACTAGTGCGTATACAAGTGAGTAATAGTACTTAAACAATTATATTTTTTCGTACGTTGTCGCAAAACTTAGGCCAAAACCTAGACAAAAATTAGTTCTGTTAAACTTATTTTTGTACCTACTTTTCATTTAGATAGTTATTTGGTTACCTATTGCCTACCAATGCATAAAAAGAGACCATGAGGTTAATTCGAACTTAAAAATTACGTCATTTTGATCTAGCTTTGCTATGCTTCTTTTGCACGTTACAGAAGTATTCAAATTTTCAGCTCTATCGAAAACCGAAAGTGGATCAAATTTAACTTGTATACGATTTGATTATAATATTTATAACACTGAGATAGGTAGATGACATTTCTATACATACAACATTTTTATAACCAATCTTATCATGCTAATTAAGCAATACCGAACCGACATTGTAATGTTAATTAACCTACTAAACTCTCAATAGTTCAATGTCTTTACTGGATTAATCGATACACTTATATAACTAGTTATGTTTACTAATATACACAATATTGATATTGTATAATTAAGTGAATATTTTCGAAACTGTAAATTGCAGCGAAACCGGTATCATTTCAATAATGACTATATTGTGTCAATAGATATTAATTACCTAATTTGCTATGCTAAAATATTCTTAACAGAAATTCTGAATGTATATTTTTCAAAACTATTATAATATTACGATGAGTGATTTTAAGTTATACACATTTATTTAAGAAATTGTACCTTTATTACATAATTAGTGATCATAATATAAAGGTTAAAGAATGTCATTTGTTAGGGTTCCGTACCTCAAAAGGAAAAAACAGAAACCTTATAGGATCACTCGTGCATCTGTCTGTCTGTCCGTCTGTCTGTCTGTCCGTCTGTCACAGCCTATTTTCTCCGAAACTGCTGGACCAATTAAGTTGAAATTTGGTACACAGTACACATTTGTAAGTTTGTGACCCAAAGATGGGCATGTAATGTACACAAATGAATTTTAAACATGGGAGCCACTTTTGGGGGTAAATGAGAAAATTAAAAAAAAATTTTTTTTTTTTCAAACAATATAGTGTTACATGTTACATATTAAATGAAAGAGCTTATTGTATCTCAAATATTTTTTTTTATAATTTTAGGATAAACTGTTTGTAAAAAATAACAAACAGTTTATCCTAAAATTATTTTTAAAAAAAATTGAGATACAATAAGCTTTTTTTTATGATGAATAGGCAGGCGTTTGACCACGATCCCACCTGAAAGAAAATCAAAATTCTGAATTCTGAAATTCTGGTATTCAAGAAAATGGGCAAAAAATGACCATCCCCCCCCCCCCCCTTTATCTCCGAAACTACTGGGTCTAAAATTTTGAAAAAAATACTCAAAATAGTTCTTTACCTATAGATCACAGGAAAACCTATTAGAAATGTGAGTCAAGCTTTAGAAATGTGAGTCGGACTTATTAATTATTTCGATTTTGATCCGACCCCTACGGGTTTTTTAAAGACAATTCGCTCATGTTTCACATAAAAAATGCATTCGGAACCCTTGAAACGTGAGTCCGACTCGCACTTGGCCGGTTTTTTATTTTAGTTGCGTTTAATTTAACTTTGAAGAGATCTTAAAGCATAGGGCAATGTGAAAATCGGATGTCGGATACGACTACAAAGAAGCAAACAGAAAAAAATGCCTTTTTATATTTTTTTGATATTTAATTATTGTTTGTTGTTCAAAAAAATCGTTAATAAAAGGACTTGATGCCATAGTCGGATCGGTCGGTCTATGTCCGGTTCGATAATCGGATCGGTCAATGTGGAAATGCTCTTAGCTATAACAAAAAACCGGAAAAACGGTCCATTTCATGAGTTCTTACACTTAGTACCGTAAACCGGGGTGAAAAGACACGATTTTCAACTTCAAGGACGATTTTCTCGGCGAGGACTTACTTTAAAGTCAAAAAAATCTGACTTTTAGGGAGTTTTATTAACTTATTTTAGTATCAATGTAGAGTATAAAATAGTCTACTATATACGTATCATAAAAACTCGTATTTAAATAAACCGACTTGAAAGAAAAAGTTCAAAATTACTCTATTCACCCCGCGATTTCTGGTGACCCCGTTACCTAACTACTACTGGTTTAAGTATGTACGTGGTACGGTACCTTACTATTGGTATAATAATATATGACACATCATTAGACGACATTAAATGTGACACATTTAAAATATCTGCTCATATGTATTCACCATTTTATTGAACCTACTGTTTATGTATACATGTATCTTCACTAACAGTCTAACAGTAGGTAATTCGCACAAACATTCTAAGTGACACCAATTCTGTGTCAATAATATGTTCATTACTGTCTCAACATTTTCATTTAGCTTTTATTTGTTTGGATATGATACGGTTAGGGCCCACCCATTACCAGTCCGCCGGACGATATCAGCCTGTCAGAACAAAAATTTGACAGTTCCGAACACCTGACAGGCCAATATCGTCCGGCGGACTGGTAATGGGTGGGCCCCTTTAGAGTTGGTCCAAGATAAGTCTGCAACGATTTTGATAGCACACGCAGTGCAAGTCTTATTTATACGTCATAATTTATCAGTTTATTATAAATGTGTTTATTAAAACCAATACTATGGCCCGATTTCAATTGAAACTGCACAAAGAGAACCATATAGTTGATCTATTGTTTAACAATTGCTTTAAGAGCTCTGAGGGCCTACCGCCAAAACCTCTATTCGCAAATTGCGGGGATCTTTCTCTTTCTCTCTCTCCAATGAAGGCGTAATTAGTGACAGAGAAAGATGCCCGCAGTTTGCGAAATTCGATTTTCGCGGTGATAGCACTGTTCTTCAACGTCAGCATGTAGTGGCATTACCTACTGTGAAGTAAAGTCGGGTTAAGTGAAAGTGATATTGATACTTGCTACTACTTGGGTATATTTATGTTAAAAGGGTAAAAACATAATTAAAGACAAAGAAAAGGACACTGTACCATGCTTTTACTAGACTGATCCCTAACGGTCATTATAAAGAACGTTACGGTTGGTTATGCTATGTGTACATATATACCTATATGTATTTAATTATTTATTTAGTAACATCTAGCCTTGGGCGAATGTAGGAGCAGGATGAAGTCCCTACAATATTTATTTATTAATAACACGAAAGGATCAAGACTGGAAAGTTATACGTAAAACACGATGCCTCAAAAAAGGTTCTGTCTGCCGGGTATCTTTTGTTGTCACTACTCGCATTGTTTACGGCTAATGATAATTAATGACGGTCTCAAGTGGAATCGGGCCATGGTATAAGAAATGGGGTATACCTATACCTACTTAATTCCGTTAGATTCTCAAATACTATTGGAATATTTTTAAGTAGTATCTTTATACACAGTTGTATCTAGTTGTATTAGCATTAAAACCACAATTTTTTAAAATTGTAAGTCGCATATTATCTTTATAAACTTTTTAGGAAGTGGCATAAAGTTTGACTTTTTATACGTAGGTAGGTACCTACCTGCCAGCGAAATCAAAGATTTAGACAGGCTGGTGAGTTCAAAAAAAACTTTGGGCACAAAAAGTTTAAACGGTACGTGGTTTAAAAACATATTTGTTTGTGATGATAGTGACATTAAAGGATGACTCACGTTAGACCGGGCCGTGTCCGGGCCGGAGCTTCCGGCGCTTACTTTTCTATGACATGACACTCACGCGATGCTTTCCATAGAAAACGAAGCGCCGGAAGCTCCGGCCCGGACACGGCCCGGTTTAACATGAGTCATCCTTAAGATGACATTAATCTATCAATGAATATATTTATCGTTACATAATATATGTTCTATTACACGGAGTATTCACGTGGTACCTATTAATTATTTACGCCGCGCAATTTTATTTCGTACCACGGTACCACGTGAATACTATTTAAAATTATCGATTATAACAATTTATAATCGATAATTTTAAATGATTTTAACCTGCTACTGGGGTCAAACGATGGATGAATTAATTGAATTAAATCTAATTCACCCTAGTAGCACACATGTTTCGATCGAACACAATTAATTACACAAATGACGCATAGGTTGCATTACTAATAAAACGCAATAGGTATCAACGCAACGATGCAACTAGGGTAACGATTCGATAAACAACAGATTTAATGAGTATAAACACCGCTAATATTTGAACCACTTTTATAAAAAGAGCTGAATAAAAAAACGCTTTCACAAAACAAACTGTAGCTAGTAACTAGAGCTACTCACAATCAGTAGAACTAAATATAATTAGGTAGGTACTGTACCTAATATTATACTTTGACAAAGCACAACGGGCCCACAATATCCAATTTTTTTATTCAGACTAATCAATACGAAAAGAGAGTCACACAGCAAAATACCTAAATTAATGGCAAGATTTTTTTTAAGTAATTAAAAGTATTTCTTTGTTCTAATTACACAAAAAAAAACATTTCAAAACTAGAATGTACCTAGGTACCTCTATATATATATATATATATGTACCTACTTGTATTTTTCTGAAAAGGCATGAAAGAGAGAGTATGCGGTATAGATTATTGTATGCAAATTTCACATAAATTTCACTGACCTTTTAATTCCGGTTAAAGCGCTTACAGTAATCGCATCAGCAAATGGTTACTTATGAAATAAACTGCACAATTATCACCAATTATTAATACATATAGAACGATTTATTATTTAAAAAAACTTCAAATTGTTTTAACGTCAAATGCACATCAGAAACACTAGAAAATCGCGGTAAGTACGCACGAACGAAACGCACAGCAATAAACAGTTGACTGGGCTCTGGCAGAAGGGCCGGATGGTGAACTTGTGCGGTGGGAGCCAGCACAGTCAGCTGCTGTCAAAGTGGAGCGTCACGGCGCTTGCGCGGCGTGCTCGGCGCAGGCGTGCTCCGAAATAACAAACGCGTGCATTCAGCGAGCCACGGGTTATAACAATGTCAACATTGATACATTACGCACAGGATGCATTGGGAACAATGATGTTTTAATTCATTATACAGTACAATGAAACCAACGGCATACACAATGTGTTTGCTCTTTGGACTTTTTGTGATAGCCTATTTAATGTTTGAATAGGAAATAGAATGTCTGGCTTTCTAATTATACTGCGTACTTTAGTCGTGACACTTGAACAAGAATTCTCTGCCAGCGCTATATTTTATTTTATTTTTTTAATCAGGTAAATAGGTATCTATACGTACCTTTTCTCGAAGCGCTTCGTCGTTTTTTTGAACCCTCATAACTTGGGTTTGGATTATACCAGATAAACAAAATTCTCGAGATATGATTTCAATAGTGGTCTTATTTAACATAAAAAGTTTCAATTGCATAGCTCTTATACTTTAGATTTTATTGATATCTAAAAAAAAACGATTTCGTCACTCACTGTGTCATGATACTCATGATCATAAAAGTTCTTAGGGTACTTCCTGAAGTGCTAGAAATCTGAAATTTGGTATGTTTTACCCCCGAACCCCTTAAACTAAAATTTTGATGCTATAGAGGTCTGACAATCGATATTGGCACTCCTTGCTATAAATAATAAAATACGTATTTCTGGATTTTTATTAAATAACCCCCTTCCTTTAAATTAGGGGATGGAAGATTGTCATAAACAACCTACAAAAAGTAGTGAAATCCAATCAAAAACATTTTTACGTAAAATGTTGCCAAGACGACCATATGGCTCGCACTGACAAAAAGTTATCATATCTCATGTAGAGCCAAGCTTTTAATTCTACACTCCCCAACTCTACAAGTCACAGACTCAACACCTTAGTCAAAATATGTGGCTTGACCGTTTCGCTACGTCACATGGGAGCCAGGGTGAAAAATGTATTCACTAATTCACTGATCATTGCTTTTCTGTTATACAATATTCTTGTAAGTACTAACGAAACGGCCAAGCCACATATTTTGACTAAGGAGTAGTTTGTGACTTGTAGAGTTGAGGCGTGTAGAGTTTGCAGCTTGGCTCTACATGAGATCTGATAACTTTTTGACAGTGCAAGCCATATGGTTGTCTTGGCAACATTTTACATAAAAATGTTTTTGATGGGATTAAAAATACTTTATACTATAAGGCTTATAAATAGACTAACACCATAACAATAACCTGCCTTCTTGGCCGATTGGGTAAAAAAATTAAAGATATGATATTTATGTTCAGTGCCAATTTTTATAGAAAGTTGACAACACACTACGCTACTGAGTAGAGGTAAACTTTCACTTGACTACACGCCACACAAAATGTAGAGATAAATAAATACACCGTTGGTTTTTAAAAAAGAGGATTAAGTACTGAATAGGTTAATATAATCTACCACATCTACTGTTGAGCTTATTATGTATTAGGTAGTTGCAAGACTTGCAAGCTGACGATAATAGTATGTGGTATATTTAATACCTACATACAAAGTAGAGGGTAAGAGACTAAGAGTACCTAACATTGACAACGAGTCTATTTCTAATTTTGTGGCTCTAATTTGTAATACTTTCGTTATTTCTTTTACAAAGTTGTTGTTTAACCTCTCCTGCTAATAATTTCAAGCCACGACGGTTAAACAAACTTTACTATCGAGTAAAACACAATATTTTTTCAACACACCTTAGCGAGGAAAATACTAACTGTAGGTAGGTATAACATTAAAAATCGAATCCAAATGTAGTGTAGGTATAACATTAAAAATCGAACCTAAAAATAAATATCTTTTATCTTTTATCTAAATGAACGCTATTAAATGATTATGATTCAAAATCACTAGATCGCTAGTTAAAAGTCAATTCTATCAGCCAACTTGAGGGAACGACTCAAAATTTACATCAAATTACTTTGTACCTCTTGCGGATAAAATGCAAGTTTCTTATCACTTTTTGAAGAAAAAGAAAGCCATTACGAGCTGGTGTGGAGAAAAAAAATATTTTTAAATGTACATCATGGTTGTGAGAAAACAACTAATTTGAAGTAAAATAAATGAATTATTTACTAATTTATTTACTTCAAAGATGAATCTTTAGGTCATTATCAGATCTATCGGAGCGGCCAAGGTGTTCACAATATCTGAACACGCACTCTAACGCCTTGACAATAGAGGCGTGTTCAGATATTTGTGAGAGGCTTGGCCGCACCGATATATCTGATGGCGACTCGACTGTACTGTGATACCGTGAGGGCGACTCGAACTTTATAATCTTTTACAGTATATACAGTACTTTACCGCACTAGTGCGATAATTAGCACATTACGAAACTATGTCGAAAATTTAAAGGGAGATATGTACTGTAAAACGTTGTACGATACATGTGCGAATAGGTAATTTGCAACTCGTGTCGATTTAAAACACTCCCTTCGGTCGTGTTTTAATTTATCGCCACTCGTTTCGAATTTCCTATTTTTCGCACTTGTATCGTAATGTATGTACTACCTATTTTTGAAACAGTTCAGGTATTTTCGGTTATTTAATGCCGGACGAATTTGGGACTAGTTAAGATACCACGAAAAAACAACTTTTTTAAACAGATTCTTGAAGTATTATATGGTGTAAATCGTTAAATAATAACCGTAGTTTAGACCTGAATATTGGTAATTTTTAATGTTTAACGGTTTCAATTTTGTACCTGTGTATAAATTTAATTGCTTTAAATATCCATGCCAAATTGCAGCTTTCGAGCCCTAACGGTCACAGAAATCGAAAATCATTTGTTTTCTGGCAACTAAAGGGGCACTGACTATCAGTCCGCCGGACGATATTGGCCTGTCAGTTAGAACAAAAAATTTATAGTTCCGAACAACTTACAGGCCGATATCGTCCGGCGGACTGATAGTCAGTGGGCCTCAGGTCTATAGATAGGCACACGTTACAAACTAACATAATATATATATCCAATAAAATTTTCATAAGCTAAAAAACTCATGTTCGCGACACAGTTTTCTGTTGCGGTACACGATTCGGCAGATTCCCACGGAACCGCCGAAATACCACACCCTTCGGCCAGAAGTCCGCGCTTGCGATGGTTTACTAACAAGCTGAAGTGAAGTATAACGACAGACAGACGGACATGGTGATGCTATAAAGGTTCCTAGTTAACTATGGAACCCTAAATAAAGGGCCTTAAATTTAGATCCATTAATATGGCACATACCTAACTGAAATCCCTGTCTGTCTGGTCTGGTTAATAAGTAGGTACTTATTGTTTATACTTTTCTTTTGGGTAGAAATTCCTTGGACACCTCATTAACATCAATTATACAATTAGTAAACATTATATTCGTAAATAGGATAGGACGATAGGACGGACATTTTTCAAATACCGAAGTTGTTGAGAATATCGATTCATTACACGTCATGTTAGTATGTCAATGTGTCACTAACTTCAAACAATTCAGACATTTGATATTTGATAAACAATTTAGCCCACAGCACTATCATACCGGATGGTATGTCTGTGATTTAGGAAAACACAAGTCGATGGTTAATTGTATTAAAATATATACAATAATAAGAATAATACTTAATATGGTTTTATTTTAGTTTGGGTGATAGTAAAACGAGATACGTTTAACCTAAACAATTAAATAAACAAAATTAAACACCGATTTACGTAATTTCGAATACCTAACCGGATGTTTATATGACCGGGAGGTCATATCCAATGCAAAACTTAAATTAGAAACTTTAATTAAGGTCGTATTTTAATTACTAGATATAAATGGCTATATTTACATTCTTCGTCATAAGTGATCTTGAATGATTCTGATAGAGAAACGTGTTATAACCTCGGCATTGGCGGATCATCGAGGCTTTGATGGAGTGGGCTTTGATAACTCGCAAAAATGTATCCCAAGATGTCCCAAGTGATAAAAGTGTCCCGAGATTTTTATTTCCAGTCCGTTACCATTTTTCATAGACTTTGTATGACGGTAACGAAATGGGCGGAACGAATTGTGTATCGATTAATTTATGGAATTTTTCCTGTGTAGAAATAACATAAATATTCCCAAATCAAAAAAAAGTGTAGTGTACACTGTACAGTTACCTTTACAGCTAAAATTGCCTTTTAAACGGGCGTGATCCTTTACACTGATGAGAAATGAGGTAGCCACCGCGGCGCACAAAAGAAACAATGCCTTTTGTTTAACAGCTCAGGGTTTGGGCGAAAAAATCATTTGAGATAATTCGTACTAATTGTCCTGTTTCAATAAATTATGAATGGGTGGTATTGGCAATTTTGTGTAACTACCTACTCCTCATAAAAAATAATACTCGTGACTTTATTAGGCATCGTAAAGTTAAAATTCTATAAGGCGTTCATATTTACTAGTCGGATGCCCTGTAGACTCTGGGCGTGGGTAGACTTTACACATGACACACGACATTCCAATTCCATGCATTTATTTGTATTAAGATTCACACGAACCGGCGTAGCGGCCTCCATACAATCGAAGTTACTCGCTCATTTTAAAACCACTCGATGAAATGAAATGACATGATTACATGAAACTTGACGTGAACATTCGAGTAACAAATGTAATCTTATCAGTTATCAGTCATTCCAAGAGCAAATGTGTTTTCGAGGTAATATAGGTTGTCATAGGTCCTAGGTATTAACCTAGTCTACGATATCAAATACGTACTGGCATTGGCCTGAATAATATACGTATCTGTGTGACCGAGCAAACTTAAAAAATAGTTTTGTTTTACAAGGGGGCAAAGTTGTTGTTTAACCGCTCGAGCTAATATACCCGAGCAAGCGAAAGATGCCAAAATTGAACCACGAGCGTAGCGAGTGGTTCGAGAAAAGGAATCTTGGGCGTTGCAAGGGTTTTAAGGCACGAGGGTTAAACAAACTCGCGGCGAGATTCGAGAAATGAATAGTAAAGATATGTGACATTTCACTGTAAAAGGTACATTATGGCGGCTGGCGCTTACGTCGCATAGCGTCGCAAATTATTGCGGCGCTATGTGACGTAAGCGCCATCCAATATGAATTGGAGCGGCGTTAATAATAGCGTAAGATATAATATGTGGCGTAAGCTCCAACTGCCATAAGGTACCTTTACCCGTGGGACATCACATATCTTTACTATTTCATACCCAGTGAATATCTAATTCGTTTCCCGAATCGCGCCGTTTGCCTCCGAGTGTAACACAAAATTTTTCACCACACCAACGCGACGAAATAGGTAGGTACTTATAAAATCAAACCAAATCAAATCCAAATGAACGTAATAAAATAATTATCAATTAAAATCATTATTGGAGTCAATTCTACGTCCGAATTCAAAATTTGCATCCGATTACAACAATCAAGAGGGCCTTTACCAGTTGGTGGTGAAAAATATTTTATTCAAAAATGAAGTTTTTTCATCCCAGTAAGTGCTTCTTGATAGTTAATACATTTAATTTAAACGTTTAAATAATGAACCTACCGTCCTTTTTTGATATCGGTTTAAATGTAAGAGCTTATGAGCCTAAAATTGCAGAAACGCTTATGACGTTATTCATAAACGCGTTACTGGCCCGAATTTCCTGAATCGTTTGTCTTTATCTGTCATTTTGACTTATGTATTTGTAAGAAAGGGATAAAACATAATTTAACTAAATAAAGATTTATAAATAAGGGAGTTAGTATTTTTGTCACTAAGGGTGGTATTTCATCTGTCCAATTTGCATTGCGTCTCACTCTCTCATTAAGCAAAATTAGAGACGCAAATACACATTGGACCAAGATCTTAGACAGATGGAATACCATCCTAACTTTCTACCTGCTAATAGGGTGCCTGAAATGTCAGGACTTTTGGTCCTTTGTCAGGATTGCTGGGGGACTTGGAGAGTGTAAGTTTTTTAGAACCCTCAACTATCCACTAAAAGCTGGTTAAAAGTGTGGAGTTGAGAGAAGGTTATGTTGTAGCTGGGCATTTTCACTTAAAAGTGTCCCATGTACTTTTTTTCGAAAATCCATCAACTTTTGGGTTATTTCTACTCAGAACCACGAGGACTATCGAATAAAATAAAATAAAATAAAATCCCCAAAAAAATTTCCGTTTTGTAACGCATTTTCACATAAGTACATTTTGTATGGACCGTTACAAACTGACACCCAAAATTTGTATGAAAACTGGCGACACTTTTGTTCTTTGTCTCATTCAATAGTACTCGTGATTCTTAGTCTAAATAACCCAAAAGTTGATGGTTTTTCGAAAAAAAGTAAATGGTACCATTATTGCTGAAATCCTGCTGCAGCATATGGTGGCGAGTTAAGACTTCGCAATAGAAATTATCCCGGAAATGTCAGGATTTTTAGGTTGATGTCCGGACCTTTGTCAGGATGTTCCATTTTTTTACATGGCAACCCTATCTGACTACCTGCTAATCAGTTCAAATCTACTTTTGACTTTGCCTTAGACGGGTAAAATAAAAACAGCTAATTTCCCTTCCCTTGCAATGTCCGTACAAAACACGTGGTGCGTTTACACGTGGATACTGTGGTAATAGAAATCTGCAACATTGTAACAAGACAGAAATATATCGGTGTCTGATTTGGTATTTTGACATTGGCCCAATATACATTTAATTATATATTTGGCAGATACCGCAGATGGCTCATGATTATGAAAACAATAAACAATTATTGTAAATTTAAAAGTGGAAAAATTACTTATAGTGGGAAGATTTGCTGACTATGGATGAGGTCTTGGTGGCTCAGTTGGCAGAGCGCTGGAGTACCGATCCAGTAGAGTTCGTGAGTTCAAGTCTCACCCAAGGCAGTAATTCCACTTTTAAATTTATTCTAAGCTGAATAGCATCGTTCGCAGACGTTTCTGTTTGTTAAAAATTAATATAATTATTGTAAATGTGAAAGTAATACTTATTGTAAAAAAATCATCAGGCGCTACTATTTGTTAGTGGGGCCTGATGTTTTTTTTGCGCAATAAAAATCTGTCTCGGGGCCGACTAAAGATAATCTTTGAAACCAAAATAGAACATAATGATTGGTACATGTGATTTGTCCGCTATGTATGTGTCAAAGTTATCACTTATTTATCCGCTGAAACCTTCAGTGTCACACGTGACCAAAACACCAAACTAAAGGGGCCCACTGACTATCAGTCCGCCTGTCAGTTACGATATCGGCCTGTCAGTTGTTCGGATATGTAAAACTTTTGTTGTAACCGACAGGCCGATATCGTCCGGCGGACCGTCAGTGCACTCTTAAAGGGGAAACTATAGGTATTCAGTAGACAAATGTGAACCGGGCTTTACGCTGGCTCCTGAGGACTTGGACTACATTAGTGTAATTTTGTCTATAGTTCTAAATACCTACATTACCTACCTTCACTCCTAATCACAACATACCATGACTCGGCAATAAAGACCCTTAAAATAAATCTTACATTAGGGTATTTGACTGTATTTAAAATAAATTATTTTACACGATGGAAGAAATAAAGCACCAGAAGATTAATAGAGAAACGTAGACAGCAGTTATTTTAAGACACAATTTCTATTTTAAAACTCGTATAGTCGAGTTCGTAATTTGATCGTGACGTCACATGCTAGTGTTTTATATAAATCCCATATTATTTAATCAAATCGTTTTGACAGTTCGAAAAAAGAAACTGATTTGACTAATAGTCAAATACCCTTTTCTCGTGCTCTGAAAGAGGGTTTTCGTTGTTCTCAAAGGTGTGCAAAAAATCATACGTTTCTGCACTAGAGCATTTTACGTTCTAAGTACGATTTTTTAATTTATTTACGATAAGCAATTGAAATTTGGGTTTAAATGGATTTGTTACACAATTTCCATTCTGATATATAAACTCCCCAATCCATAAATAACGATATTTTTGCCTAAATTGTTAATTGAAAGTATCCTCAAGAAATACTATAATAGTTATCTGTTTTACAAAGGGGCAAAGTTGTTGTTTAACCTCTCGTGCTAATATTGATACCCGAGCAAGCGAAAGATTCCATAATTGAACCACGAGCGTAGCGATCAGTGTCATTTTTCACCACACCAACACAAGGAAAATAGCAACTGTTAAATGTCAAACAAAATCAAAGCGAATCAATTCAAAATGAATGATATTAAATATTTATCATGCAAAATCGTCATTTAAAAGTCAATTCTACCAGCCGACATAAGCAAACAACTCAAAATTTGCATTTGATTACTTTGCCCCACATGTGGATGAAATGCAACTTTCTCATCAGTTTTTGAACAACTAACCCTCTATCCTATATATTCTCTTTGATAGGTACATTTGTTCAAAATACGAGTCAAGGAAACAAATAGGTATTTAAGCTTAAAAATACCAAGTAGTTTCGATATATATAATAATATATAATAATTTCAAGGATATAATTATGCTATAATTTGAATCTAAACTGTATAAGCCCACAACGTACAGACTATAAACAACGTACAGAATATAAGTGTACGCCCAGAACGGGCAGAACTAAGAGAGACAGACGCCACCAGACCGTAACCAAACAATAATTACTCCCTAGTAAAATCCGCATCATGAATAATTAGACACATTTACCTCCTTGTCGCTTTAGCTCTCATGACGCGCCCACCTAGTATCATAATGCACTCACATTTGCCGTCTAAAGTGACAGAGTACTAAACTCTGCAGATATTCATAACGCTTATAGGTCAGTTGATAAAAAAACTAGAGGCCGATAAACGTTGCTCCCGTTCATATTAATAACATGTTTACTCTATATTTTTAGAGCGTGTTAACTTCATTAGGAACCGCACGGCTTTGTCGAGAGGTCCCTGCACTGCAAAACAAAGTGAGAAGTAGAATATTCAATCAACGAAATTACGAAGCGAAATTGCTTCTCAACTTTCCGTATTAAAATCTGTGAGCAAACAAGGACTGATTGAAGTGATTTTAATAGCCTGTGAAATATTTTATTTACCCTTTGACTATAAAAGCTTCGGTGTTTTTTCGCGGACTTCATTAAAGCGTTGACCCTTTCGTCAGAACGTCAGAATACCAGGTGAGCTGGATTTAAATATAATAATTATTAAGCTAACAAAAAAAATACGTAGAAAAAATTATGGAACTCTGGGTTGTTTTATAAATGTTTTTACTTGCGGCAAAAAGATCACATATCTACTAACAATGAAATAGCGAACTAAGAGCATTACGATTAAATTATCTAGCTTAATATCTATTTAAGCGTGTGTCCTGACTGATTGACTTACTGACTGACTGACTCATAAACGCAGAGCCGAAACTACAAATGCTAGAAAGTTGAAATTTGCACACCAGGTTACATTTGTAATGTGTACAACCCCTAAGGGGATGAAAGTTTGTATAGGGTCCAAGTTTTATTTTGAGCTAGGGACTTGAAACTGAAAAAAGTTATTTTATTAAAATAAAACTAATTCCAGTGTTTTTGGAAATTCATCCCCTAAGGTGGTGAAAAAGGGGTTGAAAGTTTGCATGGAGATCAAACATTATTTTGAGTGCGGGACTTGAAACCTTGTGTATGGACTTAATATGGACATATTACTAGAATACAAGAAAAGTAATTTTCAACATTTCAAAATTCATCCTCTAAAAGGGCTAAATAGGGGTTGAAAGTTTGAATCCATTACAGGCACTGCTTGCCCTTAGAGCTGGTCAAAGACGCCTAGTCTTACTAAGATGGCATATAGTCGAGAAATTCGGACGGGCACCGCCGTGGCGGGGTGGCCTAGGGGTTCATAGCGTTAGCCGCGATAGCTAAAGACGCCGGTTCGAATCCGGCCTTCACCACTGGAGGGCTTCGTCACTTTTTCTTTAATATATGACATCTATTACAGTTTTTAATTTATATATAGTAGTGTGACTACTTTAAAAAACAGAAATCAAAATATTTAATAAAATAATTTGATTTGTTCCCAAAACTTGTCCATTACAGATGCTTTATCATCATTGGCCACAGCATCTTTACAGGTGATAGTTGCGACTGGAGGTATTTTGAGGAGGTAGTCTACAGTCTACATCGACTGCGGTGACTGTATAGACCAATGGCCAATCGACATTTCTTGCCACACCGATCACAGATGTGTCTTGACTCCTGGAGTGGTCCAGCAGCTCTGCGAATTCTTTTCTGCTTAAGGTGGTCCAACCAAAGATCGTCGTGCTTTGCCATGCCTTCCCGCAGGTCACGACGCCACTTGGGTCTCATCTCTCAACTTCTTAGAAAGGCATAATATAAGATTACAAAAAAACCGGCCAAGTGCGAGTCGGACTCACACACGAAGGGTTCCGTACCATTAACTATAAAAACGGTCACCCATCCAAGTACTGACCCCGCCTGACGTTGCTTAACTTCGGTCAAAAATCACGTTTGTTGTATGGGAGCCCCACTTAAATCTATATTTTATTCTGTTTTTAGGATTTGTTGTTATGGCGGCAACCGAAATACATCATCTGTGAAAATTTAACTGTCTAGCTATCACAGATCACGAGATACAGCCTGGGGACAGACGGAAAGACAGACGGACAGCGGAGTCTTAGTAATAGGGTCCCGTTTTTACCCTTTGGGTACGGAACCCTAAAAAGTAATTTCAACGTTCTAGATAATTCAACTCCTAAGGGGGTTAAAAAAGGGATAGAAGTTTATATGTGGTCAATTCAGCATTGGTCTTTTACCAAATTTCAAATTCAGCTAGGAACTTGAAATTTGGTAAAAGGGCATTATATTAAAATAGACGAAAACTGATATCACCGTTTTTAAAAATTAATTCCCTAAGTTGGTGGAAAAAGGGTTAAAAGTTTGCATCGGGAACGAAATTTTTTGTAAATACATAGTGTACTTGAAATGTCGTAAAGACACAATAATAGAAAATACGAAAAGGGACTTCAGCGTTTTTTAGAAATCTATTCCCTAAGGGAGTTAAAATGGCTTTTATTGAAAGTTTGTATTACTTAATCCCCTAAATTGGTGAGAAAAGGGTTATTAAAATAAAGTTTGCATCGGGCGCAAACAGTATTTTAAATGTGGAAGTGAATTTTTTTTTTATTTGATAGGGGGGTTGAGAGTCTTGAGAGGGATTATATCGAGAACAATTTTTTTCACTTAGGGGCTTGAAACCGTCCCTACTGCTATCTTTTGCTGCATAATGTTCTATGCTCATGTAGAATATATGTTACGGGCTCACGGGTAATGTTAGAAGTTTGATTAAACTTAAGTTTACCCGGGTATAACTAGTTTTACCCAAGCCTTTTTAAAGTCCGCAAAATTGAAAAACAACAAAAGTTTTGGGTAGACCTAGTTGTGTATGAGTAAACCCCGAATTTTCGGACTTTACCCAAAAGGCTTGGGTAACAGTAGTTATACCCGGGTAAACTTAAATTTAATCAACCTTCTAACATTACCCGTAACATATAGGTATAACCACCAACATACAAATCCAAGCGTACGAAGTCGCGGGCAACAGCTAGTATACTTATAAAATAAATAAAATATGTTGACATGTATTTATTTATTTTTATTTGGAAAGCAAACAGAAATAAGTGAGCAGGAGATGAGTTTACAAATACACATTAAGGACATTCACTTATTTCCTTAACGGTCCCGACGGAATCCCTGCTATTGTCTTGCGAAACTGTGCAGCCGAGTTGTCCCCAATATTAACACGCCTGTACCGCCTGTCGCTCGAAACTGGCGTAGTACCTTCGTGTTGGAAGCTTGCAAACGTGCAACCTGTGCCCAAAAAAGGCAGTCGTTCAGACCCAGCTAATTACCGTCCAATCTCAGTCACTTCCATACTCTGCAAGATTATGGAGCGTGTACTGAACAAGCGGCTCCTATCATACCTAGAGAATAACGATTTACTCAGCGACTCTCAGTATGGCTTCCGCGGGGGTCGTTCGACTGGAGATCTTCTGGTGCATGCTACTCATCTTTGGAGCGAGGCAATTGAGAGGCACGGTGAAGCCCTTGCGGTATCTCTCGATGTCTCTAAAGCATTCGACCGGGTCTGGCACGTAAGTTTGGTGAGCAAGCTTCCAGCATATGGGATACCAGTTGGCCTGTGCAACTGGATTGAGAATTTCCTGAGCGAACGTTCCATTCGGGTGGTGTTAGATGGCTACACATCTGACCAATGGACTATTAACGCCGGCGTTCCTCAGGGCTCAGTTCTGTCCGCGACCTTATTTCTGCTACATATCAACGACATGCTAGTCCCAGATACTTTTGGATATGCCGATGATAGCACTGTCGTGGACAGATACCTCTCCAATGCTCGGGCCAAAAAAGATGAGGTCCAATCTTGTCGACAAGCTATGGTGGACCGTCTGAATATGACACTTAAGACAGTGTCCGATCGGGGCGACGCTAACCTGGTCAAATTCAACGCAACCAAAACGCAGGCGTGTCTGTTCTCTGCGAAACGGAGTCCTTTCGGCCTGACTCCTACTTTCCGGGATGTATCCGTACCGATATCCAACCATCTTCAGCTACTTGGCACGAGTATCTCGTCTAACCTGAGCTTTGGGGCGTTTATTGAATCTCTGGCCAAATCTGCAGCTAGACGATTGGGCGTCCTCTCTAAGGTCAAGCGGTACTTCACACCGGGGCAGCTTCTTCTGCTTTACGTAGCTCAAGTCCGGTCGTGTATGGAGTACTGCAGCCACCTTTGGGATGGGTCCGCCAAATATCAGTTAGCCGCCTTAGATTCCATAGACAAACGCGCTAGGAAGCTTATTGGAGATGCGGGATTAGTAGAGGCTAGACTGCAGAGCCTTGAACACCGTAGAAAGGTAGCTTGTTTATCGGTGTTCTACAGGATACATTTCGGGGAGTGTGCGATGGGATTACATAATTTAATCCCCCCATCTCCATTCTGCCACCGTGGGACTAGACGCGGACTTACGTTTCACCCTTACGTCGTTACTCTGCCACTGATTCGTACTAAGCGCTATGCATCCAGCTTTATCATGCGAACGGCTAAGGAGTGGAATTCACTTCCTGCAAATATATTCCCAGTCCACTATAACTTGGATCTTTTTAAATCAAGAGTGAATAGACATCTTTTAGGTAAGCATGATCCATCCTAGACTGCATCGGCACTTACCATCAGGTGAGATTGCGGTCAAATGCTTGCCTTTTTTTAATAACAAAAAAAAAGCTCTCACTAAAACATGTAATGGAAATATACTACACTTAAACTACTCTTAGGGTACTAAATACAGTTACCAATTTACTAACACTAGGTGCAAGCTCATCAAACAAAATTATGACTACTAAGGGAGAGAGCCAAAGTAAAAAAAAAAAAAAAAAAAAACAAAGCATGTAGAATAAGTTAGTAGGTATGCAAAAACATACATGAATCTTTAAAATACTGGTTGATGTTTTTTTGGACTCGCCCATCAAGGATTACGTACAAATTTAACTATTTTAAGGGAGAGAGCCAAAGTAAAAAAAAAAAAAAACAAAGCATGTAGAATAAGTTAGTAGGTATGCAAAAACATACATGAATCTTTAAAATACTGGTTGATGTTTTTTTGGAATTTCCTGATTGGGGTCAGAAAAGTTACAGTTATCCAAAAATTTAATCCATCACATCGTATGATTTCCCTTACGGGTCACGGGACAGGCTTTGCCTAGTATGGGGGTCAGTATAAATTGTAAATGCTGTAATATTTTTCTTGAAATAAACTATTTATTTTGTATTTGTATTTTGAACCAATTCAAACCAGCAGATAAATATAAGTAAATAACCATTTAGCGAATTGCCCTATTATATCAGTAAAATATCACCTTTAATCCCTTGTGATAAACAGTCATATGTGTAGGACGTAAACAGAACGACGGTAATTTTCCAAAGTAGGTACCTAAACAAAATATCCGGGAGGATTAGTTCCAATAAACAAAAGGTAAGAATTAACCTTAACCTCTTATGCAGTTGTTTCTTAATTTTATTATATTGGATATATGTACATAGTACATACTAACTATAGTATATTAACCTATAGTATTTTTTTTCAATATAGGTACTAACCTATATTGAAAAAAATCAACCTAGCATACAGATTCTAATTGAGAGAATTCGTTATTAGCTAGCGTTTCTAAAAATATACAAACACTGTTTAAAATAGTTAGGTACCTAAATATTAAGGAACGCCTTAAGTTTAATTACCAAGTCGTTTAAGATAAGATAAGATAAGATAAGATATTTCTTTATTGTACAACCGTGTTACAGAGGTGTTATGTGGTGTGATACATGTGAGTTTCAACGGTAACCCAATTCGGGTATACAATGGACACTTAAAACTAAAACTTAAAATTAAAGTTTAAAATTAAAGATCTCAATTTTGAGGCACAACGTAGAGGTCGAGAAGAAGGTCGTTATTTTCAAATAACGACCTTCTTAATCAATCAGTCTTATCAATCAATCAAGATTGTTTTATAGAATTTACAACCAATTAAATAAATAGTTAGAATAGATCTGTGTGTAAGCTCTACATAACTCAAGATGAGCTACGTACTTTTAAGTTTTTCAATTTTAAAGTTTCTCTTTGGCGTAAAAACGTCTAATCGGAAACGGCCTTTACTACTTTGTGTTAAGGTTTGTTATTGTTATGATAGACGCTAGTAAACAGTGTAAACACATGTGAACGCTGACCCTTGTTACCGCGACATTCGCGTGATCGCGTCTATCTCTCACGAGCACAAGTGGACTTTTGTACGCTATATAAGAGCGCGCGAGCGGGTTGTTGCACTGCACTACGTACAATTGACAACTGTGTGGTGAATCTCCTTCACGCGTCGAATGATAATTGATCCCTATAACATTTCCTCCAATTCGCTTTAGGATAGGCTTAATTTAAAAAATAACTAAGAAATATGTTTAAAGAAATGTGTTACATTTCTAAATAAATTCATGCGATATACATATCTACTTCAAAAAAACCGACCAGGTCCGAGTTGGACTCGCCCATCAAGGATTACGTACAAATTTAACTATTTTTCCTTTTTATTTTTACAAATTTACAGTTCTGAGATTTTTCCCTGTATTTGTAGTGTAAGACGATACTACTTGCTAAATTTCATAGTTCTAGGTGAACGTGAAGTACCCTATCAATTTTTATTCCCTTGAGTGTCAAAATTTACGCTTTTTGCGGCATAAAGGGCCGCATCCATTTTTTACGTTCACTTAGAAATTTGATTTTTTGACAGCTTCTAGGGACTGTAGACTTGAGTATATGGTTTTAATTTCAACTCAATACCTCCACGCGTCCCAGATAAAGGGTCCTGACAGACACACGGGCGGACTGTCAAAAAAATGATCCTATAAGGGTTCCGTTTTTTCCTTTTGAGGTACGGAACTCTAAAAATGTCTACAAACATTTTACGTGACAGCTGCTGCATATAAAAAGAACTGTCAGAAGGATCATTATTGGACGCGCGAGGTATGTGTGTTATCGGCATAACATAGCTAAAGCGTCCCTCTTATGTTTATGTGAGTGAAGTGAAGTATTCGGACAGACGTTTCATATTTTGTTTATTGCGATGTAAGGTTTGCAGACTAAGTAATTATTTATTTATCTAAGAAGTTTGATTAACGCCGTCCACTTGTAATTTATTTTTCATGACTGGGATACCAGCTCGCCGCTCTACCAACTGGACTACCGAGACTCACCCGTTTACAGAGAATATTCCCACCATATCTATAAAAATATCAAGAATAATATTAATTGATTCAGACCTATTTATGTAACAAATATTATTGTGAAAGTTCTGAGACGTAAATAAAGTAACATTAAAAAATAAAAAAATAAACGTTATAATAGTAGGTACTTAAGTCCCAATAATCTCTAAAAATACACGCCAGCAGCTGTTACTTCTTCCTCATAAACTCATACTAGATAAGAATCTGTACCTAATTATGACGAGAACAGTTAAAATGTCTATTGTTCATTGTGTCCATTCCACGTATTGGCTAAAGAAGTTCTAAGTAGGTATACTTACTTATTAAGTATTTATTTCTATTCCACAGGAACTAGTCAAGATGATGGGGAAACTCCTCCTAGCGTTACTGGTCGCTTGCAGCTCAAATTTCGCGTCTACACATATCGTGACGTCAGCACATTCGGACCTCGCGTTCCTCAGCTGCGTTAGCTCGTTGACTCACACCGTACAGACCACTCTATGTCCTATGTACGGCAGGATCGGGGAGTATCCTATGGGCAAGTGATTTATCCCTACAAATATTAATAAGTAAGGTCAACCGGGGTAAATGCAACTAAGGATTTATTGAGTCTGTTATCTATTTCTCGAATACGATTGGTCGAAATTAGAAATGCTCTCTATGTTACGTTTTATTTCCAAGTAGCTAAGGCTTTTATCCCTAGATGACGGGAGCACTTGAGATTCACGTTGTTTAAAAAAAGAGCTCATATAGACGCAATAACACCATATAGTTGCATTTATCCCGGTCGACCTTGTCTGTTACAGATGTAGTCCATAATAGTTTTCCATCGTACTTTTTCGGAAACGTTTGTATTTGTCATGCTACTTGATTGAAATATCAAGACTCGTTCGTACGTTTCCGTGAAAATACGATAGAAAATAATTGTGCACCAAAACTCGTTTGTACGTTTCCGTGAAAATACGATAGAATTAATTATGCACTACGAACAACCTTTATTATACGCTTAAGAGAGACCACATAAGAGAGACTTTTGAGCGTCGTAGTCTAGTCAGCGCTATTGAAAATGGTGTCGTTGCGCATTGCGCCAACGTTGCGTCGAGCAGCAGCCATAGAGTTGACTAGACCCGCCCGACCCTCAGGAGTAGCTAGTGTGGGGTTTCTCTCAACCGCTGAATAAGCTATTTTATTTCATGAATCCGTTACAATAAGAAAGTTAAAAGCACAGTTTGTATTTTTATTTCATCATCATCACTTTAGCTGTGGCCTAGTCTCACCCAGAAGTTTTTCCTTTGTATTCACACGGAACCCTCCAATCCCTCCATTTTGCGTGTTCTGACCCGCACTTTCTAGTTATTTTTTTCTATTTCATAAGCTTCTTTTAATCAGTTTAATCTTACTGTTGAAATATTTATTGTGTATCTATACTTGAATGTTTTTAAGGAAAACGATAATCAAACTATCTCGCATTATTATTCAACTATTATCTTAAAAAAATATAGCAATATCTTTTTTCAACTGCATAATATTTATGTGAAAAGTCTACTGATTAAAGTGATTATCAGTTACTTACGCACAATATACGCATTTCGTGCATTTCGTTCAATAATATCTCCACTACTAGGCATTTCAATTCTGCTAATAGAATTGAAAACGAGTGGTCAATACCACTAGATTCCCAACTTATATCGCTCGTATTTCGAAAATTAGCATTTCGCCTTTTTCCACCGATTTTCGAGCAGGGACCGGCCCGCTATCCTTTACAGGTTTTGTATGGGTTTGTAGGCTTAACTCACCATACCCTTTGCCAGACGAAACCCTTTCATTTTGCTTTTAAAGCCCTTATATAGGTATAAACCTAACCCATTTGAGTAATCGCTAGCCCCTTACAAACCCCTTATCATCCGCTCACCAACACCTTGCATATCCCTTGTAAGGGTTAGCCTTATAAAGGGCTTCCCTTTTTGGCATATAAGCGTGCTAATTTAAATCGTCTACCTTGTTCATAAAGCAAACATTACTTCGAATCCGGCGAGCGATCGTCGGTGGCAGCGGCGGCGTTCTTTGACTAGATATACTAATCCTGTCTCTTTCACGTAAGGCTGAACTACGACCTTACTAAAGGGAAAGCTTTATAAAAAAGCGCTTAATGATAAGGGTAACCCTTATTTTTGGCTAAGCTTTTCGGTTAGGGGTAGTCAAATGAATATATGGGCTTGAAGGGGCTTGTGGGCTTGCAGTTCAAACTGGAAAGTCTTTCAATGTGTTAACAGTGTGACGCCCATTGAAAGGCTTTTATCGCGGAAAGGGTTGTTCGGTCCCTGATTGCAATATTTGTAGCGATAAGTTTGTAAATACCTTTTACTTTTACCCATTTTTTAGGTACCGAATGTGAACATTGTGAACCGTGTGTACGCCCGATACCACCCCGAATCTGACGCCGCGTCCCTTTGCGTGCACGACCACAGATAAGGACTTGAATTTTGACAACCCTAAATAGCCAAAAGGAATAGTGCCATGTATTAGAAAGGGACCACATGATTCGTCCCTGAACCGCTGTCAAACTTCGGTTTTGTAGGAAGTTTCCTTTCTGTACGGTAGTACATACTATTATTTATTCTGTGCTTACATCAACCGTGTACGCTCCGAGCATGCGTTTCGTGACCGGGGCGTCAGGGCAAGCCAACTAGCTATTATACAGGTTGGCTAAAAAATAAGTGCATTCCCGTTGCCAGGGAGGTTTTGGGATTATACTGAGCAACTTTTAAGACGCGGCGGTCCCAAAATTTACCCTCCCATGAAAAATGGACCACCAGCCAAAATGTATGAAACAGCCAAAAAATTTTTTGCGATTTCGGGGTTGGTCCCATAGTAAAAGTTGCTCAGTATAATCCCAAAACCTCCCTGGCAACGAGAATGCGCTTATTTTTTGGCCACCGTGTAGGTAGGTATAAACTGTAGAATCCATCTAAGCTAGTGCAGTTAGCAGCGCTGCTATATATTATTAGCATGTTATTATAACATTATGTTATACATATACGTTTAACATATTTCATACGAATTTTACGTTTATGGCGCTTCCACACTCCATCATGCCGAGTCGATACAGAATAAGCTTACGTATCGTCTTACGTAGGCGAACGACGCGCGAACGCGAAGCGAAGCGGCTAAATCAATCCTTTGATTCCCATAGAGGTGTCCTACGTAAGCGATCTCGTTGCAAACGCGACGCGGGGCGAAGCGGCGCGATTTGCACGCGAACGTCGGGCGGCGCGACGCGGCGAGACGCGTCGCGGGCGCGATCAATCCATTTGATTTTTTGACGCGAATACGACTCGGCTAGAAGCGTGGCGCATGTAAAATACCGGATTTGATTTGATTTGTCGACTCACATTTGATTTTTTATAGGTTTTACTGTAATCTATAGGGAAAAGAAATAAAAAATATTCAGATGCATGGAAATTGGCATAAAGGAAGCGCCAATAACGTATATTATAAGGCACTTACGACTATTGTGAGTTCGCTGTGATAATGACTCGAAAAAGTAATTATTTATTATTATTACATTTTTTAGGCTAATTGCGAGGTCTACAGCTCACAGAGCCCCTAGTGTCGTTTATTGAAAGAGCGTTAGTTAGCGAAGGTGTCCGTTTCCGATTGTCCGGATGTTCTCATCTGCAGGTCGCATTTCTTAATAGATTTTCGTGAAATGTGACGTTTTCAATCAAAAGGTACCACATTGTCGCTTAAGATAAGGACGAAATTGGATTGTAACTTTATACGAATAACCTGTCAGAGCGTCCTTATGGCAAGCGACAATGTGGTTTTTTGATTGAAAACGACACAAATTTTGTGAGCCGGTTTGGTAGTTAGATCTATTTTTTTATCGTTTCCTATTTATTTCTATATTGAGATAAAGGACTTAAGTGCCTGTAACGTCAATGGCACTTAAGACTATTGTGAGTTCGCTGTGCTGTGAGTATTGTGTGTTCAACTAATTAAGAATTATTATTTTTATATTTTTCATCTTAGGGGTTATGAAGCTTATCGCGAGGTCTACAAAAGCTCACAGAGCCACTAGTTATTTTATTTTTATTTCTTAAAATTCACGACAATAGCACACAATACAAAAATCTATATTAAATAAGAAAAAGGTCGATATCTTTCTAGCATCAAACCCGTGCAGGCGTGCACGTGTATTATAGACGCGCCCACTTCGGACAAGGCCATCGCATCGCGCCGCGCCGCTTCGCATTTGCGCGAAGAACGCTCACCTAGGACACTTTCATACGTATCAACGGTTTGTTTCTTTCTTTCTTCCTCGCCGGCCGCCGCGTGGGCCGCCGCGTCGCGCCGCGCCGCTTTGCGTTCGCGAGTTATTCGCCTACGTAAGACGCAGCCTTAGATCGATTCTATTACATAGCGGTAAAGCGTGGAATGAGACAGTAGGTAAGCCGCGTCTCGACCCACTCAACAGAACATATTTTTTAAATACGCACTGAACCGCTATCAATTAGATACCTACAGTATTTACTACAGTTTATCACCCATCATTCACACTGTGTAATACTTGTTTATCACTACTTGTGTACATGATCCGGGATAACTTTTTCATTGACCAATGACTGTGATAGTGGGTAGGTAAGTGGGTCAAAATTCTTTTCGTTGTCTTGTTTTTTGTCCCCAAAAAATGTGACGGAGTGGAGGTTTTTGTATAGGGTGTAGTTTTTAATATTTCTCAAGATAATTATAATCTACAGCTAGAAAGACATGCAATAGCACTCAACTTTTTTTATTTATTTGATGAAAGACAAAAATAGAAGCGTGACAGACTGGTTAAAAAACAAGACCACGAAAAGACTTTGGACCCAGTAAACAGCAGACATATTCCGAAACGTAAAATATAAAACAATTTAATTCCAACAAAATATTATTACACTCGAACAACTAAACAAGTACAAGCGTGGATATCAAATTGGTATTAAAATTACCTTTTCTGAATGACCCTCATTTTAAAACGACTAGCTAGATTGCTCTGAAACTTTGTACTTACAAGAGGATAAGGTATATCCAGGGACCGGCCCGATATCCCTTATCGGGGTTTTATAAGGGTATTGCATAAGGCTTAACTCACCATACCCTTTGCCAGACGAAACCCTTTGTTTTGGTTTTAAAAACCCTTATATAAAGCTACCACATTTGAGTAATCGGTAGCCCAAATACCCTTACAAAACCCTTATCATCCGCTCACCAACACCTTGCATATTGCTTATAAGGGTTAGCCTTATAAAGGGCTTCCCTTTTAGCATATAAGCGTGCTAATTTAAGTCGTCTACCTTGTTCATAAAGCACACATTACTTCGAATCCGAGCGATCGTCGGCGGCGACGGCGGCGTTCTTTGACTAGGCACGTATTTTCTTTCCTTTTCATACACTACCGTAGATATATACTAATCCTGTCTCTTTCACGCAAAGGGAAACCTTTATAAAAAGCGCTTAAAGATAAGGGTAACCCTTATTAAGAGCTAGCCTTATTTTTGGTTAGCTTTTCGGTAAGGGTTAGTCAAAGGTAAGGGTATGAATGGGCTTGCAGTTCAAAAGGGAAAGTCTTTCAATGTGTTAGCCGTGTTTAAGTGTCGCCCATTGAAAGGGTTTTATCGCGGAAAGGGTTGTCCGGTCCCTGGGTATATCTATATCTGTAACTAGTTTATGTAGCTTCAGATACCATAGTTAAAAAAATACAACGAATTAAAGTTTTTCATACAAAACTTGTTTTTGCTCTATTTCATTTGTTTTATAAACGGGAGCTATATAAACTAATTAGAGACCTAAATATACCTCATTTCATTGTATATGCAAAGTTTCATTACAATCCAACACGTAGTTTTAAAATGAGAGCGGAACTACGTTTGTATGGGAAGGTGCAATTCGGCCGAGCTTGCCGGGGACTCTAGACTTCGTTTACTTACATTATTGTACCTATATTTAGCAAACCAAAACGTCGAGGTGTCTAAGTAGTTGTTAGGTACAGTAATAATCAAATGCGCCTTTAATCCTACTATACGCCTTTAATTTGGACCTATGAGTTGTCTGAAAATAAACGCATTTTTTTAAATTCCTATTTAATTTTAATTTAATTTGATGCATTTTTATTCTTTTTTAAAACGAAATTCCTTAACGGACGGTTAGCCGATGGGGGGGAGGGGGCTAGGCGAGAAAATGTGTAAAATTTAGCCGTCACAGCCCATACGATTGAGAAAGAAGCAGAATGAAAATAAGGATGAGGATGACAGACACGAAGAACATGAACATAACTGAACATAAATGAACATGAAAACGTCACCCACTCTTTCTTAACTTCGTTCCAACCCAGTGAGTGTTCCAAGACACTCATTTAGTTTTTCTTCTACGAACGCTTGTATCGTCAAATAGGTACCTATGCTGCTTTCCATTTCACTAACATTCAAGAACACCAGCTAGCTCAGGGATTATATTTCATTCTATGCGAAACTAAGAAATTAACAAATTCTGTGCTAATGAAGTTTCATATTCGTCATGTTTTCCAGGTTTTAATTATATACAGTCCGTTAACTCTCAGAATGACATTAGTTTTTCGGGTAAAATCGGAGGTAATCGCGTAATAGAAAATGACAGTGTCTCACCTGATTTAGTTGCAATCAAACACCCAAAGACTGCAGTCGTCTTTTCAGCCTTAATATAGAGTAGTTAATACCACCATAACTAGTAGGTAAATATTTAATTTTATATTTTTCGGCAATTAATTGAATGGGGACTCGTCTCAAAAGGGTATTTCTATAAATGGTCAATCAGGAGCAATCATATATATATAAAGTGTATAAATATTTTTGAAAAGAAGCGGAAATTTTTAAGAAACGTGATAATTGTAAAAATTTTAATAAAATTCAAGACCAACACAAGGGTGATAGAAATAACAGGAATTTCAAAAAATACATTATTAAGAAAAATATTAAGATTCATAGATTTCCCGAATTTGATTTTTTTTATAATTTTACCATATGAATTGAAATATGTGACTGGTATTAACAACTCTTTATAATTTCCGCCAGAAGTAGTAAATGACGGTGTGACGTTCTGTTTTCAAATTATCTCCGGACGAATTTTAAATTCTGATTGTATTTTATTTAGATTATGACAAAAAGTCAAATCGCAATATAGTCATCAACCGAATATTAAGCATAAGTAATGTCATTAAATTAGGGCTTATTTTACGTTGAGACAATAAGGTATCCTTAAGTTTAAAACTTTTTGTGAGCTAATAAGAAAGCAGAACAGCAGTCTCACCTTCGCGTGTTACCGCCGATGTATCTTTCTAAAATCCGAAGGTCATTCTCAGAGTTAACGGACTGATATAGATTCGTAATTACCTTTTGTATACAAGAAACAATACAATATTAAACTGGAGGCTGTATGCCTCAAACTGACCAACATTTCAGCAACTTTTTAAAATTATGAGATTTTTAGATTATACCTTTTTCATACTAATTAAATATTATTTTCAATGTACGCTGCCATCTGTGTGTTTGACGTTGCTTGTCACCCTTAAAACATAACAAATGTTGCAATACATTGCGTCTTAGAATAAACTTTAAAGTGTAATGAAAATCAAAATACAAGTTTTTTTTTAAAGTTGCTGAACAAATGTTGGTCAGTTTGAGGAGTGTAGGCTGTACTCCTGAGCTGAGCTTAATTTAATGCTCCTGTTACAGGAAACACCCGGTATGATCTAATCTAAGTACAAAGGTCCTAATTTAATCCACTATTTATTTTTCAGAGTACATGCACCCCGCTTTGGACCCTCGCGAGGCGGAGACAATAAGAAGCTGGGAGTTCCGGAATAACATGAAGAGATGCTGTACGAGACCCTGCAGCATCTCCGAGCTGGTCGCCGTTTGTTAAACGAATGAGGTGAGGTACTGACGTTATACCTAGTGTTTTTATTTTGCTAACCAAAACCGCCAAAGACGTTAACTAACGCGCTCGGCTACAGTCCAATATCAAACCTTCGTGCCAGGAGAGCGAGTTGAGCGGCCGCTCAAGACGCGAGTGTGACGCAGGCCCAAAATACGGTTCGTTTTGCTTTTGGGTAAAAAGCTTCAACGAAGGGCGACAAAAGCCGATTTCGCTCTACCCTGATCAAGGACTCGGGCCGGCACTGCTTCGTGCATTTGACGACTGGTCTGGCCAGAGTTAACCTGGCCAGGCGTGGCTCACTCCGCGATTTCGTCGCGTCGCTACAAGTACATGCGGCCCACACCAATTTTGGTGTCTAGCCATAGTAGCTGCCGCGCACCGCTTACGGAACGGACGCGTGCTCGCGCTTGCGCCACCTTGCGATCATATCTGTCGTAATAGACGCGTTTTGTTAGAGAGTGAATCTTCTCTATACATAGTACTATTATTTATTCTGTGACCTGGAATTTAAGGAATGAGCATTATAGCCATTTTCCCTTTTTTGTAATACCACGATGGATTAAGATTAGGACGTCGCTTAATTATGCGTCGGTTTAAATATATTTTATTGTATTTCAGATACCATATTCGTGTATATCAAGATTTCGAAAGAGTGACCGGATCGCCGGCTTGTCGTATGCAACGCAGTTACCTTTGTACCTTCGATTTATTTAATGCAAGTGTATTCAATAAATATAGTTTTAGTGCAGTTATTTCTTTTCGTAAATGTATAATGTTATTCCTACGTACCATGACCCTTTCCGTATGAAAAAAAAAGAATAAGTTTTTTTTGGTGTGTTATTATAGGTTCGTAAATTACCTAATACCTTTTGTTTCAAGTTTACCGCGCCTGTTCGAGGATAAATAAAAAATTTAAACATAAATCTCCTGTATACCTCAAGTCCCTCTTTCAATATTACGGCGTTTCAAGTTAGTGAAATAGTAGATTGTACAATAAGGGCATAAAGCGATCCATTTTCATCCGAGGCAATTTATTCAAATAGTACGATTTTCTTTAGTCTTGAATAAATACGGTAAAATAACAAATATTTTTTTTAAATATTTTTGTATGTATATTTTACTCACAATCGAATTGAAAAGCACAGTGTATAATTCAGGCATAAATGTTCATTTTTATCCTCGACTCTATTGGGCCTCGCTGCGCTCGGACCAATAAATTGCCTCCGGTAAAAAAGGGATTGCTATATGCCCTTGTGGTACAATCTACTATTATGTGGTTACCGTGTATCTTGGCATATATTTCATTATGCAAAGTCAAATAACGGTAGAGGTAGTTTATGTTAAACAACTCGATACTTAACAATAATTGTATTTCATGATACTTAATTTAATACAGACACTGTATTTATTTATAGATATTTTATCTCACGATAACACAGCGAGACAAGATGCAGTCTCCGGCAGATGGCGGTAGGGAATGCAATCTCGCACCAAGATTGGCGATTCGAGATCTCGCACGAAATATCTGAAACGAGATTGGGTGTTTCGAGATCTCGACCGTCAGACATTCGAGATCGAGATTTGACAAAGTAATTAAAAATGTGTTATTTTAAAATCTCTAAGAATTCCGTATGTACTATTCTACTAGTCATGTTATATTTTGAAAATAAAAACAACAAATTATTTAAACATTTAACAACAAACCAACCTTTATAAATAAAAATTTACTTAGCGCTACTTTGCATGTGCCATTTTAAACCCCTAGTTAAGACTAACTTCACTTAAGAAACCGCGTAACAACAATATTAGGCACTAACATGCTAAGTTGATATTTTTGGCAAGCACTGAGTAACTTACAAACAAATGTAGAGTAAGCGAGCAAAAATGATACAAATAATTATGGATACGCTAAGTTCCCCTGATTCTTCCGCACACTGCTTCCGCACGCGCCACATTACTTTTATTGTCAGCTAAAGTCGGTCGCTAAGGTCATCAAGGTCAAAGATTACACAAAACAAAGTAATTCACACGGATCAATCTTCCAATCTTGTTCGAGATCTCAAAAACATTAATCGAGATCTCGACCAATATTGCAATAATCGAGATTTCCTGTCAACGAGATTGAATCTCGAAAATTCGTGCGAGATCTCGCGAGATCTCGAAATTGCGAGATCGAGATTGCATTCCCTAGGTGGCGGTGGTGGGAGATCCGTATTTTTTTTTAATTAGAAAATTTCTAACCTCAAAAGTAGTGGGAATTAACTTTTTCTTCCGAAATGATAGGGTTCCTATGATATCTAATATTGCGGTGCAATAATATGTAAACGACACTATAATTCAGTGCATAGTAACACAGATTTAATTTTGGAGGAAAAAAGATACCGCTACTTTCGAGGTTATAAAATTTCTAATCTCGTTGCAATTAATACTTACGAATGATCAGCTCATTGTGTCGGCGATGGTATGTAAATAGTTTCATTGATTGTATAGTCTAAGAAAAAATTGCGCCTGACTGTATGTTGCCGTACAGCGACATCTTTAACTCTCAAATTCTACGCACGATTACTTAGACTACTCATCATAAACAATCAATGAATGTTTGGTATAACTCAATCATGGGCTCGACTTCGTGACATAAAATAGTTCCACTTCCCCATTCATCTACAACAAGCCCTCCATTTCCTTCATGAACTGCATGTAAGCGTCGTCCTTGCTCGGGGCCTGCTTGGGCACGCTCTCGGGCCGCTGGATCGCCGGCTTGAGTTTCGTGTTGGCTTTCTTGTCCTCTCGTTTGACGCGGAGAGCGGAGGGTACGAAGCGAGTTACGTCCGCCGAGAGATTGCGGATTTGGGGTTTGGCAGTGATTGTGGCTCCTGGAAATAAAATAACAACTAGAGTCCGTCCAAAATTAGATGATTGCAATAGGTAATTTCCCTAAATACATGCCCTATTACCATATTATGGAGTAAAACTTTACATGAATAAAAGAACCTTGTATTTACGTAGTTCCTTCCCATATATATTTTTACAAAACGTTTTTCTGGGAAGTAAATATAGGTAGTTGATGATTCTTAAGGTTAGATTACGTGCGTATATTTTAAATATTAGCCTTCGAGCGGACTCTAATTTTGCATACGAGATGTCTAACGAATCGCCACGGCACAGTACCTTGAGGCCCGTCCTTCTTGTGTATGATGGGCGCGGCCATGAGCACGGAGGGGGGCATCTGCTTAGGCGGAGGCGGCGGCACGAGCGGGCGCAGCAGGCGCGGCGGCGCGCCGGGCGGCGGGCCGGGCGGGCGCAGCATGCGCGGGAGGCCGGCCGGCGGGCCCGGGGGGAGGCCGGCCGGGGGGCCCGGCGGGAGGCCGGCCGGGGGGCCCGGCGGGAGGCCGGTCGGCGGGCCCGGCGGCGGCCCGGGCGGCGCGCGCGACGGCAGGCGCAGCGGAGGCGGCCCGAGCGGCACGAGGAGGGGCGGCGGCCGGAGGCCTGGAGGAAAAAGGTTACAATTATGTATTTAAAGATTCATAGAGGACCTGCAGTAGATGTACACGGGGTCCTTAGCAGGCATGGTTTTACTTTGGACGCCTTCTGCCCCATAAAGAAATAGTTATTAGCAAAAAACATGTACGGCGACCTGCAAATGTTGAGCAAAAGAATACGATGCGACGGAATATATATGGACAAAGCTCTCACTTTTAAATCCGAAAAACGAACCATATGACTAACACACATCACTGAAAGTATACCTTCTCCATAAATATGGAGTATATTTTTGTCGCAGCTTTGAATATTGCCCAATACACCATTTCCCACTATTAAAAAAAGGTTGTTTTTGGTCAATAAACGTTTTATTTAGCTAAAAAAACGTTGTCAACATGTGCGCAGTACAGTTGAGTCGCTCGCGGCACAATCCCGTGGGGTCGTTTTTGAGTTGTCAGACTTCTATAGTAATTCTAGTTCGTTACAAACTCCTGCCCTAATATAATAGCAAAAGAGCTATTTTATGATCTATCTAGATTCAACGGTGGCGCCGTCTGTCTCATCTCGGCGCCCGGGATCCTAATATGAAATCCGAAGGCACAGCCACGTGACTTGGTGGACGTATTCAAGCTTGCTAGTTATCGCGGCGAGACATAAGCCAATCGAAATTAAACTTTACTACAAAGGTAATAAAGTTCTTTTAAACATATCAACGGTGGGGGCATCTGTCTCATCTTGACCGCCTCGGCCTCACACGGCATTCTAGTGTGAAGTCTGTAAGCATAGACGCGTAAATATCTAGCAGTATTGAATTTTTTGCGCTGTCATAGTTAGACTTTATAGCCAATCCAAATTAAACCCTATGACAACGGTAAGAGAGCTGTTATTTATGTACCTGGGGGAATCAACGGAGGCGGCATCTGTCTCATCTCGACGCCGGGGGGTTCTAGGATAAACTCCGGAGGCATAGCTGCCATAGCTGGTGGAGGCATTGGCGTTTCATTATCGCTATCGGAGTCGCTATCGCGATGGCCACCCGAACGCTTCAGTGCTGTCAATCTATAAAAAGATAAAGTGTGAATAGTGTTGTTATTGTTACCTATTGACTGTTGTTGTGTCAAAAAAATTACAACGTAACAATATTTAAAAAATGTTAGAAGACCAATGAAAAACAAATTAAGTCAATAGAATATCGATTTTCTGAAGGTATCAAAATATGTAGGCGTTAAAATTACTTCAAATCAAATATAAGTATGAACGATGCAGTGTTATTTATATAAGTATTAAACAAGAATATACGGGCCCTCTTGTAGTAAACCATAACGGGTATATAGTATAAAAACTATAATAAGATTAATAAGGTACCTGGCATTCAAGTCCGCCGCTCTATCTCTTTCTCTCTTTCTATGCACCTAAAAGTAAAACACACTTTAAAAATTCGGTCTTTGCGATCGAAAAACAAGAAAGCTACCCTGTGTATGTATTCAAAAAAGGTTTTTTTGGAGATTACGGGCAAAAATATATATTTAGCAGTTAAATTGAGAATGACAAAGAGTAAAATAACAGTCATAAAATACATGGTCCCACATCAAATTATGCTTTCTACTTCTGGATATTAGTGTAGAGCACTTGATGTCGTGAAAGCCGATATAAGCGTAAACGGGCTCACACAAGAGGACGCCCAGGATCGCGCAAAGTGGAGAAAGCCCGGTAGGAAAGCGGACCCTGGCAAAGGCCGGGATAACGCTAGGTAGAAGAAGAAGAGTGTAGAGCACTTGAGGAAAAAGTGCAGAATGATTGATGATTGTACAACAAGGGCATAAAGCGATCCATTTCTATTTTCCGAGCGCAGCGAGGACCAATATAGTCGAGGATAAAAATTGACATTTATGCCTGAGTTATCACTCTACTTTTCACTTCGATTGTGAGTAAAATATACAAAAATATCCAATGTTTTAGGTTATTTTACCATAATTATTCAAGACTAAAGAAAATTGTACTTGGTAGTGTCGGGGGTGCGCCGGGCACGCTGGTCGGGGACGCGCTGGCAGGGGTGGCAGTTTGTATGTCAGACTTTGGACTTTACTGCTAAGTCAATAAGGGTCGTAATAGTTTTACTTAATGCTCTAGAACATAATAAGCAACTTTATGTCGTCTACGCACGACTTAAAGTCGAACTTTACGAGCATCAGAAGCGAAAATGTATATTTTTAAGTTTTTTAACATCCTACCTCCTCCATTTCCTTCATAAAGTCATCTATATTCTGCCCGGACAGCGCCAACATTCTCTGCTGCAGCGACGTCGGTTTGGGGGTGGCTTTGTTCGCCAGCTCCGTGTCCTCTTCCATATGTTCCATGTCGTGGTCCATGTGTTCCGGTTCGCCGTCGAAGTCCTCTGAAGCTTGGGGGAGGCTTGTCGGCATGGGGATACATTTCTGTGGAAAATTCATTGATCTTTGTAATAAAAATATATTGGATAAATTAGAAGATAAGGAATCTATAATAATTATAATTGACCGAGCGTTAACAAAGGTCTCCGTTTCAGCTTTAGCAAAAATGCTTTCGTATGTCCGGATATTCTCAACTACAGGCAGGGCTCGTAACCGGTATTTTTTTTAAACCCCGAAATAGCCCAATATTTTGAATTTTTTAATGCTCATTACGTAGGACTGAATCATGTATTTAGGAAACAATTTTGCATTATTAAAACGTCCCATTAAAAATGAAATTATAAACAAAAGAACGAATAAGAACGTAATAATACCGGTATTTTTGTATGGAGCAAATACCGGTTTCCGACCCCTGACCTGTAGGTCTCATTTCTCAACCGATTCCCATTAAATTTGGTAAGCAGGTTCGATAATTATACGTAGGTAGAAAGAGAATATATAGGATAGAGGGTTACTGGCATAGTAAATTTTGTAGTCACGATAAATTTACTGCCATCTATTGACACACGATTAAAACAAAAAATTAAAACGAAAAAAATTATATAGATAAAGATAAAAGATATTCGTGACGATCTCAACACAAGTACGAACATGTACAGACAACAGCAAGAAAAGAAGAAATAATCAAGTGTGCATCACGAAATGGACCCAACTCAGCATAATGCTAGCTATAAAGCCAGCGCTGGTCTTCCGTAGGGCCCATTCGGTGATGCCAGCCACGACAGATAACACACAAAGAAAAAAATAAAACAATATGGATAAATGATTTATTTGTATTTATTATTTTTATATGATTTTGACCCATGTTCTTTCACTGATACGTGTTAAAATTGTAAAATAACAAACGAAACTGTGACATATTTGTGCATTTGGTTGTTGCCTTACCTCTCCAGGCGGGCCTTCATCAGGCAAGTCCGAGAACCGCAGACTCTTCTTCTCCTTGCCCGCCTCCTTCACCTCTTGCACGGCCTCTAGCAGCAGCAGCGCGAAGTCCGGCGGAGGTCCGGGCGGCACGCCGGGGGCCTCTGCGCCCGCTGGCCTTTCCTGCGATTTTACACTTTATTAGAGTGGAATAAGGTTTACATTAACAACTTTTGGGAACAAATCAAATAATTTTATTAAATATTTTGATTTGTATTTTTTAAGTAGTCACACTACTACATATAAATTATAAACTGTAATTTATATGTAGTAATTTATAAAATTAAAATACAATTTAAAATTAAACCGATAAACTGTAATAGATGTCATATATTAAAGAAAAAGTGACGAAGCTCTCTAGTGGTGAAGGCCGGATGCGGCCTACAGAGCCTATTACAGTTTATAAGGTTTACATGTATGGAAATCTAATAGAAAAAAAAGATGTGTCCATTTTCAAAATGGTCAATATGGTGAAGACCGTCTATCAGGGCCGTGTTGCATAACAAACTACAACTAATATTACAAGCGGAACTCCTTTTCTAATAAGTGGACTTAGAAAAGGAGTTCCGCTTGTAATATTAGTTGTTGTTTATTATGCAACACGGCCCAGGTATCAGGTAAAACAGTCTACAAGCTTTTTCGTTGGTTCTAACCCTTGCGTTTTTACACATACTCCGCTTACAGGAAGTCGGTAGAACAGAAGGAGCAAAGCTCTTCTGACTGTCCCTAAACAAATACAACATACCAACCAACAAATACCTTACGTAAACAAATACCTTATGACGGTCTATGAATCCAAAAATTGTATCTTCCCCATATTGACCTCATCGCGATTTTGGAAACTATTGAGCACATCAGTATAGATAACTACAACAGGCTAAGTTACAGTGAGTTGCAAAATCATTACCAATTACCAATGAGGTAATCACTTTGAGGCAATGAACTTTCATACTCACTTTGTAGACAGAGTCCTTTTTGAGAATGGGTTTCATTGGCGCGCTAGGTGGTGCTATATCCATTGGCATTGGAATTTGGGATGCCATATTTCCATAGACATAGTTCTCAGGCATCTACAAATAAATACATCCTTAGGTTGTTGTTTAGTTACAAGTAACACCACAAGTAGATTCTCCTCTTTTGTTCTACTTTTTTAGCAATAATGCTTTTGCTAAAAAAGTAGACGAAAAGAGCTGCATTAACTCCTTGCATATTTTATAAATAGTTTTTATTCAAACTTACTATTTCACATTTTTTTTATATAAATTAAAATATATCTTAGATTAAGTACAAATATTTTATATTGTATTCTGTTACCCAGAAATGAATGGCTATTTATTTTTAGGGTTCCGTACCAAAGGGTAAAACGGGACCCTATTTCTAAGACTTCACTGTCCGTCTGTTAGTCACCAGGCTGTATCTCATGAACCATGATAGCTAGACAGTTGAAATTTTCACACATGATGTATTTCCGTTGCCGCTATAACAACAAATACTTAAAACAGAATAAAATAAATATATTATTTAAGTGGGGCTCCCATACAACAAACGCGATTTTTTTGCCTTTTTTACGCAATGGTACGGAATGGTGCGCGAGTCCGACTCGCACTTGGCCGGTTTTTATTATATAATGAAAACTCCAAGTAGGATTAATATTTGTAGTCCTTTTTTCAAAAATTATGACTAATCGCTGCCCCAATATTACAGGGTTCTATGTTTCACTTTTATCCAACTGAAATTTGAATTTTATCATAGTGACTAGTGACATTAAGTCGAATTTCAACTAACTTGAAAATGTAACATAGAACCCTGTAATATGGGGGCAGCGAAATTACCTCCATCAGAAATTCTTAGTATGGAACCATTGTAGGTAAAAATTACAAAACTTTATATTAAACAACAATAATAATAATACGAATTGTAGATGTAGGTGTCCAGACCGCTAAGCTTAAGTGGAACTGGGCTGGGCATGTCTGCCGCATGCACCCTGAAAGGTGGGCCAAAATGGTTACCGAGTGGGACCCACGGAACACCATAGATGGTGCTGGCCGGGGTGCAGGCAGGCCGAAAAGGAGATGGCGGGACGACTTAGACGCATTTTATCCGGATTGGCGGGACACTACAAACGACAGGGTCGAGTGGAGGAAACGAGGGGAGGCCTTTGCCCAGCAGTGGGACACTAAATTAGGCTAGTAAAAAATAATAATAATAATTAATTACATAACAGAAAACTTCTCCAAAGGGCCTCTACGTGTTGGATCTGTATCCCCACGCACGCCTATCAAATGACCGGGATGTGTATACCCGTGAGTTTATATGAGATACAAATAATAATAATAATACAAGCCCCATTGCTTTCATGTGCAAGAGGGATAATGGCTATAGTCCCCACACTGGCCCAATGCGGGTTAGGGACTTCACATACACCTTTGAATTTCTTTGCGGATATGTGCAACCACAACTGAACAATACTCACTTGTAATGTAGGTAAAGGGATATCATCTACTTGCACAGATTGAGCCAATTTCACAGACTCGTAGTATGAAATTAGATGAGCTCTCCTTTTCTCATATTCCATTTCTTGCCGCTTCAGCTCAACCCATTTTTCCGGATCATCTTTGTCCTGCGAAATAGGATTTCGTATCATGAATCCAAATCTATTATGTGACAAAAACATTCAAAACTGTGAAAACACATTACTTTTCTGGAATAAACAGCTTCAACTATGATGGATATGTAACTTGTTAAATAATTTTAATTCTTTCTCACAAAATTAAAACAGCAATGAGAAAATTTTTGCACTGTGCTTAACACATTGAGTGCCGGCAAAGATAGATATAACTCCGTAATAGATGGATACAGTCTAAGGAAAAAACGTGCCTCGAAAATCAAGAAAATTTGATTCTCGATCAGATGGCGCCACTAGTTTTGGCCTACATTCGTATAGAGGGCGCTGACTGTTTCGATGGTTATTTATAATTTTAACGCATACCAGTGAAAGAACATGGGTCAAAATCATATAAAAATAATTAATGCAAATAAAAAAATCATTTATCCATATTTAAATACATTTTATCGTATTTTTATAAATCTTCATTTTTAGTTTTAAAGTGTGTTGACAGATGGCAGTGAATTTACTGGGGTTACAAAATTTACTATGACAGTACCGCTCTAGTATAAGTTACTCTATGGTGCCGGGAACCCGCCCGGCGGGCACTCTGTTCGTAGTTTATTTCCTCTACAAAGCAGGAAAGCGCTAGACTTGGCTACGCGTGTAGCGCTATGAAAATGTTCGCAGTCAATGCGTTAAAAAGCAGAATTGAATGAATAAAGGTCTATAGTGCACACTTTGTTTAAAACACTGAGTATAAATAAAACAAATATTTTTTGTCTCCTTTAAATCTATACTTACATACATCTTGAGCACTCTATCAAATGTTTCTCTCAACTTTTTTCTCTTCTCTTTAAGTACTTTTTCATTTAATGGTGATGGTTGTAAAACATTGTATTCTGCAAAACAAAAATTTATGAAAATTGATAGTATGGAAAACCATATCTTATATATCTGCTCTCTTCTTTTTCTACTATTTTCTTTGTGACAATAATAGTGTCAGCGTAAGAAAGAGATAAGTATATGTTCTTACTCCGGGAAGTTTTAATGACACTACCAATTTTTCTAGCTAAACATTCTTCCTTGCCTTAAGATTGGAACCTTAACTACACAAATGTTCCCTTATCTGTTTATGCTCACCCATTTCATCAATTTTCTGTAGTTCTTCTAATATCTGAGTCGGATCCTTCATTTTCAACACGGCTGCTCTAACCATTTGCCTTTGCCGCTTGTTCTTCTTCAACTCCTTCTTTCTGGCCTCTTTCCCTAGAGTCAAATAATACGTTTAATAATCTAATATCCAAATATAAACAGGAGTCAAAATGCGAGAAAAAACTAATAGTATCCACTTACTCGCTTGATCCGTTGGATTCATGTATTTACCACTTTTCGTGGTATTTATTGATCGGCGCCCCATTTTTACGAATTGTACCTAAGAACTAGATCCAATATATCCTTCACATACAAGTCTTCTCACGACTCGTAATGTATTTCCTAAAATCTAAATAGACCAAATAATTCGAAATGGTCAGAACCAAAAGCATTAGCGCATTTTGACAGTATACTGTATCGCGTTGACAACCCACACTACCCACAGATAAAAACCAAATCCTATCCGTATCCTATCTTTGGTAAAGAGCGTTTGAGACTTACGAAAAAACGCTTACCCCCTTAATTCATAAAAATTTCGCGCCTTTTCCTACTGACCAGGGCTGTTTGAGTATCTTCTTACTTTTTGCCTTATTCCCATTATTTGGGGTCGGCTCTCTTCGTTCTCATGCGCCAGGACCGTCGGTCCCGAGTTGTCCATGGGGTAAGTTGGGCTCGTTCCAAGTCGCGGATCACTGTTGCCAAGTCATTGTATGTATTAAAAAAATAAAGGTATCTAATATTATTACGGTTTTAACACCCCCTGGCACTGACTAAAATAACCGACTTGGTTTCACATTACATCTCAAAACTTTTGTAGTACAAGAACTGCGATGCGAGACTTGCATCTTTTTACATGTAATGTTTTTGATGGGATCTCATCTCTTTTTGTACGCAGTCCTTTTTTTCGTGTACTCGTACTATTTATACACATATCATAATTATACACATCTTAATTCATACTCACGTCGTACAACGTCGTGTACCTACACTTAACCTACTAATTGTAGGAACTGCAAACGTAACATTGTTATCGCATATATTTATATAGGATTAAAAACTTACTTGTGCAGTTATTAAATCATTAAAACGTGACT
This sequence comes from Cydia strobilella, assembly GCF_947568885.1. Classification (NCBI taxonomy): domain Eukaryota; kingdom Metazoa; phylum Arthropoda; class Insecta; order Lepidoptera; family Tortricidae; genus Cydia; species Cydia strobilella. The sequence continues at coordinate 6,488,207 of NC_086051.1, forward strand.
GATATTACAGTATTTTTAAGTTTTTATTGGCTTAATACGCTAAAAACTAATTACGTTTCAAATTTGGAGCTCGTGGGTCTGCTAGAAGTACCTTAGGTTTATGATGATTGTGAGTGAGTGTGTCAGTAACAAAACTAAGGAACTTTAACATGCAATAATTCTTAAACTACATGTTCAAATTACATGTTATTGAGAATATATCTTATCATGTTATGCTCTGTACGTCACTGAAAATTCAGGGTTCTAGCTTTAGCTATCACAAAATTACAGGACGTTGAAAATGGCCTGAGAGGCTTCGTGAAAAGGATGGTACGGCCGTGCCTCTTTGTTTTGCTCGACTTGGCGGGGGCACTGCCGTGCCCCCAGATTTGGTTAAAAGTAAATTTTAAAAGCTATCAACAGAGCTGTAAAAAACTAAACAGCCATATAAGACTGCGCATGCAGTAAAGGGTTAAGTTTAGGTTTAAGATAAAGTTAAGTTACATCAACCGCTAACACAAACACAAAGGAGCCTCGTCTGCCAACAAACCACTGTGTGGTTTGGCAGAAGACAATATGTATTTATAGCTGGTCAAGCAAATCTTGTCAGTACAAAAAGGCGGCAAATTTAAAAAATGTAGGTGCGAAGGGATATCGTCCAATAGAAAATTTGAATTTCGCGCCTTTTTCTACTGACAAGATTTGCTTAACCAGCTTTAGTTGTACGAAAGATTTCTGAATAAAAGTTTTTTTTTTTATAAAGTGAAAATCGCCACATTGTGTTTGTAAAGACCAAAATTGTCACACAAAATTCAATGCTAGAGTTAGGCCAAGAAAAGTCTGCAACGATTTTGATAGCACACGCAGTGCAACTTGCAACCCATTTAGTATCGTACAAACTACAAACGTTCGACTGTGGGTGTATAAGATTGTGTATTCCTTGTGGTTCCCGCCTTATGAAATCGAGTAAATACTATTCAACGAAAGAAATCAAGAATAATTTATTTTAACAATTTACTTACGATGCGGGATTAGTAAAATTAAAACAATTACCAATTGTTCCAGCCGGGGAAATAGACACTATTTTTCAATTTTGTTTCCACTCAGTTGCTCGTGGGACGGTAAAGCAGAAGAGTACACCACTTTTCTGCACTAGAACAGAAACGTATCACTTTCTGCGCACTTTTTAGAACAACAATGACCCACTTTCAGAGCATGAGATATGAAAACTATATACTTTGCGTTAATCAAAGAACTTCGAACTTCTATATTTCGTTATTTGCGTAATCTATTTCTATGGTAGAGATATGATTATAATTTTTCACCTCAGCAGCTCGAACACGCCTACTTTCGTCACTCCCTGGAGTGAGGAAAGAGCTACAAAGAAGGTTTTTAATTTAGTAAAGGCCATGAACTGCCACTTCATACTTCTATTACAATTTTTTTTTGTTTCTCTGTATTATTCTGTGTAATTCGGAATACATTTTCACTACTGAGGTGAAAAGCTATATATGTACAACACGAGAGCAAAGTTATTTTACATCTCGTGTTTTTGAGTCCCGAGAAAGCGAAAGATTCTATAATTGAATCACGAGCGAAGTACACTCGCAAGAAAAACCAACTATGTTCTCTTGTTGGACAAATAACTACATATATCATTGTCACCTGCAAAAATGTGAACTCTACAGTGTGGCTACCACCATTTTGGCACCGACATAAACGCTATCGAGATTTCGAGAACGTATCTTACTTTCTATGCGTCTCGCTCGTACACGCATATTAGTGCGAGCGAGATGTATAGAAAGTAAATTACGTAGACGTTAGCGTATATGCCAGTTTTGACAGTGTCAGTGACTCATGGTACGGGCTCAGGACAGGGGCGCTCAAAAATAAAATGTCGTAAAACCGACTCTATCTCAATTATGGTAGAGTTGTTAATAGACTGCTTATTCAATTAATTTGCAAAACTTTTCCAATACTTAGCTGTAGTTACCTAATTCCTTTTCTGTCGAATAAAAACAACCTTCGCTTGTTATCACGTGGGGCTCCGATGGCGGACGAACTATGTATACGTAGCGAGTTCAGTGAACTCCACGTAATCTATCGCCAGCGCTAATAGGCAAATTTAATTTATCAACTTCAACTAATACATTTAAATAGATAAACACACTTTAGAAAAAACCTTGAACATTGATTAGACAAGGTACCTAACACTTTTTAAATATAATACAATCTCTCTACTTTGCCTTAAGAATCTTAAGATTGACTGGTAGAGTGAAGAATGCTTTTGGCGTTAAGTCCACCTTTTGTACGATAAGTTTCTCTTTTGTGCAATAAAGATTTAATAAATGATAAATAAAAGTAGTTAGGTTTACATATAAACCTAAAGTTTTTTTCAATTGTCTGTACTAAATAAAACTATGTGTCATAGTTTATAAATAGGACGCGAAATAGCGGAATGAGAAATCAGATACGTCATTCGTCACAAACTGATTGGAAAATCCCCACCCCACCCTAGACATTGCAAAAGCTAGACAAATTAAACTCTACCACTCCGCCTAGATGTAAGTACCTTCAGCGCGTAAACTACAACTACGTTCATACATAACTATAGATTCTCTGTAAGTCTGTATATTTACGCGAGACGTCTCTTTTTGACTTGTATCACGTACTACGCCATACACACACACCAATACGATTTACGAGATCCAACTACTCACTGGTTTCATTCATGTACCGAAACTAGACCTCTCTTTCTATCTCATTCAAGCGTATCGGAAACGACTAGTGTATGAGTGAAACGGCGAATCATTCGATGACACGAAATGGCGTTTGTTGAACCGAACGTCGCCGTGCGTCGTCGGCCGTCGGTCGAAGCGAAGTCTCGCTCCCTCGCGCATTGGCAGAGAACGCGTTAGACTTTCGAACGCAGTACGTACGCGAGCGTGTATGTCTCAATTATTGATGCAAAAGTTGCACGATGGTTGACCATAACGAGAGATTGTTACAGGAGTTACAAACGAAAAGTGGGAACAATGTTTGTGCCGATTGTGGAGCCGACGGTACGTGAAAATCAGTGATTATTTAATAGTGATAATGTTTTCGATGTGAAGCGTGGTATTTCCATGGGGTGAATAGGCGGGGGGGGGGGGGGCTTAAGTGCGTCCATGCTTTGAAGTTCAGTGACCTCGGAGTAAAATGCTTTCAATGAAAATCAACATAGAAGCACAACACGTTTTTGAGCAAGAGAATTAAAATAATCCTTTGCCAAATTTGGGTAACGTAAGAGCGGTAAGGAAGGATACGTGTGTTGTCGGTTCCGCAAGGTGCATGGTGCACGCTAATTGAAAATTGATTTTGTGTGACCATGCGAACCGCCTCTACTACGTCTCTATTTGTGATTGTTTTGTACTTTTCTAATTGAAGACTGACCCGAATGCTTACTGAATAGCCTAAGAGAAGATATTATCCTAATCATCAAATTCGCAAACTAGTCAATAATGGTTTAAACTTTTAAAGACGCATTTTCTGATATCAAAGCTCATTTTAGTAGATAGCAGACTCGCTTTTATTAGTGTTTACTTGTTTAGTGAATTACACAACTGTTATTATTGAGATGACCAAAACGTAGCGTGGTGTTATTTACGATGTACACCAGAGGCCACGGAAGCAAGTGTGCGTTGGTGCGTTGTGATTGTGAGATTGTGACGTTCGCGTCTACGGTTGCTGTGTGCGTGAGCAACACGGATGTGTGTAGGGTAGGCCCAGCAATGCAGCTTCAGCAATAACCTATCAGCTGGTCAGTCAATGCTAAACAGACGTGCATATGTATGTAATCAATAGTAGGAGAGAGGGAAGACTTTTAGCTTAACTTTTATTGAATGTGTTTATTAAGGCCGTTCTATCGGTTTGCCGCTGTCTCTGTCACATTTCGCAAGAAAGAACGGGAAATATCATGCGCGCTAAGTGTCAATTTTGATCGAATTTTGTCGATTTTTATTTATTTTAAAAACGTTACCCTGCTATTTCGAAATTCGAAAGCTATGAAATTACTATTTAAGTTAAGATTGTTTTTTCTTCTTTATTTGTTTATAGTATCACATAATAAATAACCGAGTAAAGTTGGATTAAAAGTCCGAGTTAGAGGTTACTTTGGGAATTAATTGTATCGAGCGGTGTCATAATTCGTGTATCGGAAGCTATTATATTAAAGATAATATAGTCAAGAACTACATATATTTTTTCCACGTCTACGAATATCAACGCCTCTTAGAAAAACAGGATCATATAAGGAGATTTTTCGCCTTCTGGCTCAGGGAACCGCCTTAAGCACTATTTTTAGGGTTCCGTACCCAAAGGGTAAACGGGACCCTATTACTAAGACTCTACTGTCCGTCCGTCTGTCTGTCACCAGGCTACCGCCAGGCAGGCTAGGCAGGATGAACCGTGATAGCTAGACAGTTGAACTTTCACAGAATTCACAGATGATGTATTTCTGTTGCCGCTATAACAATAAATAGGTACTAAAAACAGAATAAAATAAATATTTAAGTGGGGCTCCCATACAACAAACGTGATTTTTTTGCCGTTTTATGCGGAATGGTACGGAACCCTTTTTGCGCGAGTCCGACTCGCACTTGTTTTTTTTTTTTCGCTTCAACTCTGGTGTAAGTGGTGTAACTTGTCGTTGGATAGGTCTTCTAAAATGAATACGGGTTATACGGGTTTTAAAAAATATTTTTTGATAAAGTGAATATTTTAGGAAATAATGGCTTCGAAAGAAAAAAATTCTGTGTGGATTTTAGTTTCGTTTCAACCATTTATGGTGTGGGATGTTTGAACCATCGGTCCAAAAAATATGAAAAAAAGCACAAAAATAGTGCTTTATAAACACATTCAATAAAAGTTAAAACAATCGTGATCAGTTAAGCCGGTTTTGAGTTATCGCTAAAAGTCTTCCCTTCTTATTTTATTTAAAAGCCTGGCAACCCTTATTTGTCACCGGATATTCGCACGCAACCCTATACCACTTATTCGCAATAAAATGAATTACCATCATTTTGATATATAACTCAAGCGTCAGGCAGATGAGTGCAATTATCGATATAACACCTGTTTAAACACGGCAACCACATAATAGTGACCGGAAAAAGATAGGCAACCTAATTTATTCATGTTGTACAAGTTGTATTTAATTTCGATTGGTACTTATTTCGATCGTCAGACAAGTCAGTGACATTTTAAGAAAAAAAATATGTTTTTTTTTATTAATTATAAATAGGCTTGACCGTATTTCTTTAGGCAACCTTATTTATTTATGTTCAGGAACATATCTTCTTTGAAAAAATATAAGTTTCACCCGCCAGGCGAGGCGTATCGGTGAAGGTCGGCCATATAGTGTAAGGTGTACGCAAAAAAAAACCGCAAATCGATGTACAGTTTAGCCGTTTAGGACACGCATACTAGACGTCAAAACAAAATTGTTGACCCGCAGTTCCTAAAAATCTTTCCTTGGGACCGGAGTACTAATCTTTTTTGTAGGGGTTTTTTTTTTTTTCAGAAACATATGCGTGTGACAAATGAGTAAACTGTACATAGATTTGCGGTTTTTCTTTGAAATTAGGCTCGTACGGCTTCCACTATAACGTATCTCAGATCTCAGACTTCAACCTTACGCAGCGCTCGGCTAATCCATTCCCTGTAGCAAATAAGCTCTGTTGCCGATGACTCACCATTTGTTTGGGTGTGACTAGGTCCTATACTTACCTATAAAAAATTCAATTGTTTTCATGATTGTCGGATGTTGACGAATGTGGGCAGTTTAAAAACGGAAACGGGTAGGTTTCACGTAGGTCTTCATCATAACACGTATGTTTTGTTTGGTTTATGGTAGAGAATGGGTTATGGGAGTAAAGTGCGCTGTTGGGTACATGTTGCGCAATACTATTTTTGTTCCTATTAATTGGTAACAAAAAGCTTTTTTTTATTTTTCATTTATTTTTTATTTAAAAGGCACACTAAACATACAACATTCTATATAAGTACTATAAGAACATTAAGAGGCAAAGGAGTGGTGGGGTATCGCAAAAATGACTTAAAGCTGAAACAAATAAAGAAATTAAACATAGGTATGTAACAAGCATAATGTGACTTAATTAGAATAAATATGAAGGGTTGGTAAAAGTAGAAACAATTGAATACTTAGGTATGTTTTAAACAAAGAAATCAATTTAACAGGAATCAAACTAAAATATGTTTTCTAAAATATCACTAGGTATTGAAGGTATCCTTCATAAATTCCGATAAACAGTAGTTTTGAATCCCTTGTACTTTCGAATCATATTCTCATTTCGATCAAATTTAATAATACCTAAATAAACAATAATTAAAATGAGTAGTTAGGTAACCTGCAAGTTGGCTAAGTAACCGCCCAAGTTTGGTCTCGGCGGGAGTTCATTATTTATAAACTGCCCTCGCGGTGTACATTTTTAGGGTTCTGTTCTGTGTGCAAAATGCGCTAACCATGCGCAAACAGATTGCACCTGTCACATTGTCCATTATTTTGATTGAAATTGCCCAGAAGAGTTCTACATATTTGAAATAGCTCATTAATGTAAATAGGTAGGTGACATAGAGTTTTAAGTATAGGTACACACCTACGAAGTTATCCATTTCAATTGCTCTTAAGTGTAATACAATAAATAGTGCAGGTTCCTAAAGATTGTTATACAAAGAAAGTATAACTATTTAATATTTACATCTTGCTCTAATTTTTTTGTACTACAATTTCTAGCAACGAAAACTAGTACCTGACATAGATATGTTATGGCTCTACACGATGGCCCAAGGTAGGCCAATTTAAGGGACGCATTTATGCGTTAGAGTGAGCAAGTAATATTGCTATCTCATTCCACCGCATAGCTGCGTCCCTCAGATTGGTCTACGTTGGGCCATCGTGTAGAGGAGCCATTACTTAAATGTTCATGTCAAATTTCAGAATGCAAAAAATGGGCGGCGGCTAGGTTTGCCTGACTCTTAACTGTTCACAATTAATCAACTTTAATTCTTCTTCTTCGCCTAGCCTTTTCCCCTATCATCAACTTTAATAAGTGAAGATATGTTTGTCGTGTTTACTCTTGTACCAACTCCGTTTCTTATGATTTGGGCTTATCACACGCATCACCCGATAACTACATAAATGCCACGGGTACAAACAAATGTTTTCGCTACGCTAATGTACTACAATCCGAAGTAGGTACCTTTGTTCTATCACTTCCATCGTTTGCCGGAAGCGTTCGTCTCGCCCAAACAAGTATAGGTTAGTGTTGGCTAAAGGGCTCGGGTTACCTTGCAAGGCTTGCAACAAATCGCAAACGAAACCTTACCCAGATAAACATGCATGTGCTTGATTATGATCTTTAAAACTTTGTTGCTAGACTAATAATAAAATTTGATGTCCATACAAACTTTCATCCCCTTTTTAACCCCTTTAGGGAATGAATTTTCAAAAACGCTGAAATTACTTTTCTCGTATTTTATCAGAATGTCTTTTTACGAAGTTTCAACTTCCTAGCTTAAAATAAACCTTGATCTCCATACAAACTTTCATCCCCTTTTTAACCCCCTTAGGGGTCTCCGGCAAGCTCGGTTCTCCATACAAACGTATTTCCGCTCTCATTTTAAAACGAGTAGCTAGTTTGCTCTGAAACTTTGTACTTACAATAGGATAAGGTATATCTATGTCTGAAATTAGTTTATGTAGCTTCAGATGTCTACCATAGTTAAAATATAACCGTTTAAAAATACAGCCAATTTACGTTTTTCATACAAAACTTGTTTTTACTCTGTTTCGTTTGTTTTATAAACTGGAGCTATATAAACTAATCTCAGACCTAGATATACCTCATAGTGTGTGCAAAGTTTCATTACAATCCAAAATGTAATAGTTTTAAAATGAGAACGGAACTCCGTTTGTATGGGAAGGTGAAATTCGGTCGAGCTTGCCGGAGACTTAAGGGCCGAATTTCTCAAAATCGCTTCTTATCTCTTGTAGCCATTATAAATATAACCCGGTGTGCAAATTTCATTTATCTAGCTTTTGTACTTTCGGCTCTGCGTTGATGAATCAGTCAGTCAGGGGCCTTTTCGAGATGCACAACTGTCAGTTTCGGCATCCACATCAGTTCAACAGTGAATGATTCGCCAGGACACGCGCATTTATATATATAGATTATGAACTAACACTATTAGTTATGACACGAATGCTTATATTATATAATTTATTCCTCTTCCAGACCCAGACTGGGCTTCATACAACCTGGGCATATTCATCTGCATGCGCTGCGCCTCGATCCACCGAGGCATGGGCGCTCACATCAGCAAAGTCAAACACCTCAAACTGGACCGTTGGGAAGACTCGCAAGTGCAGAGGATGAGGGACATTGGGAACATCGTCGCGAGGAACAAGTATGAGGAGCGCGTCCCGCCTTGCTACAGGAGGCCTACGAAGAACGACCCACAGTAAGTTAGGCGTGTTTGTTAGGCGCTCTGTTCGGTAACCAGCAAAGTGAAACACATCAAACTGGATCGTTGGGAAGACTCGCAAGTGTGCAGAGGATGAGGGACATTGGGAACATCGTCGCGAGAACAAGGTACACCTCTGGGCTGGAACTGGACTGATTGATAATGATAATGGAACAGCGCTGGGATGTTTGAAAAAAGAAATAAGTTAGACAGGTTGAGTGTTATTGGCGAGGAAAACGCTCCTTGCCGGTCCTTTGACTCGCGCCAAAAAAACCCACAAAATAGGGAGCGGTGGGCATGACGAGTAGCGCGGCCACACTACGTCTCTGCCTACTTTCCATGCCACTCGTCGAGTATGTGGCCGGGGTATAAAAAAAGTCAATAAAAATACGAAAGTGCACTTGATTGAACTTCCCCGAACAGTCGAGCTGCCAACTCATTTGAATTGTAATGTAACCATTAGGTACTAATTTTGCAGGGTACTTATATGGTTAAAGTGTTATTATATAAATGTTTTAAACCACACGATATCGTTCTGTAATAAGTACCTATTTAATGTTTTTACACGAACAGTATAAAACATGGAGGCCGAAAAACCCGCAGACTGCTGATAAGTACTAGGCATCCGGCAGTTTTGCAGTCAAGTTCGCCAGGTAAACAAGAAAAACTGTAAACCGGTTTTTTTCGTACAAAGTGCTTTTTGAAAGTAGGTCGAGAATGAAGCGTAAGTATGTGAATACGAACAAATCCGTGACACCTCGTTCATCAAAATCAGTTCAATAATTAGTTTAGAGGTTACGGTGGAATTAATACACGCCACAAACATGCCCAAATACATATGTATAGCTAGTCGGGTAAAAAAGTAAAAGGGTTAGGTAGGTACTACTGGTGCAGTTTTGAGCCACCTTTGAATAAAAATAAAGCGGGGCAGCTTAATTGTGGCTTGTGGCGAGCTGTCGGGGAGTAATGACTCCACGGACCCGATTGCTCCCGAGAGTCGGGCAGGATCTCCGTCTCCGGCGTGTCTTCGGCGATCGGAGTGGACCCAAAGGGGACTCTCGTCTCCGGCTTGCCTTCATTGGCCGTCCTGAGAGTAGGTGTTAGAGCTATATGCTCCAGTAGGGGTGGAAGTGAAAGATGCATAAGACGCTAGTTGGCACAGTGGCTCACACCGGTGTTGCTCCTGGTCGTCTTTACGACGGCAGTCTCAGGGGCCCATCTAGTCAGCGGCAATAGTCACCGCCTGCCTCGATAACGTGTGTTGGCAGGTGTCCGGACCTCTTTACAATAGCCCAGTCGCATTGTCCACCCAAACTTCAATTCATAGACAGGCACTTATACTCATGAAATAAAACTATGAAAACGGATCTAGAAAGTGCAAAAAACGAAACGAAACATCGGGATGTATTATAAATTCAATATACGCGATATAATCCGTTTTCATAGTTTAGTTCATGAGTAACTGCGCTATCACGGTAACCGAAGGCAATATTAAGGTAATATTAGGTACTTATACTGTTCACTTTTTCAACAATAGTCCCAATGCCTGCTGCGACCGGTTCATGGGTGTCTATTGTGGCGCCTGTGAACGGGTTCCAGCAGGCGTTCTACATGACATTAAAGTTCTCCAAGGGGCCCCCCAACCCGCGTAGGGGGCGTAGGGGGCTACGGGTTGGATCTATATCCCCACGCAAGCCTATCAAAAGACCGGGATGTAGAGGCCCGTGAAATCCAAGGAGATATTTTATTTTTGTTTTATTTTATTTTATTTATTAGGAAAACTTACAGCTGAAGTAACACGTTAGGTAATAACATAGAAGCAGTGAGCCAATTACAAGTTTCCACAGATAGAAACTGCGTAAAGTGCATGGTGTGCGAAATTACAACTAATAATACTTACTAACTTATAAATATACTTTACTGATCTTACTAGAGAGGGAAAATTGGTTTAAACAGTTAACAAGAAGAACAAAAGAGAGAAAAAAGAAGAGGATAGAGATACAATGTTGAGTTAACACTTTTTCCACTGTTAACACTTAACAGTGGGAAAAGTCCTGAGTCATTAGCTTACGTATCGAACTAAAGCTATCGCAGAACAGGTCGATGAGATGAGAATGAGAATGATTTATTGAGTAAGTACTGTCGTGTACATTTGTAGATGGTAAATCCTGATACAATTTATTAGTTTCAACCAAATGATACTCATATTTTACAAGTGTTTCGCTTCTAAAATTAGATTTAGTAAGACCGTAGTCAAAACAAGAGTATTTGTCATAAGAACTTCGAGCATTTCCTGGCGAGTAAGCCAATGGCATTTCCTGTAAAACGCTCAGATTGACCGACTGACAAGGCGATTGTTTGTCTGATGCACTAATGGGGCCTGATGATCTAAGTTGTTTGTCTTTAGTGTACATGGCCATGGATTACGCATTGTTAGTTATTTATGTGCAAAACAATTAAAAACTAAATACATAAAAAACACAAGTTTTGTTTTTATAGGGACAGACGAGGTTTGCATGTAATCAAAATTATGAAAAGATCCAAAATCATGCTTGAGAGTCTACGCATATTTTTTAGGAGTTCGTTTTATGATATTCCACGTTAATCAAAAATATTTTGATAAAATAATTATTCTACTAATTCTAGGCAGAGAAGTAACAATAATGAAATAAAATTATGCGAAATTATCTACTTTACAGTTAAATAATAGTTATGTAAGTCGTGTACATTAGGTAATAAATAATGTAAGGTCTCTTTCCTCTTAAAGCCATAGTGCCATCAGAGAAATAGTAGGCAACCACATAAGTTTTTTTGTACAATAATAGGAAAATGATAGTTAGTTCTTTACAAATCAAAAGTTTTGCGTGTCTGGCAGAAACGCCCACAAGGGTGGAATGGATGTGTGTGACTCACTGTCTATTCACGGAAAAGCACAAATCACTGAGAAAGCGAGCGGGAAAACCGAATGGTGGGGTGGCGACTGACGCATAACTAAAACAAAAATAATAAGAAAACTTTATTGAGTACTCACTTACGGGTGGTAGTAACAGTAGTAGTATATTCGTCGGTCTTTTCATTGTTTCATAAAATCTTAAAGACTAAATACGCTAATTATAAAGTACCTATACAGACCACAGTAACATTTTTACAAGTAAAATTTTCGTACTAACTAGCAGGTTAAGAGCAACATTTTTCATATTAGTCCGTAAATTATCCTCAAGGGGATGAAGGTTCCAGCAACAATCTTTGGAGCATCGCGTGAACCCATAATAAGTCCAATCATAGCCGCTGCTGTGAATATCTAAATATTTCTTTATACCTGTTTTTGTGGCAATCTTCTTCTTAAATTCTCATCAATCCAGCAGCAAGTAAGTTAACCATTCCTACTTCCAGAGTTTTAATCGAGCAATGGATCCGCGCCAAGTACGAACGCGAGGAGTTCTGCCACCCCGAACGCCAGAGCTACCTCTCCGGCACCATGGAGGGGTTTCTCATGAAGAGGGGAAAGGAGGACAACCGCTACCAGCTTAGGAAGTTTGTGCTCAGTGAGAGCGAAGACACACTCAAGTGAGTTAAAAAAAGTTACACTGTAAAAATATCTGGGCACCCTAATACTGGTATAAGAAGTAGATAATGAATGACGCGCGGTGACCAGATATTTTGTGTTTTTTATAGCTTTGGCTTTATTTCATACGATGGGCTTAAAATTAATGGTTCATTGCGGAGAAAGCATGGAATTTTCCGCTGTGCCTTTACAATTTACATGTCTTATAAACCACCATTTAGCAGAAAGAGATTAATGCTTTTAGTTGTATAGTTGCATCACGATCGAATGTGGTTTAATTGAAAATGAGTTTAAAGAGAACTCGAAATGTAAAAAAAAAAATAGGTTTACTACATACAGCCTTTTATGTATATAGTAAACCTATTTGAAAATTATAACTTTCAATATCCTTAATCGAAATAGTCATTAAGTACTTTTTCTCTTTCGTCATTTAATCTCTTTTTCAGTAAGTACATTTTATGGATACCTATATGGATCGAGATTTGTTAGTTAGACAGTACCTAAGTAATAAACAAGCTCCATGCCAACTTGAAATACCTATCCAGATATTTGTGTTCGCTTTCCTGTTACTAATTTAGAATACACAGATCTTTTAGACATAAGTTAGCTGACACAATCCTACGGGAATAAAAAGATGTAACTCTGCTAATTGATAATAAACGATTTCTCATTCTCATTCATACTAATTTAGGTAAATTATCCATACAATTTGCAAAATAAATGTAACGTACCTTACCCTATTATAACAACTTTATTATTTTCTAACGTGTAATATGTACATACCTATCATCACAACCATTTCAAGTTTCAAACATCACTGCCTGACATCTCAAGACATCATGATTCATTAATAATCCATATAAGTATTCTATTTTCGTCCACTGTATGTACCAACGGGAAGATTGTTATTCTACAAAAATAAATCCGGTCTTAAAATCACCAACATTGACGATTGTTTGATTCAGATAGGAAAACTGAATAAGAAAACGCTTAATCATTTTTCACTTTAGGTATAATTTATTTAAACACTGTAATGCTAAAACCAATAATTAAGACTTGCGCGAACATATAATACAACTAATACAATAAGCCAAAAGCAAAATGTTTTGAAACAATTGAATATTTTAGCAAAGCCTTGCGAAAAATAACACAGAACGCAGTAAGTGATAAATCATAAGATTAAAAAATAGATGATGAATTGGCGATTGATATTAGAACGACTTAGCTTGTTTACCGTGGTCTCAGATTGATAAGAGATTAAAATAGGCAAGATAAAACCATGCGTGTATCTAGGTCAACAGGTGCCGCGTCGTGACGTAGTCGGTGTACAAATCCCATCGGAAAAACTCCACGCCCCTGTTACCAACGTTAAAAGTAAATCTACGTAAAAACTGTTCAAATATTGACTGACTACGTAATTTTGAACTCATCGCCAACCAAGATAACGGCGTCACATTTTGGCACACCCATCTTAAATAGATGGTAAACAACGCTATGGCGGAATCTTGTGAAATTGTGACGTCGAGTTACATCCATTTTAGAGTCCTTTTTGTGATGTCACCTAATGGGGCCTTTTAACAAAATTTATTTATTTGAGGATAACAGTTGCCAAGCGAAAATGTAAATGGCAACTGAGCTGTCAATCTCATCGTAAGAATGGTACTTATAAATTCTTATACTTAAAGTACTTACTTAACATTGCAGAATCATGTAAAATCATATTTGTTTTAAAATAAGTAACCGTAATAGTACCTACTTGTAATTGAGACAAAAAATAATTTGGTGACGTTATAAAAACAGTTTCAAAGTAGCAAAACACGCAATTGAGCTATTAATGAGCTGTCAACTCATTCGAGCCAAAGCGGAATGCCTAATTTGTAACCATTAGTTATGTATTTGAATTGTGATATAACTAGAAAAACCTGGATGGTACCGCAATACCAACACTAAGTGACTCGTACGCATAAACAGGAAAATTGTAATGTTCCGTTGTATTCTCCTCGCGTTTAGTTTATGTCGCTTGTGTGGTACTCACGTTCGCATAATTTGGATCGTAATGTTATGACAGAAATATTTGCAAGAATTTGAGATTATGAGCATGAAATGTATGAAGTCAATGAAGCTTGATTGATACAAATTGACAACATTTCGAACCACTATCATGGTAAAATAAATTAAATTAGATTATACCTTAAATTAAATTAAACCTTAAGAGTGAGCCCTATTTTGATCACAAAAAACTGCATTCTAAGATACAAATACTTTTTAGGTACATCCGCTCCACCCTATCCAATAATTACTTGAAAATTATACAAATGTTACTTTTTAGGGTTCCGTACCCAAAGGGTAAAAACGGGACCCTATTACTAAGACTCCGCTGTCTGTCCGTCTGTCACCAGGCTGTATCTCATCAACCGTGTTGAAATTTTCACAGATGATGTGATTCTGTTGCCGCTATAACAACAAAAACTAAAAATAGAATAAAATTAATATTTAAGTGGGGCTCCCATACAACAAACGTGATTTTATAGCAGTTTTTTGCGTAATGGTACGAAATCCTTCGTGCGCGAGTACGACTCGCACTTGGCCGGTTTTTATTGAACACCTAATAAAATCATGTATAAGTAAAGAAACATTTTTAGTTTAAGGCACATCACATTTGAGTTTTATATTTTAGAAAATCAGTGTGAATCACTATGGTTACTTAATAAATTCAGATGAGATTTTTCCTTACAAAAACACAGGTGCCATAGACAATATCTTAATTCTCTAAATAAATTCGACTAGTTTGTAATGTGCTGATCATATTGTTTTACGTAAGCGTTAATATTTGTGAAAAATAATAACTTGTGTTTTTAAATTATGCAAAATAAATAAATAATAATTTAACAAACATTTTATTCACACAAATACAGGCAGTAGGCAGGGTGTCTTTCTAAACATAAAACAATTCAAAACTAAATTTAATCACTAAACGTAAATGTCTTAATTAAACATGTATAAAATAACTACCAACAGTACCAACTCACTGAAACCCGCCCCCGGGCGCTCCGGACGCAAAGGTGCCCATCACGCTCGCTGCATTGCCGCGTTAGATTGCGATGGACAGCCTTTGCATTAGGACGTAAAATATATAACATAATAGTATAAGTCGTTGTTTTGTTTGTACATATACATTTGTTTAATTTCCCAAAAAATGCCGTAGCCTAATAAAATATATTTTGAAATGTTGTCAATAATGTAGGTCTCGCTACTTATGCCCTGGTTGTCTAGGTATCAGCATCCATCAGACGGCTGTAGCCGATCCGCGAGTTGTCTTGATCAGTTTTTCTCTCGGCTCCGCGATCGGATCAAAAACTTTGGTCGCTCGAGGTAAGAACGTGCTATTTAAAATTTAAACCTTAATGTCTAAACGATTCAATCGAGAAAAAAATACTAATTACAAATTTTAACTCAACAACAAACACTTTGAGGTAAACAATTGTTAATATGTTAGCATCATTATCATTTCATTTTCATAAATCATTTTCATCAATCATAATCATTATCATCTTATTACATAACCCTTAATGTGTAAACTAGAATACATTTTAATCTATGTTTCCTAATGTAATGTCAGGTAGAGTATATAGATCTACGTAATTGACTATTCGGTTAATATGATTTATTTCAACCCTTAGGGCCGATACAGGCGGACTGCAAGACTGCAACCCGACTGCAACTTGTATGGGCAGTTGCAGAGTGCACTTCCCATACAAATTGCAGTCGGGTTGCAGGCCGTCTGTACCGGCCCTTACACGTTAAAACAGTATTTGTGTCGTTTTCAAACGCCACTTGGTCGCTTGCCATAAGGACGCGCGGACAGAAAGATACTAGCAAATTTCGTCCTTATGGTAAGCGACAATGTGGTACCTTTTACTTGAAAATGTCACATTTATCGCACAATTACACTTTCCTAGATGACAAACATACCCTACTTGACCTTACTAAAACATACAGTCACCAAAAAAAATCTATATCTAGTCAATATCGAGATATTTTCCGTTCGTTGTTAAATATTTTGGCAGGTAACTGTACTTTTTAAGATTCCGTACCCAAAGCGTAAAAACGGGACCCTATTACTAAGACTCCACTGTCCGTCTGTCTGTCTGTCTGTCGCCAGTTTTTTCAAATTCAAATTTTCACAGATTATGTATTTCTGTTGCTGCTATAACATCAAATACTAAATACAGAATAATATAATTATCTAAGTAGGTAGGTACTAATAATCTAAGGGCTCCAATACAAGAAACGTGATTTTTTTGCCGTTATTTGCGTGCCCTTACCCTTCGTGCGCGAGTCCGACTCGCACTTGCCCGGTTTTTAAATTCTGTCTTTAAACTAAAATTATCGATCTTTCCATCACGTCCAGGTACCATGTAAAAGAAAACAAAGAGCCAAAGGGAATTCTAAAGCTGTCGGAGTTGAACGTCGCTTTTGCCCCCTCGAAAATCGGCCAGATGAACTCCATGCAACTTACATTCATGAAGGACGGAACCACCAGACATATATACGTCTACCACGAAGACCCAGAAGTCATCAACTGTTGGTGAGTGCCTGCTACCATTTTATTTATCTAAAAGTAGAAAAGTAACAGAGCAATCTAGCTAGTCGTTTTAAAATGAGGACGGAACTACGTTTGTTTGGAGAACCGAGCTTGAAGGAGACCCTTAAGAGTCACAGTCCTTACACTTATTTGTGACGTTTTCAATCAAAAGGTACCACATTGTCGCTTGTCGATTTCTAATTGAAGCTAAATGGAAATAGCGCCTTACTGACAAGCAACAATAAGTACCCTTTTGGTTGAAAATGGCACATTTTTTGTTTAAACCCATTGTTTAGGGGTTATCAACCTTTTTGTGCGTTGAATTTTTATTATCTTTATCTGGAAGGCATTTCGCGCCCCTTGCCATTTCGCCAGGCCTCCCTAGAGAGCAGGCCCCATTAGATTGGAAGTCTTGCCTAAAAATATTAAAGAATATTGATATATAAGCAGGTGGCTCAATGCAGATTCGGCTAAATATTTAATATTTCCTGGGTTGTAAATTATCTGCATTGCTGGTTATCAATCATGTTTGACGGCAAATTCTTTTTGGAACAAAATAAGGAATATTGTTTCAAAAAACAATTAGCATATCAAATAGTATATTTTATGAATAAATGGGTAAAGTTAGATCAAGCTAAAAAAATATCGTTTATTTCAGGTTTTAAGCTCATAATACAGTTACAGTTTAGTTACTAAGTTGGCAGCTATTTTGATAACATAATCGTACAAATGATATTTCAAACGTCATAATTTCATAGAAGCTGGACGTTTAAAATAACAGTTGCACACCCTGTGCTATCAAAATCGCTGCTAACTTAGCTTGGTCTAACTCTGATAACAGGTTGTGTAAATAAATAGGTAATATCTACAATTTATGAAATATCATTTAAGTATTTATTTTGAGGTTGTGCAATAGAGAAGATTTGTATTGTATCTATACTTTGGTAACACTAGGATTACTCTTAAAAGGCAGGAAACAGATGTTCGTTTTTGTAGCTCAGTATAGGTAATAAGAGTGCGCATGGCACTTGTTTCATTCTATTGAATACTCAGGTATACATGGTCATGGTCTATCTACACGGTCAAAGCACCAAAATTATGTATACGTGAATAGATATTTTAGTCCCTTTATCCGTATCGAATTGTTGGCCCTTAACTGCACCATCGGCGTACCTGGAACTTAATGGAATGGGATTATAGTGTATTGTGTCTAACTCATAGAAACAGTTGACGGCTAATAATATAACACAATAGTGGTGTTATATTACGGACTTAAAATAAAGAGAAAAAAGGATTTATTTCAATCTCTGAAAGCACAGGTATTCTCCGCCTACCTGGACCTTCATGGGATTATAGAATTCATTACAATTCCTACTAACAAACACTGGGTAATAATATACATATGTATTATTACCGCTCACCAGCGTGGTATTATTAGTCGACAGAAAATATTAACAAAAAATAAACGTACGCAGTAAGTACAGAGACTCTTAGGGTGTCAACCTTAATAGAGAGATGGGCTCGGATTCATTCCTGTCATAAAGCAAGTCTAAAGATAGTGTGGCAGGGACAAATCTTGGATTAGTAAACGTAGATAGGTGAATTGCAAAAAAAATGTACATAGTTAAGGACCTGAATTAGCCTGAAGTATTTTTTTATTTTTTAACATAAGATAATATTTATTGAATAACTGTGTACAGAGATGTTGGCAATAATACATTTAGGAAGCAACAGTTTGTCCATCACGGACGTACAATATACTTAAGACTAACCTATAACTAAATAACAAAATTAATACATGCATGCACTATTATCATAATCGTCAAATTCTTTCATGCTGTAGAACACCCTACTAATAAGCCATTTTTTTAGTATAGAATGGTTTTAAATTGTTTGCATTCGACTGACTTTATTTCAACAGGCAACTTGTTAAAAACTTTTATTGCTGCAATGTAGGCACTTTTATCCATAAGTTTATTGTTCACCTTTGGGATACGATAATTATATTTATATTGCACGCGCAAGTTATCATTAATTGAGGACAGTTTTGTGAAATACTTCCGTTGTGTTACGACAATTTTAAGCCGTTTCTATTTAAGTTATATGCATGAAAGTGTGTTAACGTATGCTTAAAACTTATACGTGTATGAATTAAGTACAATAAATACAATAAAACAAAATTTACATAGTTAAGTTTCGTAAAACAATTGAATCAATTTACTTAAGACTGCACTACGCTTAATTACGTAAAATTTATTTGCAATGCACCCAGATACTATGACATTATTAACATTAACTTTAAACTCTACATTCACAATGAATTTAAACTTTATGTAACTGCACTGTTTAACGGTTAAAGTCACTTTAACCCCTTAATCAGTCTGATAAGCTGTCACATCTGTTGTTGAACCAAAACATACCGACCGAGCGCATACTTTCTATAAATAACTTATTGTTTATTAGTTTCAACCAACGGAATACCAAAGGCTCGTCTGGAAATAGGTAGTTTTACTAGCCAACATGTACGGAAAAATACTGTGGCATATTGACAAACAAAATGTATTTGGCATGCAACTGAACACACGATTGGGAGAACCACTGTAATGTGATGTGATGTCATGCCGAGTGTGACAGTACGTATTAACGACCAATTTTTTTCCTATGAAAAAGAGTGACAAGAGGAGGGGTCTAACAAATCGAAATTTTGTGTGATGTAATTAATGAACGACCCCTTAGCGAGCTCGATAACGATGAGAACCGCGCTGACTTTTCCCGGTCTATGGTTGTTGTTATTGACGTCAATATTTCAATAAGGCTGTTTGTTTTGGAACAAAAACAACACACTGTTTATTTGTTTACTCAATCAAGTATTGTTTAGAAATAAAATGTGATTCATTTTAAACCACTACACGTTCGACTACTTACTTTCGTCTCCTTTAATATGAATAAGGAAGGAAGTACGAGTAAGTACCAACCCAAAGTAACCCGTCGGCAATTGGGAAGATTTCTACTTACAAAATACCCGGAAATGCTTGTTGACTCTATGGGAAATTATTTAGTCTACTATGCGGGCACGATAATAGGGCAACCGCAACTGTCATAAAAGTACATCTACTTAACCGGATATTTTAAAATAAAATACATCAGCAGGTAACAAATATAACTATTATAATAAAATCTGAAGTTTTCACGCGCTCTATGGCCCGTTTCAGCTACATTGAAACTAAACCAAACATAAACAGATTGAATCTTGAGTATATTTCGTCTAAAATGGGACATTAAATATCGAATAGTTGACTAAAATATAGTTGTAACCTATGAAATCACGTTTTTTTACATGCCGTGCATTATCGTTGCTTACACTTTCTTCACCAAGTAAAAATATTATAATATCTGCGCAAATAGCCAATAATATACTCCATTTTTCTTCCAGGTACATGGCAATACGCTGCGCGAAGCTCCACCTCCTTCAAGTCGCGTTCCCCTCAACACCACAGTCTGACCTAATCCTCCGCCTGCCCAAGGACTTCGCCAGAGAAGGCTGGCTCTGGAAGACCGGGCCGAGGTCTTCAGACGCGCATAGGCGACGCTGGTTTACACTAGATCAGAGGAAGCTCATGTACCATGATGAGCCTTTGGACGCTTATCCGAAAGGAGAAATATTTATTGGTATGAACTTTATTTATCTCCTATTTTGTTTGCTACTTTTGTGTGATGAGCACGGATATTTGTTCCTGAGTGTTTTCTGTGTATTTAAGTATTTATAACATATTTTATATATCGTTGTCTAAGTACCCACAACACAAGCCTTATTGAGCTTACTGTGGGACTAAGTCATTTTGTGTAATAATGTTCTATAATACTTATTTTTATTTTATTTAAGGCAAGAAACATCAACATATTACTTCTCCTGATAACAATGAATGTCTTACCGAATCAAACATTTTATAAGGGCAAAAACATCGTTGGGGAAAGCATAGAACCTTGCGGGATGTCAGTGTTTATTTCAATACGTTTGGGATAGTTGTCATCGAAATGACCTCTTATTATATCTGCCGGACGAGTCCTACTAGCGGCTAGTGCGTACACAATTCGGTAAATCGGGAGCCTACCGTTGTTATTAATGAAACTTCGTAGAAAACTTTGGTGCCAAACCCAATCGATTGCCTTTGCTATGTCTAAGCACTGGCAGTTTTTCACATTAACCCTGATAGAAAAGCAAACTCTTTATGAAAAACTAGGCCAAGTGCTTTAGATGGCTAAGCACCCTGACAATGTGTCTCATTGACTAAAAAAACATTTCTATGGAAAACTGAACCTCTTGAATTTTGCGCCCATGTCACTATAGTTCAAGTCTGGATTGAAATAATGCCTTTGTGCCTTGAAATAGTTACACACTGATTACAGTGATTACCTAAGGATGGATTCCATCTAGCCAATTTCTTTGTCCAATGTGTATTGCGTCTCACATTTTGCATAATGAGAGAGTAAGACGCAATGACATTGGACAAAGGAATAACACCCTAATATAATTTCTTATTGAACTCAAATTAAAAAAATTGTGTTTGAACAACAATGTACAAATTGAACTTGTACTATTTCCAGGCCACGAATCCAACGGCTACTGCATCAAAGTGTCCAACACCGGCAACGGTTGCAAAGAAGCGCGCTTCTCCTTCCAACTGGTGACGCCGGAGCGGACGTACTGCCTCGCGGCCATCTCGCACGAGGAGCGCGCCGGCTGGCTCGTGGTGCTGCAGCAGGCGATCAAACGGCCGCTGTCGCCGCAGGACTCCACTAGTAAGCGTCAAAATTAACATTGCATACTTTTTACCATAGGCTTGATGACAAATTTTTATTAATGGTATCAATCGATCAGATTTGTTTTTGGGATCAAATGTCTGTATGGGACCCATTGTATTAAATCAATACAAAAGTCAGAAATTAAGTCCGACAGTCGTACTTCACTCGCGAAACGCTCCTAACAAAACGATAAGCGAACGTGACGAAATGAATGAAATAAATAAATAAATCTTGAATCTTGAATGTTTAGAGTATAAGTAAAATTGCGATTTTGCCGGTGAAATATTGCGTCTATGCATATAGTTCCAATACATTCTTTTTTTGGATAAATGCAAGGAATCGAGTGGTATTACTACTTTTTGGAAGTTAAAAAAAAAGCATTAAATTTTGTACAGTCGAGTTCATAAATATGTGTACATTTTTTCACCTTATTGCAATGGATTAAGGTGAAGAACTGTGTACATATTTATGAACTCGACTGTAACTATTTTGATCCTGTATTTTTTTATCATTTCCATATATTATTTTAATATCCACATTATTGTGATATATTGCTCATATGCTATCTATTTTACTAGATTTTGTTATATAATTCAACATAGTAGTAGTACAAGTATATACAACACCGACCTATGGATATAGACGGTGCAAGAAACGGTGAACTACTCGAATACAATGAATTCGCTCAAATACCCAAATCCCAAAATCGCACGTAGTCTCGCATCGACTAAATAGAACTTTAGATTAGAATGTAGTCAATGTAAATGTAGGTAAGAAAGAGTCTCGGTAAAAGAGTCTCTGCGCGTTATGTTACGGTGGTGGACACCTATAATCTCGGATCATCATTTAAAAATCTTTACTAGTTCCTACTCACCCCTTCTCTATACACCGCAGTCTTAGTAGCCTTAATCCTTTTATAATTTTTTGGTTCCTATTAAAAGCAACATAAAAACCGATACCTAAGAGCTCGTATCTTTTCAACTTCTACAACTCTCCTTTTAACTAATTTTATGAGACTGAAATGTCTGCATGTATTAATACTAATACAATTACTTACAAGCAGTCATAAAATAGGCCCTTGGCCCATTTCTATCGGTACTGAGCTTTATATGACTTGTTTCAGTTGAGGCGACCCTCGTCCGTAAGCGCACCACGTCCAACTCCACAATGAGCATATTCTCAGGAAGGTAGTCGCACTGTCCACTCTTATGCCACAGTCGTAAGAGGGACCGATGCCGCACATTTCCAATAAATAGGATTATTTCGTGTTCCGTTCGAACCTGGAATGTTTTTCAATCTTTTCTAATTTTTAAATGAATATTTTAGTGTAAGTTTTATAACAAAAATATTTATTTGATTTTATAGAATTTAACAATACATTTTTTAATCGTTATCGTTTTGTATTAGATTGAAATTGCCAAATAATTATACATTTGACGTGCACTTTTTAGGATGGTATTCCACTTATCCAATTTATTTATCCATTGTATATTCCGTCTCACATTTTGCTTAATGAGAGAGTGAGACGCAATGACATTGGATAGGTGCAATATATACCACCCCAAGACATTTGTATAATAATAGACAAATTAATTATAACAGACTACGAAGTTGAGTAATATGTGTCGATTGAAAAACAAGATGGCGCTGTACGGTGTTGTGTATATTTTGCGGCGACTGGGTCTGGGTTGTCAAACTTTTGACAGTTCATTTACCACAATAATATTTCTGTCAATATTTTCGATATAAGTATACTTTTCCACTTCTTTAGTCTATTATAATTCATCTTTACCTATAATTTAATCATATAATTCAGATAACTATCGATATTTTGTCTTCGTTATTATGTTTTAAAATCATGTGTTTACATAAGTTAAGAATGTTTGCTTTTCGTATTTAATATAATTATGACTGAATGTTAAATTATTATCATTTTATTGTTTAACTCTCATATTAATGTATATGAATGTGTTTGCGTACACTTAGAGAATACTGGCTATGCGCACAATCTATATGTTAAGGATGACTCGCGTTAGACCGGGCCGTGTCCGGGCCGGAGCTTCCGGCGCTTACTTTTCTATGACATGACAGGTGATCACGGCTCTAACGTGAGTTATCCTTTATACAGCTATTTCAAAATAACAATGAATACTTAATCAATAATCATGCAATACTTGTAAATTATAATATTCGTTCGGGTTTATATTAAATCATATTAAACTGTAAACTAAACATAATATTTATATAAATAACTGTGCTCTCTTCTTCATGGTTAAAAGACATTCTACAGGGAATTTGTATATTGAATAACTTTAAATATGTCGTAGTTATGTAATAATGGAAGTAACACGTAATTATGAACTCAAATTATATTCACTTGCATTTGAGTAACAACATTAGGTATATTCTTTAAAAAATATGGACGTAACTCTATATTGGCGGTAATCATTTTAGATGTGTTTGATATTGGCTAAGATTTGTTAGGTAGTGATATTCCTCATCATAACTAAGATTAAGAAACAATAATCATCATATTTATAAGGGTTAGGCAAGTTTAACGTCGTGATCACCTTATATAAATTAAAATCAGCGATTTTTTATTAAACACTGAGCTTTAATTTCAATATTATATGAGTTATTTACTGTAAAATTTAAAAGAATATTACAGTTTTAATAAAGTAATAAAATTATAATTGTAAGAGAAACGGAATAACATATTATCGACTCTACTGTAAAAAAACGTTGGCGCTCATCCGTAAAAAAAGGAAAATTAATAAAACCTACGAATTCCAAAACAGTTGAAATTAAATATACATAGGACTAGGTGCAGTTCATCGTAACTCTGCAGTAGCCTAAATAATACAAACTATAATCAATCTCTTAATCCAGGAGTGCTTTAAAAAATCAAAAACTGATCATAATGATTTTGTGCGAGTTTATTCAGTGAAGGATAGTATAGCCAATATTTATATCATTTGAATCAAATCAAATTGATTACTTTATTGATGTAATTAGCTCAATTTTTGGCTCTTTAAAAAAATGTATGAATTAGTAATAATTGTTTATGTACATTTTTTTCGTCGCGTAAGATTTAGTACCTACTGCAAAACAGAGCAATAAAATGTTTTAAATAAATTAACAAGCAATGCTTGCAAAATGTTTAGCTTTTGTATGTGCTTGTCTATATGATTTGTTATAATAGTGCTAGGTAGTGTGCATTATAAAGTTTGGTTAGCCAACAAGGTTTAATTAGAAAAAAATCTAAACAATTTCGCTAAAATAATGTTGGTACAGCTATTAAAAAGTTATTAGAGAAAACTAGTTAGAAATCGATACATAATCGACTTTTTGTAGTTTAGCAATACTCTTTTGTTGTGTCAAAAGTTCGTAACGCATAAAGCGTTCCGACTAAGTTATTTATATAATCATCACATTATAATAAGCAGATTAAAAATCAAAGCTAGGAGACTACCAAAAATAAGGTAGGTTTAATATTTTTATTATAAACGGTATACTATGTAACACTGACGCAGGAGGAATAGCTTGAATAAGTAGCATAGTGTGTATAGTATGAATTTTCTTAAATTATTTTTACGCCTAAGAACCTAATCTGTTAAACAAAAGCCATTGTTTCTTTTGTGCGAGCGGTTAGCTCCCGTATAAGCCACGCGGCAAAGCAACAATGTCCTTTAAAAAGCAACTGTATCGTGGTGGTTTTAAGGTTCAACTCTATGTACGTCTAACATGTTTTGGTAATGTAGGACGATCGACCACCTCAATGAAGGCGAGCGCTTATATTATTACATAGATTTGAACCAATACGATATAGCAGCAACGACATTGTTGCTTTGACACGCGCTCAAAAGCGGAGGCTGACAGCTCCCATAAAAGAAACAATGGCTTTTGTTTAACAGATTAGGGTCTTAGGCGTAAAAATCATTTGAGAAAATTCATACTAGGTATATGAATATGATTCATCTAGGTATAGTTCGACTTACCTAAAAAGAGCTCCGAAGTCCGGACGCCATGCAGCACGTACGCTCTTGGGAGCTCTTTTAATCTACGTCGTCTTGTGGAGTGGTGGCATGTTGCGTGATAACATTGTAATTAGAAAATTCTAGACTAGCACTTATTACCGACATTTAGAAGGCTATCGGTTTGTGTACACTGTACATGGTCATTTAGTAAAAATACTGAAACACGACGCAACACGTGGCATGCTGTGACAGAGGTCATCTCGTTGTCGGGCGGACGAAGGGCGGACGTGTACAATATGACTAACTGTTGACATTTTTATTCAAATCATAAAAAACTTCGATGTCACGAAAATAAATATATTTAGAGATCCAAATGTTTGAGTATGTATTTTGCTTAGTTCTGCAAGTAATCCAAAAAGTAAAATGTGTTCAAAGCCGGTTTTGAATATAGACTGTAAAACTGAACTATTACTAGCTTAGTTCTGTAGCTGAGCTATAGGTTATAGAACTGTTTTTTTTGCTTAGTATTTTTCCGAATCTCGTCACGTGTCATGTAGACAGACATCCAGCATCGCAGTAACCGCGTTGGTATACCAATTAGTTTAGAACTAAGCTAATGTCCAAAACGTTAATTTTGTAGGTGAACTAGTAATTTAATTCCATTTAATCCCAATAATTTTCTACATATTAACGTAGCTACAGATAAGGCGTAGCTTTACAATTTATTATCAAACTAGCCATTAGTTTTAGTAACATAGTGAAATTAAATAGTTAAAAGCATTTAGACAATTAATTTAACCACAAGATCAAGTAATGATTCCTATGTAATGTACAATTTTTTTTAGTGACAAAAGTAACATTTTCTAGCTTTTATTGTGGACATAAAACACGCGTCTTGGAATTATTATCAGTAAACGCTTTGTGCAGAGGCAAGTAAATAATAAAGAATTGTAATCTCTGTACAATATACATAGCTGGCAATGTAGATGGCATGACATTAGCAAGATTTAAGTTTCAATATTTTTTATATTGTGCTTTGATGTCTGTTAACCGGGTGAAGATAAATAATAAAATCGCCAGTTAACTCATAATATAATTTTTCTACTCAGCGACTGTAATGGTTAAATTAAGATTTCGTATATCAAAAATATAATTGTGTATTTATCATGTATGGGCTCCCAACTCAACTATAATAATCATTTCCATACGCTGTAGTCAACTATCAAAGAAATTGACCAATCACGTGCCGCCGCGCTTCCATAGAAAAAACATAAACGCGCGACTATTTTTGTCTACTGAGATACTCAGCAATTTTCATTCATTATTTAGGTTTTATAGTAAAAAAGTATTATTTTAGATGACTCGTAGAAAAAGTATTGTATACAATAGTTATATAATCAAGCTTATCAATCTCGTAGTGTACTCGGCTGAAAAGCTATCTAGTATATCACGATTGTATAAAATACGATTATTAATATTTTTATATTATTCCTTTACAACTACGAAGGTTGGGTCTGACTCCCTCTGAAATAATACAACCCCGTTTGTAAGCCATAACGCCATCTACATTCTAGCTCGCCAATCAATAATGAACTGATAAAATTAGAGATTATGGTTTTATTGCAACGCCATCTATACATAAATGACAAATGCCACTTAGTACAGAGATGTCCAATCTCATAGTTGACTCGTCTTTGGCGCTGTATATACAGTATCCCTATCTCATTGCCACAAGTAGTTGTAAGTTGAACAACTGTATGTATGTGATGTGTTGTGTGTAATGCGCCATTTAGACGGTGCGATTTTCGTTACATTGCGGTATTTGCTCGATCAACTGGATTCATTGTACTATGTAGTTAGCAATGTATCGAATATTGCATGCCAAGTTCTTGATCCGTTTATATGGGACTTATCATTGTCGTTGCATGCATTTAATTACGCGATTTTTACAGTCATGACGGGAACGAAATAGTTATGTGTTTTAGGTACAAGGGGGCAAAGTTGTTGTTTAACCTCTCGTGCTAATATTGATAACCGAGCAAGCGAAAGATTCCATAATTGAACCACGAGCGTAGCGAGTGGTTCGAAAAATGGAATCTTGAGCGTTACGAGGGTTTCAAGGCACGAGGGTTAAACAAATTTTGCCACCGGGTGAAACACAAAATTTTTCAGCACACCTACATCAATATAAGGAAAATACTGAGTGTAAAATATCAAACAAAATCAAAGCAAATCAATTCAAAATGAATGTTATTAAATATTTATCATTCAAAATCATCATTTTAAAGTCAATTTTACCAGCCAATAAGGAAACAACTCAAAAATTGTATTTGATTACTTTGCCCCACATGTGGATAAAAAGCAACTTTGTTTTCAGTTTTTGAACAATCAAGAGAGCATACCAGCTGGTGTGGTGAAAAAAATTGTGTGATGTGGCGGGAGGTCCGTCCGTCGAGTATGTGCATATACAAATTTTCTTGTCCCTGCCCGGCCCCGACCGGTAAAAATAACGTTACCTAAGCAGCTTCGTTTAGACCGTAACATCATGTCTAATATCTATTGCATTAGTTATAAGTTTAGAATTATGTGTTTAAAAGAAATTTTACCAAAACATTGCCTCGCTTAAGTTTTACCTACATTACAATTTACGATTTGTTGTAAATAATTTAAACAATATTGTCTGTTGTGCTCTGGCATAATAATACATTACTACCTATATAAAGTATTTATAAATAAACTTTTCACCGGCTACTATCATGTTTTATTTGAAGAATTTTTATTTTAAGTGATGAATAGTCAGGCGTTTGACCACTGACCACGATCCCACCTGATGATAAGTGATGATGCGGTCTACGGTGGAGCACGCTTACCTATGAGATACCTATTAACTCTTGCCTTGAAGAGCCCCAGATTGTACTCATGCGGAAACACAGACTCGGGCAGGGCCACGCCAGAATTGTCAGATAATGACATTAATAGGAATGGTTTTAATTGAGCATCTTATTATGTAAACATCATTACATGACAGTACTCTACTTGGTTTAATAAATCTAAATCTTATGGCTCCTCTACACGATGGACCATCATACTGGCCCACTAAGATGGACCAGCGTCGGTCACCACTGTCACCGGTTACGTCAACCAGTACCAGTTACTACAAATTAAGCCAAACGTTTAAACTGCTAATGGTAGTGGGCGCCACTACCACAATCTGAGGGTCTACCGTGAAACAAGAAAATTTCTTTATCTAACATCTCTGTCACTTGCATATTCGAGCGATAAAGAGGCAGATAACGAATTTTGACGGCTTTGATGCATCAGCATCAATGTTATATTTTATTATCTCTGAAAACTTGTCAAAAACCAGTTAAAGGTACAGTATGTGCACTCTGGTAGCAGAACATTGCAGTAATCCCGTATTGTACCTACCTAAGAAACTCTAGAAATAGTCCTCAGTTTTTATAAATGGTTGAGCAATTACGAGATTCCCTGAGCGATCTATTTTTGCGGATGTCAAACACTTAATTCGTGTTTGTTTTGTCAGGTTCGCTGCGTTAACGTATTGGGTTACCATTTCACACTCGCGGTCGGCTTTCTAATATTGTATTTCCTCCCACTGTTACCCTGTAGGTAATGTTCCCAAAATATGAATTTAAGTGATAGGTTTTTTCCGACTGACCCAGAAGAGAGTGTAATGCATTTTGAATGCTTGGATCTAAGTATCCATGTTCACAAGTGTATATAGGCAGGTAAATTGATGTAACTAGTACGTACCTACCTACAGTGAGGTTCGAAATTATGAGAATGAATTCCATTCATAATTTGTCCATGCAAATTCGAACCTCACTGTACAACGTACGTACTTACTTATATATTTACCTTTCTTTGATATATACCTAAACCGATTTGACATGTAGATATTAGGTTAAATATAGGTACTGGCCGCTGTTGAAAGTACATAAATACATAATATAATTTACCTACCTTCTTATGTCTACCTGTCCTGTCCTGTAGGTATTATTTATGTATTCAGTTGTTTTTAAATATGTATTCACTTATTTCTGGAATGGGTCATGTCATACATACTCACTTGAGTAAAATATGAATTTGCTTAGGTACGTATATTTTTGATGTAAATTAATACGCTTGTAAGGCACATAAGTGTCGCTTTAAAATTTCTTTGAAGTTTGATATTGTTTGACAAGTCACCACTTAGTGTTAATTTTAATAATTATGGCCTTGTTTTTGAACAAGTAATCTAATCATGCTACAATGACAATATCGCTTCTTAGTCGATTAATTGCTCTTGGCAATTCCGTCAATGCTGTATCAAACACTTGGCAGACGAAACCAATGGGGTCCAATATCCTTAAACTGGGGTCTCAACTCTACTTCAATACCTAATTAATATATCAATAGAATCTAGCCCGTCTATCTGGGGTTCATAAACTTGTTCTTGTGGCGGTTTTCTTATGTATTGAGAAGACGTGTGTCGACATTAATAGCAATTGTAAGTAGGTACTCGCTGTAGGTATTCCCAATTCACCCTCCTCCATTGAAGTGCCCTCATGCCATTTTCGGAAGCGCAACCGCCCCCGGCTAGAAAATTACTACCTTTCCGTCGGCAACCGGTCTTGAAGTCATAAAAAAATCTCAAAATAAAAGTAGGGAATATCATAATTTATTAAATTTAGACATACATAAATATTTTTATTTATCGCTTATTATTTTTACTTAACCAATATTTCTTTAAATTATCTACGAGTTGTTAACCAAGTTATCAGAATAACTTCTCATTTCGTAGTAATTATTTTTATACCCATAATTAGTACAGTACGAGGCTGGGTTGCAGTTTGTTTCGTTCGGTACATCCTCGTACATTTTGTCGTCATAGTCCTCGTTGTATTCCTGTCCGTAGTCACAATTCATGTTTTGCACGTTTTCTGGGGGTTGGTTGTTTCTGTTGTCAGGTTCTGTGGTGACGCTCCATCGTTGCGATATGGAGCAGCTCAGTGATCCGCCGTGCTGAAAGGCGAAGGGCCATGCCTGGAATAAAAATTAAAACGATCCATTACGTAACACCTAGTTGAATTATGAATGTTTAGAAGGCCTAACGAGTTTCTAAACTCTGTTGAATAGATAGATAGAGTAGGTATTCTTTATTGCGCCACTTTTCCGGCTCTACATAATTTTGACCTAAAATCCTGACCTAAGTAGGGGAGACTGGGGTAGGTTAACACAAAGATAAGTTGACACAGTGTCCATATCTCGCAAACTATAGACGCTAGAAGTATGACTCCCAAACAAGAAATGCTTCATTTTCCATTCTAACCAACCTTAGCATACGTGGATTAGGCCTCAGATGAGCAGTTGAGTATTACAGGGAAAAGAGCTCTGGCAGAACTTTTTATCATATATTGTGGACTTATCAATGTTTTTAAGGCCGTTCCATCGGTTTGCCGCTGTCTCTGTCACATTTCGCAAGAAAGAACGGGAAAGATCATGCGCGCCAAGTGTCAATTTTGATCGAATTTTGTCGATTTTTATTTATTTTAAAAACGTTACCCTACAATATCGAAATTCGAAAGCTATGAAATTACTATTTAAGTTAAGATTGTTTTTTCTTCCTTTTTTGTTTATAGTATCACATAATAAATAACCGAGTAAAGTTGGATTAAAAGTCCGAGTTAGAGGTTACTTTGGGAATTAATTGTATCGAGCGAAGTGTCATAATTCGTGTATAGGAAGCTATGATATTAAAGATTATATAGTCAAGAACTACATATATTTTTTCCACGTCTACAAATATCAACGCCTCTTAGAAAAACAGGATCATATAAGGAGATTTTTCGCCTTCTGGCTCAGGGAACCGCCTTAAGTAAACTCCATGTATTATTAATCTAAATGTGCAAAGAATTGCAAACATCTGAAAAATACAAGGGTAAGTATATTATGTTGAAAGTTTGAAACACCTTGTTGCAATGCAACGAGGAGAGGAGTTACAATAACATATATCTACACACATAACTAGGTACCTAACGTGAAATCAGCTAAAAGGCCGTCAGCAATTGTTGTAACGAAACGCAAGGCTTCACCGGAGACTGCGGCGAGACGGGGGCGACCTCTGTTGATGATATTCTCTCTAGCTAACGTTGTGACATTGCAACTTTGAACTTGAAACAAGCAACATAATTTTCTAATTTTTATATATGTACTTGTGTGGCAGAATACAGTACATTTCTATTTTTAACAATTTTTTATTCTGCCTGGTCCTTCTACAATCCTCAACATGGTCTTCGATGCCAGATAATTATTTGAATCAGCGAGCTACGAGATATTAAGGTCCAAGGACCGCCATTACGGCTGAGACAAAGAAGAAACGCATCGTGTTGAATATTTCCTGCGCATCCAACATACCGGCTTTCCAGTGAGGAGTGCAGCTTGAAACATCCCGAGGCGGCTATATCTTCATCCATCAGCTACGAAGTGCTCAACTGTTCTACCGTTATTCCGGAAAACTACAATCCGACGACGTCGATAAGGAGTGAACAGGTTAAGAAGAGCTAAAAGTGAGTCCGTTCCTTTAATATATGTCAATCATTTTACATAAGAAGCATTAATAACTATTTTCTATAATATTCCTCTATTTGACACAATTTACAAAGAAACTTATGCTTAAAAACCCTATATTAGGCCTTTAAACAATAACCGTAACCTATTTAAAAAACCACGATACAAATAAATCATACTTTAAAACTCAAATAAATCTCAATTACATAATTGCATAATAAGTGCATCGGTCGAGCGCCGATAAACGTTTTTTTGCCATAGGTATCTAACGGTGCGCCCGGCCGACATAGGTACTTATCGCCATAACTTAGCCGGCCTGCTTATAGTAAACAACATCGGAGTAATTAGCATTAAATTCGTAAGAAAGTGTTTGTTTATGTTCCCGGTTCATTGTGCTGGTGTTTTTGGTGAAACAGAGTGTTGATAGTGCTAAGAAGGTAAATACTAAGTGCAATTTAAGATGGATGAAGCCTTGTTTAAAGAGTTAACTAAGAAGAGGGGTCATATTAAGTCGCGATTAACTAAATTTTCAGGTTATATACGCGAGTTAGCCGAAAAAGTATGGTGTGCGGCTCAGGTGACGGAACTGCAACTTCGGATTGCTAAATTAGAATGTGTTTACAACACGTATGACGAGATTCAAACCAAGTTGGAGTATATGGCGGAGGATGACGAGGCCCAATTGAACGAGAGGTCTGATTTCGAGGATCTGTACTACTCGTCAGTCGCGGCGGCTAAGGAATTAGTAACCATGCATACCAAGGTCGCGCCTAGCGATGGGGTTTCCGACAATAATACACGGCGTCATCCACATGTAAAATGTAAGTTACCTACCATTACTTTACCCAAATTTGGAGGCTCGTATGATACATGGCTTGAGTTTCGCGACACATTTGATAGTTTGATTAATAATGACGACTCCATCGATGATGTAAACAAGTTTCATTATTTGCGGGCTTCATTAGAAGGCAGTGCCGCGGTAATTGTACAATCATTAGCATTATCTAGTAGTAACTATAAAATAGCTTGGCAATTATTATGCGACAGATACAACAATAAGCGGTTATTGGTGAATAATCATATCAAGGCCATATTTAATATAACCCCAATTACCAAGGAGTCATCGACAGCTATTCGGCATCTTATTGACGCGATATGCAAAAATATACGTGCGTTAGCGACCCTTGATGAACCAACCACCCATTGGGACACATTATTAGTGTATATAATATGTCAAAAACTTGACAATGTTACTAGACGAGAGTGGGAGGAGTTTGTGCCTAGTTGCGAAACAATTACTTTCGATGCTATCATACATTTCCTCAGCGATCGTGCGGATCTATTGGAAACCATGGCGATGGATGGCCCCGAACGCCAGCGCGTCCTGGCCGCTCGCCGCCGGCGCCGGCGCTGCCTCCGCGGCGCACGCGCGCTCCGCCGTGCAACGGGTAAAGGAAAAATGTTTCGTAGGAATAGATGAACGTGAAACCGATACTGTGAGTAGCCCACTTTTTACATATGAATGTCCGTTATGTAAGCGTGGTCATTGGTTATTTGAATGCCCCGACTTTCTCGCGTTATCTAATCAAGAGCGTGCAGATAAGGTTCAAGGGATGAAAGTATGTTTGAATTGCTTAAAACCCGGGCACATAGCGAAGTATTGTAGGCGTGGTCCGTGCAAGTCGTGTTCATTACGTCATAGCTCACTTATACACGTGGATAGGTTACCGTCGAAGGCTCCAGTAGCAATGCCGGCGATAGAAGTGACTCCTAGCAGTCCGAGCGAGCACGACGAGCCTGCACCTGACCCCGGCTGCAGTGCTAACGGCAGTTTCTTGTTGCCGGCCCATCCTGCTTTAGAAGGTCAAGTCATACTATCTACTGCGCTAGTAGAAGTATATGATCGCGACGGTAAACCACACATGGCGCGCGCATTTTTGGACAATGGGTCTTCACCTAATTTTATTAGAGCTGACTTTTGCAAAAAACTGAACTTACCTATTAGGGAGGTAAATGTGTCTTTAACTGGTATTCAAAATATTAAGTCGACCCTACATAAATTATGTGACGCAAGGTTTTCATCTTTGTTTGACAAAAGTTTTAGCATGAAAAGGTCATTTTACGTAGTTCCACAAGCTACATGCGACTTACCTTTGGAAAAGGTAAATGTATCATTGCTAGACATACCTAAACATTTAGTCTTGGCTGATCCTCAGTTCCACTCGCCGGCAGCTATCGATCTTCTTCTTGGCGCCGAGGTCTTTTGGGAATTAGTAGGTAACGATAAATTTAAATTGGGACGAAACAAGCCCATAGTTTATGAGACCAAACTAGGTTGGGTAGTGTCGGGTCATAATGCTGGTAATCTTAACTCTAAAAGCATTTGTTGCAATTTTGTTCAGATGAATAATCAAGATGACGAATTGACGCGTTTTTGGAAGTTAGACGAAGCAACAATAAAACCCGCGACGGCTTATTATACCAACGATGAACGGGCTTGCGAGGAACACTTTGTTAAAAATACCTCTCGGTTACCGGACGGTAGGTTTATGGTTAGGTATCCTTTAAAGCAGCCTGCATCTTCGTTGGGCGATTCTTACGAGCGGGCAAAACAATGTTTCCTGTCGTTAGAGCGCAGACTAGAACGGCAGCCGCAATTAAAGCCGATGTACAAAGATTTTATGAACGAATACGAGACTTTGGGAGACATGTCCAAGGTTACTTCCAATGAGATAGTAGGAAACTTTTTGCCTTTTCACGGCGTGTTACGGCTATCTAGCCTCACGACAAAGCTCCGGGTCGTATTCAACGCTAGTGCGCGCACGTCTACCGGAGTAACGCTGAACGACATTCAGTATGTAGGACCTACTATTCAGGACGATCTCATAGCTATCTTGTTACGGTTTAGGCAATACCGCTTTGTGTACACGGCTGACGTGGAAAAAATGTATAGGAGGATAGTCGTGCACCCTGACGATAGGTATTTGCAACAAATCATTTGGCGCAAGGATCCATCTGAACCTCTGTGCGTATACAAATTAAATACGGTCACCTACGGTACGGCCAGTGCTCCGTTCTTAGCTGTTAGGTGCCTTAAACAGTTATCACTGGACTGCTCGGACCCTCGGCTCACTGAAATCATTGCCCATGACTTTTACATGGATGACTTTTTGTCCGGGTCTGATACTGAGCAAGAGGCCACCAGCATTATAACTCAGGTTAGTGCAGTACTTAAAAGTGCCGGTATGAATTTACGCAAGTGGCGTTCAAATGAACCTAGGCTCATAACTGAACATAATGACGACTCTAGAAATCTAAATCTAGGCAACTTGGACGAAAGTAAGACGCTAGGGCTAGGTTGGAAAAGTGGAGCCGATGTCTTGTATTTTACTATCGACTTTGGAAAACACCCTGAAAAAATAACCAAGCGGTTTATCCTCTCCACAATAGCAAAAATATTTGACCCTCTAGGTCTTTTATCGCCGGTTGTCATTCAGGGTAAAATCCTGCTACAGCTTTTATGGCTTTCACGAGTTTCTTGGGATGATGAAGTGCCTCAAGAGATTTCTCAAAAATGGCATAGTATAACAATGTCTTTACCGGAATTAAACCACTTATGCATTCCTCGTAGTGTCGTAGGAATCCACGCGTCGCGAGTGGAATTCCACATTTTTACGGATGCATCTCAATCTGCGTACGGAGCTTGTTTGTACGTACGTACTATCACTAACACAGGAGTAGTTACTCGGTTACTCATGGCAAAGAGTAGGGTAGCTCCACTTCGGCCGGTAACTATTCCGCGGATGGAATTATGCGGAGCTTTGATCGGAGCACAGCTTTACCAAAAAGCGCTAATATCACTTCGCATGAAAGCAGACAGTTGTACATTTTGGACCGATTCCATGATCGTGTTAGGATGGCTTAGAATGCTACCAACCCAACTCAAAGTATTCGTACGAAATCGCGTAGCTGATATACTCGAAATCACTGGCGGTTGGCCTTGGCGACACGTACCTACTAAGGACAATCCAGCGGATCTGGTCTCACGCGGCCTTGATGCGGGTTCAATTGCTGCGGCTGATATTTGGTGGAACGGTCCAGCATTCCTACGTAATGACGAAGAGGACTGGCCCAAAAATCACCACGCGAGCAAGGATAGCGATGAAATTAAGGCTGAGGTAATCACTGCAAATGTAGCGAGCGAAGCTGTACTAGATAGTTTCCGCTACCGACCGCTATCAGAATTGAATCTTACGAAGTTTTCCAATTTTACCAAACTCAAACGAGTCACCGCTTACGTTCTGCGGTTTATCAATAACGCACGACCGGGTAGTGTGAGAAATTCAGGATTCCTTAACACTAAAGAACTTCATGCGGCTATGAATATTTTAGTAAAATTAGCGCAGATAGAATCATTTTGCTCATATGATGATGTTAAAAATAAAACTGTACTCAAAGCCAAAGATCCGCTTACAAAGCTGAATCCTTTTGTGGATTCTGAAGGACTTATGCGTGTAGGCGGAAGACTTAGAAACGGGCCTTTTAGCTTTGATAAAAAGCACCCAGCTATCTTGCCGAAAGGGCATTTTATAACGGTGACATATTTCAATGCCGTTCACATCATTTTGTTACACGCGGGACCTCAAGCCATGCTAGCATACGTAAAGTCTACCTATTGGCCAATCGGTGGTCGTACACAAGCTAGGTCAACATATTACAAATGCATCCTGTGCACTCGTATGCGCGGTGCAACTATTGCGCCACTTATGGGCAACTTACCCTCACCGCGAGTAACGCCAGGCTTTCCTTTCGAGGTTGTTGGCGTAGATTATGCCGGTCCTATACTGGCTGCGTCTCGAAAGGGTCGTGGTAGTCAAACCATAAAGGTATACATCGTGATCTTTGTGTGTTTTAAAACTAAATGTGTACACCTTGAGCTATGTAGTGACTTGTCTGCGGAAGGTTACATGGCGGCGTTGAAGCGATTCGTTAGTCGCCGCGGTTTACCTTCTGACATATACTCCGACAATGGAACCCAGTTTGTCGGGGCGTACAATGATTTAAAGAGATTCCTTACCAGCCATGCGAAGACGTTATCTGAGTCTGCAGCCAATGCCGGCATTAGGTTTCACTTTATTCCACCATATTCACCACACTTTGGCGGTTTGTGGGAAGCCGGGGTAAAATCCACTAAACACCATTTAGTTAGAGTCTTAGGTAACTGTCATTTAACCTTTGAAGAGATTTATTGCGCACTGTGTCAAATAGAGGCAATTTTAAATTCAAGGCCTCTTACTCCTTTAACCAGCGATCCTTCTGATCTGCTACCACTTACTCCAGGCCATTTTTTAATTGGACGACCACTCACAGCTCTTCCGACTCCCTGTCTGACAGAGATTCCTGCATTGAGACTGACACGGTACCAGAGGATCGAACAATTGAGGCAACACTACTGGGTTCGCTGGTATAAAGAATATGTTTCTGAACTTCAGGAGCGAACCAAATGGAGGCAAGCCAAGGGTCAACTTGCTACCGATACCATGGTCGTCGTCAAAAAAGACAACCTGCCTCCAATGAAATGGAAGCTCGGCAGAATAGTTAGCGTCATCCCTGGATCTGATGGCATCAATCGCGTGGCCGACATCAGGACGTCGTCTGGGATCATCCGTCGTGCGTTCAGCAAAATATGTCCACTGCCAGTCGAAAATTAACTCTTAAGTTGAAAGACCAAGCTTTCAACGTGGGCGGGCATGTTGTAACGAAACGCAAGGCTTCACCGGAGACTGCGGCGAGACGGGGGCGACCTCTGTTGATGATATTCTCTCTAGCTAACGTTGTGACATTGCAACTTTGAACTTGAAACAAGCAACATAATTTTCTAATTTTTATATATGTACTTGTGTGGCAGAATACAGTACATTTCTATTTTTAACAATTTTTTATTCTGCCTGGTCCTTCTACAATCCTCAACAGCAATTATTTAACTAATTTAAATGTTCACCATATAAACAAGTGACACCCCAATGACTCCAAAACCGAGGACCCCCCAGAATCGTCTAAACCGAGCAAGTGTGAATCCGTTTATTGCACTTGACCGCACTTTTTATGCACGAACACTCTCCCGACATCGACACATGTTCGCATACGTGCAAACAATATTATTTTTATACACCTTTATAGTTTAATTTGTGAAACATTGTTTACAGTTTTTTGTCGTAAAGACTCAACAGTCTAACATAGGTATGTCGAGATATTAGATGTTTTGAAGCTGCTTGCCCTATCGAAAGCAAACGAACCAGTGTCAATATATATATATATATGTTTAAGAACATATTGTAGAGTATTTGCGACGATGTTGATTTATTCCGCCCTTGAGATAATTACGTCAATCTTACAAAAACTTTTGCAATATAAACATAGGTAGGCACAATTTAAGGTATGTTAAAAATCTGGTTTTTTACGCATAAGAACCCTAATGTAGTATTATCTGGTAGGTTCCTATTTTGAACGGTAGCAGTTATTTTTTAACCGTTTACTATTAGCTTACCTACTTGACGGAGGTAAATATCGTAAACCCCACAATTAACAAAGACTAATAAGTGAGACAAAGGGGTAAGCGAAACAATAAAACATCAACGCCCGGAGATAAATTTTATTTATACCAGAAACAGCTGCAAACTTTTGGTCAGCGCGCGTAAAACGTTTGTTGTTGTAATCTTTTTGTTTCTATCTTCGTCATTCCTGGTCCTGAAGTGTTTATGTCGGGCGGAAGGACTTCTTTAAGTTAAAAAAACATATGTTTGTTTTCTTTGGGCCTAGGTTATTGTAAATTTGGAACACACAAGACGATTGCGTAACTTTTGCTGAAGAACTATAGGTTAATTTGTCACACTAATCAGGTGACATTCAGGACTATCAATATTCTTTTACGGTACCTACTATACTTACTATTCAATACGACAAAGAATCAATATGAAAAATATTCCGTTTAGGAGGAATTTTAAATACAATTTTTCAACAATAGATGTTTATTTCCAAAAATACAAATAACAGAATCTTGGGATAATTAAGAGACAGATTGAAGAAAATAGAAAGAAATAGATGCATTGAAAGTTTTTTTTTGTAAAAATAAGGTCAATATCAATATGCCTGGCGAAAGGACTATGTGAAAACATGTTTTTTTATTGCTCTGGTAACTATGGTAACACGGAATAAGTGTCTAATTTGGCAAACAGCGATTGGTGTGATAGATGCCTGAAATTGTCATACCTACTACACTCTGTGCAGTCGGGTAAAAAGCGTTCGCGCTGAATAGATAGGTAGCGCTGAAGATGTGGTTGTCCTCAGCTGCTGCTTCGGAGCCTAAGCTCTGCTGAAAGTACAATACCATGCCAACTAATACTAAGTTATTTTCGCCACAAGCATTGTTGATTAATCGAATCTTTTTTATTCCAGATGAATAAAAACCGCGTCTATAAACGTCAGCCCGCGGTCCCGCCCACATGTCGCACGGGATAATTGTTGACAATTTATTCCCTGTCACACTTGTCATCTGCTAATTCGTCGGCCACGCCACTGAACCGCAATGAATCAATGCATACGCTGACATGCGAAATATATGGACACGGGTTTTGGGTGCATCGGGTGATTTAAGAAAGTAAGGAAAAAGAAAGTAAACAAGATATTACTTTTTAATCGCCCCGTTTAAACATTTCAAATTCAGGACTAGCTGCAAAGGCTAATAGTTGATTTTACGTTTCAGTCTAGTAGCTCAGTCGATGAAGCGAGGTGCTGGTATCCCAAAGCCGCGAGTTAAAATTTTAATCAAGGTGGTATTTTTACAGTTTTTCAAGAATTGTAATTTCCCACATCTTGTTTCCAAGATCTTGATCCTTAATAGTGGCTCTGTGGGCTGTAGACTTCGGGAGCATAGCAAAACTGAATAACTGTATGACTCCACCATTTTGAAAAAGTCTCAAAACCTGAGTCGACAAAAAAATTTATCCTCACTTCTCGCAGGACAGAAACCATAAAAATACCCACCACATTATCGACAAACATATTAATACTGTATGTATTGCAATACGTATGTACATTTTAAAAACATGTAAGGTTAATTGTCTATGCTGTTGATTAATTACATGACGACTTCCATATTTTTGTAAGCTAAACGGCCGGCGGAGAGACAGGTACAAATGGATATGGCGAAACTACATACCTAGTATAAGGGTCCATGTAGATTTTATGATTTTAATTTTTATGAATTTTATATATTGTTAATTTAAAACAGGCGAGTAAAGTTGACTAGTGACATTCTTGTTTGTGGGTCGATCAACTTTTTTATGTCATCACGTGTCCCAACAAAATAAAAAAATATATCTTTCAAGTCTATGCGTTTTTGTTATTTATCACGTATGTTATAATGAATTAACCAAAAAGTCCCTCTAACTAGAACTTAAAAACAAAGAATTATTTTAATATGTCGATTCTTCTTGGTGACCCAGGAGATTTTCCATACAAAAAGAGCGTGTCCCAATCGCGTATCGGCTTTGGTTTCTATTTAACAGTGTGAAAAATATATTCAACCGTATATCATATTAACCATTAATTAAAAAGGTTTTTACATATAATTTACCAGTTAAATGCTAAAAATCCGCAAACATTAATATATTTAATATTTGTTATTATGTCCCAAAACAATGGCTTATTTTTAAGTCTCCTGACTTACAAAACATTACAATAAAAATAAAAATCATTTATTTCAGACTAAAAGGTCCATACATGGTTAGCAAACATTACAATCTTAATACTAGTGTTAGTACCGCATAAAAACTAAAACTAAAAACTAGACGGCGAGTGCATGCAGCCTCTGCCAACGGTTGAGCATTTTCGCACTCCATGAACACGCCCAGAATGTTGGGGCTGCCGCGCAGGCGACGCATCAGTGAATAATTCCAACGAAGGCAAGTTTACAACGTGGCATAACGAACCCGATAGGCAGCTGATCTAAGTATCCAGCGTTGCAGTTACTTTTTTAGTCGCAGACCATTTGGTCCGGGGTACGAAAAGATGTAGGGTAGGCTGTAATAATTTTCGGTTCACTATCTTACCGTTGACATTTCGAAAGTAATTTAATCTTTTATA
Source organism: Cydia strobilella (assembly GCF_947568885.1). Classification (NCBI taxonomy): domain Eukaryota; kingdom Metazoa; phylum Arthropoda; class Insecta; order Lepidoptera; family Tortricidae; genus Cydia; species Cydia strobilella. Next base: position 6,529,353 of record NC_086051.1, read on the forward strand.
TTACTTTAAAGCTAATTAGATCTATCCTGGGTCCAATATGTTTATAGTTTATTGAAATACGTTCGTAGGTAGTACAAAAAAAATACAGTTTTCTTTTAAATGTCTTTTGGGTCACCGTTCTCTCGGGTCACTTTTCTGGTGACCCAAGAGACATTTATTATGACTCAGGAGACTTTTTTTCTTAACACTGATTATTTTTCTCCTTTGTAGTGCAATTATTAATTGTGTAATCCAAAATAACTTTAAACTGTTGATAATACACTACTAACTACTAACTGTACTAGTAACTGTTGTTACTAACACTATATGGATCAAAATGATTCGAAATAAATAATTGAATTGAATTGAATTGATAATGAGTAGAAATGGAATTGAATTGAATCACAATATACTAAACAGCAAAATTTGTCAAAATAATGAAATTTATGCGCGGCTCGTATTCGCATACAAAACTTTGATTATAGTTCTACGTGAAATATATAAAACATAAAAATACATACAAATTCAACACTTTTTTTTATAATTAATATCTTTCTTGATAACAAAAAAGTTGATCGTCCCTCGTATGGAAATAATTGAAAGTCCATATGTTATACGTCGTCGGTCGTGTCGCTCGCTAAACGCCAGGCTGTCGTCGGGGATTACGCGACACGTTCCACGAAGGTGTCGTGACGTGATCGATTGGCGGATTAACACTTCAAACGCCTGATTTACAACATTTACATAGTGGTTTTTGGAATGTTGGTTAGATTTTATAATTTGCAAGCTGTAGGTGCAAGGGTATTTGTATTTAGTGAACTATTAACTACTTAAGAGTCCCAGGCAAGCTCGGCCGAATTGCACCTTCCCATACAAACGTAGTTCCGCTCTCATTTTAAAACTACGTACCTATAGTATTGTAATGAAACTTTGCACATACAGTGACATGAGGTATATCTAGCTCTAAAATAATTTATATAGCTCCAGTTTATAAAACAAACGAACTGAATAAAAACAAGTTTTGTATGAAAACTTAAATTCGCTGTATTTTTAACTATGGTATCTGAAGCTACATAAACTAATTACAGACACTAATTACCTTATCCTATTGTAAGTACAAAGTTTCAGAGCAATCTAGCAAGTCGTTTTAAAATGAGAGTGGAACTACGTTTGTATGGAAAACCGAGCTTGCCGGAGACCCTTAAGCTCTTTTTCAAAGAATATCTCACAAATAAATATAGATCTCTACTTTTTAACATTGTGCGAATTAGGAAAATGGGCCTTATGCGCCAGAGCTTGAATTGAGGTGTGATGTGTGATCTGAGCTCAGCTAGGATAGCAACATAGCAACTCACGAATGTGTAGGGTACCTATTTCCTCTACTACACAACGTAGCTAACCGAAATATATATCGGTTTTTATTTTGAAAACATTTTGAAATCCATGTCGAGATCACAAATTAGGTTTTTTGCGAACTTCGATTTTCGCGGTTATAGCCCAGGAGAGAACTTTTTGACGTGATGACACATTCCAGTTTCAATGGAGCTTTGTGTTATAATCGAAATCGAAAGTACGCTGAATGAAATACCTACCTACTTGCTGGTTGATTGGGCGCACTGAATGCGCTGAGCACAGCTCATGCAACAAGGCGTGCTATGTATGGCCGATGGCGCAGCTAATAATGTGTCCACTGAGTTAATATTTAGCCGCCAAGAGCAGCCACCGTATTAAAAGAAGATGTACTTACTTGCCAGGCTATTTGGGCCTGGCGTGTGTGCAGAGCGGGATTCATGCAGTAAGAAGGCGCGGAAATGTGCTATGTATGACGCAGCCAGCCTTAAAATGTGTCCAGTTTCGACAAACTCACAGTGTTTGCACTAACAGGTACCGTACATTTTGTAACTTACGAGGCTATTTTGGCGGGGCGCTAGTCGTAATTTTTGACTTAAAGTTTTGACAGTTTTATTCGGTCGCTAAAGAATTTGCTTACCAGGCTGATCGGGCGGGGTGTGTGCGCTGAGCGTGGCTCATGCAGTAAGGCCCGGAGGTGTGCTATGTATGACGCAGCCAGCCTTAATGTGTCCAGTTTCGATAGCTTTGTGTCAGCCGGGACCCAGGGAAGGGTGGTTTTCAACCTGCGAAAATTATTTATTATTAATTAGCTGTTTCTTTTCATTTCACGTTGCGGTTTATTAGCCAGAAATTCGTAGGTACTTCGACTGATATGTAACAGACTTATGTACTAATGCTAAACCTACGCTTTAAATTTTTGTATATATTCTATAGGATGAAATGAGTGGTATTGCATTAGTATACCTAATAATAAAAGTTGCGCGAAACATCGCGACAATAATATATACCTAATTAGTATACCTACGCTGAAAATGGTTTCAACTAGTTCCAAGTGACATTATATATTATATTGCCTTAGAGGTAAATATTACTACAATTAATTTAGGTAGATAGTTACCTGCAAAATGCCTTCGAGAGCACCCTCATCCTGGCTCGCTCTCGTGCGTTGGCGGCGTTTCTGTGCTGCGGCTCCTGCGAACCTCGACCTGTATACAAATAGATCGAGTGTAGACTTCAGACTTCACTGAAAATTCTATGCGATCTGCGTTAGGTACATTGCGGCATATGTAATCGATCGATTGGATTTGTTACTTAGCCGGCAATTATCTTAAATCGCATGCAATTTGATGCAATGTGAGAGGAGCCCTTAAAGGTGCCGTAGGTTCAGAGAGCGGAGTTTTTGAAAAATCGTACCGCTTTTTTAGATCACAATACGGTTATCAAAAATTTAATTAGCAATCTTGAGGATTCTCTCTAGTGATTTCATTAATTCAAATCCCGATTTTTTACTTTCGCTTGATAGAAAAAAATCAAGAACATAGGTCTAAAACGCACTTAAAAAATTTGTAACAATTTTTGCACAGAGGCTAAAAATATGAAAATTGCTTCTAAAAATGCGCAATTTGATTTTTGAGGGAACTCATCTATATTTTTTTTTGTTAAAATTCAAAAACATGATATCCTAGGTCCCGAGCTCGCCCAGTCGCACATCCATCTCGCTCAGAGACAGGCCGTAGTCGATTTTGGAGCCAAAATTTAAAATTGATAAATTTAGTTGTTGAAATTATACACGTTTTGTTACGTAATATCTAAATAACAAGTATTGGTTCAAGTACGTTTTCTCATCTTGCCTTTTAATAATGAGGTCGCGAGCGTGCGTGACCAGTAATATATGAAGAGAAGGGGCAGTTTTTAAAACTTCGTGGTAAGTTATACAAATTGATGTATAAGAATAGTTTAAGCAAATGTTGTAGATTGTTCAAGTATCCAAATTACGTTGAAATTAAGTCGATTTTCAGAGAAATTGTTACTTGTTTTGAAGTAATTTCTGGAGAAAATTGAATTCGTTAAACTTTCATTTCCTCGAACTCTAAGTCATATAACAAAAATGTAATCTGATAAAGGTCAAGTATAGAATATGTGTAATACAAATTTACCATTTTTAGCAGTCCAAACTTTACGAAATTTACAAATAAGATCGACAAAATCAGTGCTTTACGCGCGTTTACCTAAACGTCCTTCAGAAAAAAAATCATTACTAATTTAGTGAGTCTGTTTTCAAAAAAATTGTCTGATAAAAGGCAAGATAAGAAGACGTGATAATAGAAACCAGTACTTGTTATTTCAATTAGGTAACAAAAGGTGTACAATTTCATCGACTAAATCTATCAATTTTACATTTTTGCGACTAAAATCGACACCGGCCTCTTAAGTGCCGACACGGTGAACCACCAAAATCCCGACGGTCCAAGCTTTTCCTAACCTTGGTCGGGGTGCAATGCAATTTGGTGGTAAACTACCATTGTCTACACGGGTGGCGTTATATTTCATTCATTTATTTATTCACTAACAATATACATTGTGTTTGAATGTCATTCTATATATATTCTATATATATTATGTAAATCCAATAATGACGTGTAATATGAAATATTATTATAGCAATACAATCGTAATTAACATTAAATATTAAATATAAATAAATCAAAAAATAATATTTACAATAAAAACCAGCAAAGTCACTTTGGGGGGCCTTTCTTAGAGTCCGTCGAAGCTAACTTTGCACCGAGTTGAACAGAACAAAGTGAGGGCGTTCATTATAAACGATACAGTTTCATTGAAATTTGACATAATTTATGACATGCCTCACTTTGTCATTGTGCATTGTAATGTGATAGCGCTAAGCTAATTAATAAAACTGATTAGTTTTAAGCACCTTAGTATCTCTAGTAGAGATTAAGTTTTTTAACAGACTTCAAAAAAGATCAGGTACTAGATTTGTCTGGGTACTTTGGGGTACTTCGTTTTTGCGTGTTATTGTGCATTTACACTTGGAAAACATAATTTGGCAGTTATACTGGGACGCTGATGAAGATTATAAAATGATGGTATAAATTTTTCAATCAATCAACCAGCTGTGCCAGTAGTCTAACATGCAAATATACACCTACTTGAATTGAAAAAAAAACGGACAAATGCGAATCGGACTCGCCCACCGAGGGTTCCGTACAAAAACTTATTTATTTTTATTTTTTACAAATTTATAGTTTTCATATTTTTCCATGTACTGGTTGTGTAAGACGATATTACTTGCTATAAATTTCATAGTTCTAGGTCAATGGGAAGTACCCTATAAATTTTGATTCCCTTGAGATTGTCGAAATAATTTTTTATAATTTTTTTAGGGCATAAACGGCCGTATCTTTTTTTGCGTTAGCTTAGAAGTTTGATTTTTTTTACAGCTTTAAGGGACTGTAAACCTGAGTACCTTTAACTCGATACCTCCACGCAGTCCGCGCTTTCCCGAGATAAAGGGTCTTGCTTGACAGACAGACAGACGGACAACAAAGTGATCCTATAAGGGTTCCGTTTTTTCCTTTTGAGGTACGAAACCCTAAAAACCCTACTAATTTGATCACCACTCACCTGAACCCGACTGAGAATCGTCAAAGGAAAAATCATCATCGTCCTCCCACCCCTTTTCCACTGGCGATTTGCTCACTCTTTTCCTGGGCATTTTACACTATTGCACATCACCACAAACACAAATAAATTAGAAATTAGAACATTATTTTTTAATTTAACGGTCCTGGCGGCTACGAAGACGGTTATCATGTGCGATGCGCACGGGCAAGGCGGGCGGATCTTGGGCGGTGCTTCGTTCGCCCCACCCGCGCGGTCGGCTAATGAGAAACCTACCTACTGAAATCGTAATACATGGAATTTTGTATTTTTGTTGTGCAAATAAACCGTTCGGCTTTTGTTTAGGTTGTGCTTTGCATTGAACTGAATGTTTTGTTGCAACTTGTAATTTGTAATGTAACTAATAGTATCTATAAAGTGAGTGAGTGAAAACTACCAATATAGTACCAATCATAAATGTTGATTGTTGGTAGGTAGCAATTTTTGCTCAAAGATTTGTATTTGCAACAATTTTCTTTATATTAAATGGCATTTTCATTCATTTTAACGTTAAAGTACCTAATACAGTTAGCACGACCATGCACGACTTAAGTTGTGTTTAGGCGCCCACTGACTATCAGTCCGCCGGACGATATCGGCCTGTCAGTTGTTCGGAACTGTCAAATTTTTGTTCTAACTGACAGGCCGATATCGTCCGGCGGACTGATATTCAGTGGGCCCCTTAGTCACGTCTACATACAAAATGTAAGGAATTTGACATTGACCATTGACCATCAGTTTTGTGACGATTGCGAAGTGATCAGTAAAAGAATGATTGACTTACTATCAATATAATATTTAAGTACCTTGCCTGCTATTGGCCTGTAATAAAACAAACCTACCTATATACGTAATTAGACTAATTAATGCCTACTTTACTATACCTAAGTACTTAACTATTTATATATATATTACTATATATATACCTACATGCTTCCTTTGTACATGGTTTTTTTAATATAAGAAGTAGAGTAAAATATAAGTATCTACATAATATAATACTATATTTTACTCTACTCCTTATATTTAGATAAGTATCTAAGTACTTTGTAAATATTTAGGAGTGTAAGGAGTGTTGCTCTACTCGTAATACCTAATACTGAAATGAATTCATATATATTATCATTATTATTCATTATACGTATAATACAATACAATACATTCTTTCATTTTCTGAGATATCACATATTATTAAATGTTGTCGAAAGATTAATTAGCGGCGTCACAAGTGAGATAAAAGATTGACAGCTCGGCACTTCCGTGACACGCAATACTTTACTCCGTATACCCTCTACATCACACGTGCAGTGCACCCTTCGGCTTCGGGCGACCTGAAATGTGAACCGAATTGTTTCTGTTCTAGACATGATTTTTCTTTCATTAGATTATTTTCCCTCGAAAAATATTGATATACATCCATATTATCCGACCAAAGACATATATACATGGAAAAAGTTTATCAGATCTTATGTAGAGCCAAGCTTCTAACTCTGTGCGTGTGCCCTTACTTCACACTTCTACACTCCCTCGAAAAATATTGATATACATCCATATTATCCGACCAAAGACATATATACATGGAAAAAGTTTATCAGATCTTATGTAGAGCCAAGCTTCTAACTCTGTGCGTGTGCCCTTACTTCACACTCTACACTTTATAGTCAAAATAGTACCTAACCTACTACAAATAGCAGCTGCATTTATGATAAAAGATTTTGGTTTTCTACGAATGGCCAGTTTTTTTACTATTTCCTTATATTTGAAAATTCTGTCTTGTTTTTTTTTCAGATGGTTCTTCATCTTCATCGAAGTAAGTTGATCTCACCTCGTGTTGACTGGTAGAAATGACTTGAAAATGATGATTTTGAATGATAAATATTTAATTGCGTTCAATTGGATTTGATTTGTAATGTTTTACAGTTAACAGTAGTTTCATTGCGTTCCTGTGGTGAATTTTTTGTGTTACACTCGGTAGCAAAGTTTGTTTAACACTCGTGCCTGGAAACCCTCGCAACGCTCAAGATTCCACTTTTCCATCCACACTCGCTAAACTCGTGGTTCAATTTTGCAATATTTCGCTTGCTCTGGTATCAATATTAGCACGAGGGGTCAAACAATAACTTTGCCCCCTTATAAAACTAATAAGTAATAATTATTCACGTGTACCTATATTGTTGGATTGGGTCGTCAGTCGTCAACCCTAATTGCGAAGGTGATCAGCAAGCCCCAGCAGTGAGGTGTTAGGATTGCCGTAAATAGGATAGGCTTAGGGTTATCTCTATTTATTTTTTCGCTTGAGGTAAAGGTAATAATGTAAAAGCCGGCGGTCAAATCGAACAACGGTGGAAGCGACGTTACGCTTGTCACGACCTGTCAGACAGATATACACATCTTAACAACCATAGGAATCGGGAACCTATTCCTATTGGCGTTATCCTGGCTTCTGCTATGGCTATGGCTCACTAATGAAGCCTAAAGCGCCTAAAGCCCACTTGGCAACCGAATCTCAAGTTGGCACAAGCACTGGTTTTTAATAAGTATAATACGCAACAAAAACAGCATTTCAAAGAAGTTGGAGCTCATTAACATTGCCTAGGGGGCCGATTCTCTGGGTCTAAAACACCTTTCCTTTTTACAGGTTTCTTAAATAGTAGATAGTAGGTACCTACGTTTAGCTCGACCTAAGGAGGATGAGCTTTGTAGACACGGAATCTGCTTTTGCCCCCTAAATGAATTTAAAGTCTAAACGTATTTCTCATGTCGCGTGTCGTCGTCCTTGAATTTGCAACCGTCCTCAGGCTCTATCGTTTACACCCATAGGATGTAAGCTTGTTTGTCACCATCATTACAATTCTAAAACATCGGAACACAAAAAATATTCTGGTGTGTGCCAACCCTAAGACACCAGGTGGCTGATATCAAACATTGAGTTTACCGCCCGCTTTAAGCGCCATCGAGTATTTGTGACTTGCTCTACTGTTTTCTCAACAAATGTTATTCTTTATCCCACTTACAAGAAAATCCAGTTATTCAATTAATTTTCACGAAAATATAAACTGTTACTTATAAACTGTTAAGGCTACTCTGGCACAGCGACCTTATCGGTAGAAAAAGTTATGTGTTTCAGTAGGTATAGTAACTGCGTTTACAATTAACAGTTTTGTGCTCGGCTCGACCGAGTAGTTTGTTCGCGAAATCTTTTTTTATTCTAGTCAGGAGAGGCAAAGGAAGATAGTCTTGAAGATAATCACAGATGTGAAAGAAGTTGAAAAAGTGTGAAGAAAATTGCTGTCACGTCATATAATAGAGGACTAGTCAAATGACTGGCAGAACAAGGAAAAGTGATCAGATACTCCATCAACAAGGTAATATTAAGTAGGCACCTTAAGTATTGACGATGATCCTGGGGCAAAAAAGGTAAAGTACCTAATGAGTTTAAAGGCCTCCTTGGCATCTTCGGCGCTCCTGTTCATATACAGGGTGATTTCGTGTTTCGCGATTTCGGGGTTGGTCCCATAGTAAAAGTTGCTCAGTATAATATACCAAATAACCTCCCTGGCAACGGGAATGCACTAATTTTTTTGCCACGGCGTAGGTATATATATACCATATACATAACAATGATTCTGACTATTTTGTAAAACAATAATAATAAGGAACACCGGGCCTGCGCTCTACCAACTACCAAATCATCAGTTATCGAGACTTACCCGACAACGCCGAATATTTCCACTGACCAAAAATCTCCCGTCTGGGTATAGAAATATAAGAATATATAGTTTGCCAAAGGACTGTCTCATTTCAAACATAGACAGAGATGATCATACTATATTTGTCTTACACTAGTACTAGCACCCAAAAGAAAAGGATGAGTATAGTTTTTTTTGTTCTTATTAACTGCCAATTTGGTTTAACCAACTGTATAATGGACGTAATGGTCAGTTTTTCATTTGTTAGACTCAAACCTGGCGGGCTGTATCCATCTAACAACAACTTTCGTGGTGAGAAAGAGAGGCCAACAGAGATTATAGGCTACAGATTTTTATGAAACGTGACCCAGGAATATGTGGTTAAAGTCCTTAAGTTTTTGGCGCCCATCCTGTATATTCTCCATCTGAGCCAAATCTACAGCGACTTTGCAGCTACAAAAAGTCAGCATCAGCACAAGGGCAGCATATTAGAGTCAGAACAAGCTAAGAGAGATTTTGATAGCTCAGACGGAGCACGTGTTAAGTAAACGTCATAACTTCATAGAAGTCTACCGTCTAGGCATGGAGACTATACAGGTGTGGCCTGTAATAGGAGCAAAAAATTTAACTGTAGGCTGAACTCCTCATACCAACCAACATTTGTTCAGCGACTTTTAAAAATAACTTGTGTTTTGATTTTTAATACCCTATAGAGCCTACTTAGCGCCACCGGAGAGATTAGGAAATATTATTTTTGGCTGAAAGCTGGTCTTGCTGTAATTCCATACGATTAAACAATTTATCTCTTGTGGCAGTCTTTTAATTATCTCATACGATCTCATTTTTTATAAAGATTATATCAAACAACTTTGTCAGTAGAACAAGGCGCGAAATTCCATTTTTTATACTACGTCGGTGGCAAACAAGCATACGGCCCGCCTGATGTTAAGCAGTCTCCGTAGCCTATGTACGCCTGCAACTCCAGAGGAGTTACATGCGCAATGCGCAATGTGTTGATTTTTTTACGGGCCTAATTTTTTTAAATTTGCCGCTTTTTTCTATTGACGAAAATAGCTTGACAGACCCTAGACTGAAATGAAAGAGGGCTACCGCGTTTAATTTCGCCGCTAGCGGCGCTAGTGTAGATTGAGGTTTTCAAAATGTCAAATGCATAGAAGTTTTGCGGGTTTCAAGCTTTTTTATCAGGAGTTTTCACTCAGATCTTTGATTAATCATGGTAAACAATAGATATAGCTCAATAAATGTTAGTGGTTAAAGAGTGCCAACTAAAATATATGCAAAATTAAACAGGTTGAAAAAATGGCACATTTAAACGTTAAAATACCTGTGTATAACGTATTGATTTAATAAAAATAAGCATAGAAGAATTTTGAGATCAGTTTTTCTTGGTTTTTCTGGACCTACATCTACAGTGGCGCCAACAGGTGAGCACAAAAACGGTAGCCCTCATTGGTTATGGCACAATGCATGTCTCGAATAAAGTTCGTCACAGACGGAGCGATAATATATCGGCAGATACCGTAAGATACGGCATTTGTTTGTCATATACACACACGGTAGATTAATCTGCGCAAATCGGACTCGCTACGATTTATAGTTACGTGTGTAGTCGGCATTAAATATAGCTGGTCAAGCAAATCTTGTCAATAGAAAAAGGCGACAAATTTAAAAAATGTAGGCGCGAAGGGATATCGTCTCATAGAAATTTGAATTTCGCGCCTTTTTCTACTGACAGGATTTGCTTGACCAACTATATTAACTATATATTTCGCTCCGTCTGTGACGCTTAATACTGGAACACTTGTTATGTCAAATTGACGTTGACAATTCAGACAATTGTCAGTGCGTATTTACCAATTTTTTATCGATAAAGTTGATTGTTTCCTTAATATACTGTCAAAAGATCTTAAATCTGTAATAACATTTATTATAAATATAATTGTTGTATCGAAAGCAAGTTAACATCGAGCCAGTTAACTTTCCCGACTCGGTGCGCAGCAGCCATGTGTGAATAGTTATTATAACCGTTAGGAATTTAGGATGCTGCCGGGCATCGGAGTCTTCGGGACTGGCTCAGTCGCCAAGGTGCTTGTACCATTTCTGAGAGAAAAAGGATTTGCTGTCGAAGCAATATGGGGTGTCACCCTGCAAGAGGCCGAGGCTGTCGCCAAAGAACTCAAAATACCGTTCTTCACTAACAAAATCGATGATGTCCTCTTAAAGAAGAATGTGAACCTTGTGTTCATTGTTTGTGCTCCTAATTTACACGCTCAGATTTCTGTAAAGGCCTTGGGCATCGGCAAGCATGTCGTTTGCGACAAACCAGCTGGGCTTTGTCAAGCTGAAGCTCTTAAAATGGTGCGCGCCGCCCAGTACTACCCCACTCTGATATCAATTATCAACCATTCACTGCGATTCTTGCCTGCGTTCAGCCACATGAGGAAATGTATCGAAGAGGGTTATCTTGGAAGTCCAGATGAACTAACTCTGATGGATGTAAGAGTACAAATGGGCTCTTTATTAGGGGACACATACAACTGGTTGTGTGATGACACTATGGGAGGTGGTACACTAACGTTAGTTGGCAGTCATGTCATAGACTTAGTTACGTTTTTAACTGGACAGAAAGTTGTTAAAGTACATGGAGTATTGAGAACATTTGTTGAGGAGACTACCAAAGTCAATGGCATCAGAAAAATAACAGCACCTGATTTCTGCACATTCCAACTGCAAATGGATAAGGGTTTGTTGGTGACGGCCACTCTTAACAACCACTTGCCAGGGCCCTGCTTCAACCAAGAGATATACATGTGTAGTAAGATGGGTTATTTGGTTGTCCGAGGTGGGGATTTACATGGTAGACTGCACAAACCTAATTCAATAAAAATAGAGGAGGAGAGCAAAAGAGGCCATGAGAAAGAGGAGGTTATTTATGTTGATGTGGAAGACCTGAGTTGTGCGTCTAGTGTCATTCCCAAGCCGTATATAAAAGGCTTATGTAAAATGATTAGTGCTTTAAAAGAAGCCTTCTTGCCTGTGAAAGAGCAAATGGATTGGATAAAAGAACCAGTAAGAGCTGCTGCTACATTTGAGGATGGGCAGAGGGTGCAGGCGGCAATGGAAGCCCTCCGCCAGTCATGTGAAGATGGCTGTTGGACTTCAGTGCAGTTGTTGACGGAGCCCCCAGATCCCAACCCGGCTCTGTCAGCTGCAGTTCGCCGAACTGCTATATCTTTACAATAGATTTGCATTTACAGTAGCTGAAAATAATCTATCATATTTTTTCAGATACATTTGCATATTTTTTTTGGTAATTTCTCAAAAACGGCTCTAGCGAAAAGGGCAATTCGATCAAACTAAGGTACATTTGTAAAATAATTAGTTTGCCTGGTAGCCCGTTGGGTATTAAATTGTAAAGTAATGAACCAATTTAATTTTCAAACCAGGCGAAAGAGGGTGAAAAATCGAACCATCTAGGTTTTATTGTTGGTAAGATTCGCTTTTGAGTGTCCTCAAATAAGAAATTCGATATTTATAACATACTAATTGGTGTGTGTGTGAAGTACCCAATCCACGTGCAGTGGGACGTATGTATATTTATATGATTGTGATGATGATACAATCATTGTTTACATGATATAAAGCCTAATTTCACGAATTTTCGAATAAACGCCTTCACAAAAATAGGAATATGATAGATTTTGTGCACTGTAAATCAAGTTATGATATGCCATTATCAAGTACCTTTATTACATTGTAAGCATATTATTTTGTTAATGTGTATTGTTCCATGTATTATTTTGCCTGTCTGCCATGCTAATTTAAATGGGTAGGTAGGTAAAAGGCAAAGATTTCCTATGAAATCTTACAGCATTCAGTATTCTGTTCAGTTATTTCCAATGTCTTGTAAGGTATTATTTTGCAGTTATGCACAGTATTATAGTGGATGAGGATGATAAAATTTCATCCAGTCACAGTCATATTAAAGAAGTAATTTACTAATAGGGGATATTACTGCAATGTTCTGCCACCAGAGTGCAGCACAAGCCTTTTTAGTAAACCATAGAGTAACTTATACATGTACCTTTAACAGGTTTTTGACAAGTTCTCAGAGATCAAGGCGGTTTGTTTACAGAGGACCCACTGGGAAACGCGAATCCGAGATTTCGCTATCTGCCTCTTTATCGCTCGAATATGCAAGTGACAGAGATGTTAGATAACGAAATTTCGATTTTCTTGTTTCCCAATAGACCCTCATCAGATTGTGGTAGTGGCGCCCCCAACGCAGAGTTTCGCGTAATATGCCCTATTAAATACCTATCAACATCATAGTTTCTAAGTTTTATACAGTTAGGTAATGATCACTAAAAAATATTACTTATAAGGCCAACACAGACAGTCTGATATTGTTAGTTTTCATTTGACATGCAATTACTGGCCAGCCTTTTTTTAAATAAATATTTTATTTAAAGAAAAGCTACAGCTCGAATGTAGTCAAGTCTGTCTGTCCTTAGATCTGGGTCAATCAATAAAAATTACCTGTATTTTTGTAATAATGAACCAAGTTTTCATTTGAATTCTCATTATTAATAGCATGCTAAAAATTGCCTTGTTAATTTAACATAATTTGGGCTATTTTAAGTAGAATTGTGCTGTTCCCAGTAACATTTCCCATTTTGTATGGGGAATGTTGACCTCATACTTGAAACAAAAACGCATCTCTACTATAAAAATTACAGTTCAATATTGAATGACTAGAAAGGAATGCCAAATGGTCAAAGGGTTAAACAGATGTATTCACTGTGATAGATAAAATTAAATTTGCGACGAGTTTTGTAAGCCTTTTATTTACACTTCCTTAATCTGCAACAGTTCATATAATATATTGATTTGGAATGTACAGTCATCAGCAGAAGTATCTAAGCAAACAAGCAAGTAGTTCACATAACAATCATTGCCATTAACATGTTCGCTGTGGCAATTAGTTTATCTGGTAATTTAGCATATTTTGCATGTGGTCTTTAAAACTCATACCGCAGTAAACATGTTATGCCAGCACCACACTTTGCTGTATTTGGCAAATATTCGTGTTGCATCCCTTTTGTTTTGTATGTCAAAGGAAAGAGATGCAACACGAATATTTGCCAAATAAGGCGAAGTGTGATGCCAGCAAGAGAATAACAGTGACAGTAGCCTACAGCTTCTCTGGCTGCGGACTGTCAGTCATAGACAGAATTTAAAAAAATTGAGTCCTTTATTATGGACCCAGTAAGTAATAATACTGTTCAATACAGGTTTTTTTAGGTTCAAAAGGAAATTTCTTTTCATGGATGAATTAGGAGTTTGTTAATTCATAATTAGGTGGTAAATATTCTGTGTTAAGCGAGGTTTACACTAGCAAGAACTTGCATGCAATTTTCATTACATTGCTGTATCTGATGAACATTTTGAATGCAGTTTACCTTAGTAGTCAGCAATGTAACGTAAATTGCATGCAAGTTTTTGCTAGTCTAAACCTCCCTTTAAGACTGCCCTTCAAAATTGGTATTCCATTTAATGTAACAGGTTAAGCCCCAAATCTGATTTAAGTTCTGGTAGAAAGTGAAATAATAGTCAACAAATTTTAGTAACAATATTATAATAAGAAATGCAATGGAGATAACATTATGTCCATGTTTCATCAGCAACCAACATATTACACAATCACATCATGTTCATACACTACGATTTCTAGTATTTATGACTAACCAATTCGAAACGACGTAAAATTTAAAGGTATGCACTAATTTAGTTGTCGATTTTCGCCAGTATATCAGATTCTCTGAAGAGGTGGTACTCCTTTTCTTCGGAGTCTAAGGAGACCTTGGTGCCGCCGTATTCAGGGAGGAGCACCTTGTCGCCGATTTTCACCATCAGGGGGACGAATTCTCCGTTGTCCTTCCTTGCACCAGGTCCCACAGCGATGACTTCTCCGTGGAGAACTTTGCTTTGTGCTTTTTCAGGAAGCACGATACCTCCCGCAGTCTTGGTCATAGCCTCAGCGCGTTTAATTAAAACACGATCCAAGAGAGGAATCAGTTTCCTTGCCGCAGATGCCATTTTTAGATAATTTGTGCCGTTTGACAGAGATTAAAACAAGTGAAGTGCAGAGCGGTTTTAGGTTATCTGCTTTCAATCTAGAAAATTCGCATCGGGAGCCGAGCCGGCGAACGTACTTTGACGGGCGGAAGGAAGACTAGCGCCATGTGTGTACAGGGTTGCCATTAAATTGTCTTCAGTTAAGGTAAAAACTATCTCAGACAATGCTTAATTGAGTTCAATAAAATTATAATTAATATATATTTATTTATGACATACGTTTTCAAATATTTCATATTTTAATAAAAATATATATTTTTTTTACAGGATCCATCTGTTGGCGAGTAGCTGAACTACATTCAGTTAATAAAGCTGTCAACAGATGGCAGCTAAATTAAAATAATATTTTTAATTATTCGTGTAGAGATGGCGCTGTAATTCAAATTCCTAAGTTAGTTTTACTTTAATTCTATAGATGGCGCTGTCAGTGATACTTCCACATTTGTACACCACAAAGTTCTTTTTATTTTGTTGTGTGACTGTTGTAAAAGGAAGGGACTAGGGAGTGTATAAAAGAGAAAATCAGAAACTTTTCAGAGGCTAAATAGGTATGTACTTTCCAGTATGGATTGGACACGCTCAAAAGAAGAAACACAATTAAAAAAACCCAATTTAAGTAATCAGATTTTGCCATTTAAAAATCCATCTCGACATTCTCGACTGGCCTCGGTGGACCGAAAGTCTTTTTATATTCACATATGCTGCTATGTATGTAAATATAATAACACTTTTGGTCCAGCCTATATATAAAGAACTTGAGCTTATGAGGGATCATATTTTTGGTCTTGGAATAAGAGAATTAAGAAATAAGAAATAAAATTTAATTAAAGCTGAAAAATCTGCTAACGCATATTCGCATAATGATAGAGTGTATAGGTAAGTGTTGTTTTGTTTTGGAGTTCGAAGGTTTGAACCGATGTGCAAAAGGCGACAAGGGACGGTTTCATTCAGAACAAAGATAGATATAACTCCGTAATAGATGGATACAGTCTAAGGAAAAAACGTGCCTCGAAAATCAAGAAAATTTGATTCTCGTTCAGAGGGCGCTACTAGTTTTGGCCTACAGTCGTATAGATGGCGTTGACGGTTTCGTTTCTTATTTAACAATTTTAACGCATATAAGTGACAGAACATGGGTCAAAATCATAAAAATAATTAATGCAAATAAAAAAATCATTTATCCATATTTAAATACATTTTATCGTATTTTTATAAATATTTATTTTTAGTTTTAAAGTGTGTCGACAGATGGCAGTGAATTTACTGGGGTTACAAAATTTACTATGACAGTACCGCTCTAGTATAAGTTACTCTATGATTCAGAAACATTAAATATCATACAAATTTAATCACAATGTAATATGAGTGCCTTGCTTGCTCAAGAGGGAGTGTAGTGTACCGTGTATCAAGTTGGCAAGGAGCGCAATCGTGAATTTTCAGATCTCAATCTTCTGACAGGGAGTACCTATTAATGTATTGAATTGATAGCTGTTGGATCTATACATTAGATTAGAGACGATATAAATATTTATTGTTTTTAGGGTTCCGTACCTCAAAAGGAAAAAACGGAAAGGGTTCCGTTTTTTCCTATAAGGGTATAGGATCACTCGTGCGTCTGTCTTTTTGTCTGTCTGTCTGTCTGTCTGTCGGTCTGTCTGTCTGTCTGTCTGTCTGTCCGTCTGTCACAGCCAATTTTCTCCGAAACTACTGGACCAATTAAGTTGAAATTTGGTATACATATGTATGTTTGTGACCCAAAGACGGACATGTAACGTAAACAAATGAATTTTAAACATGGGAGCCATCTTTTGGGGAGTAAATATAAAAATTAAAAAAAAAAGTTTTTTAAACTATATCGTGTTACATATCAAATGAAAGAGCTCATTGTGAGAAAATCAAATATATTTTTTTCACCTCAGCAGCTCGAACAAGCCTACTTTCGTCACTCCCTGGAGTGAGGAAAGTGCGACTACAACACTACTAACAATGTAGCTTTTTAATTTAGTGAAGGCCATGAACTTAATACTTTTATTGCATTTTTTTAATGGTACGGTACGGTACGGTCCGGTCCGGTCCGGTTTCGTCTCGTATCGTATCGTATCGTATCTTATCGTATCGTACATATTATAATACTTTTTTTTTCTGTTTATTCTGTGTAATTCGAAATACATTTTAACCTTTAATATGTTCTCACTACTGAGGTGAAAAATTATGTGTGCAACACGAGAGCAAAGTTATTTTACATCTCGTGTTTTTGAGTCCCTCGCTACGCTCAAGATTCTGCCTTAGAATCTTTCGCATTCTCGGGACTCAAAATAAACACTCGCAAGAAAAACTGACTTTCCTCTCTTGTTGCACAAATAACTATTTTCTAATTTTAGGATAAACAACTCAGAAGTTATTAAAGAAAATAGGCAAAAATGACCATCCCCCTTTTTCTCTCCCCCATTATTTCTGAAATTACTGGTCTAAAATTTTGAAAAAAAATACACAAAATAGATCTTTACCTATAGATTACAGGAAAACCTATTAGAAATGTGCAATCAAGCGTGAGTCGGGCTTAATTACTAAGTTTTTGAGCTCGCCTGATAATATGCAGTCACCGTAGCCTATTATATAGAAGCTTGAAACGCCAGGGGGCTTAGCCAGGGGGCCTAAACAAGATGACAATCGTTTGAAGAAAACGAAATGAAACTGTCGTCTTTCTATCACCCTTCCATATTAGTGGAGACAGAGCGTTTCGTTCCGTTTCTATGCGAACGATTCTAATCTTGGCTAGGCCCCTAGGGCGGTTACGTGCACGTTGCCGATCCTATAAAAACCTAAACACTCTTTTTCAAAAATATTTTTTGAAAATCCCATCCCATTGACAGTCCATCGGAAAAACCTCGGTAGTGAGAGAGCTTATTCCGCAGCCGGAGCAACGGAGGAGCGTCGGCGGGAGGAAATTCCACTGAAACTGCACATTATTCACCCTACAATTTAGGTTCCATTGTGTGAGGATGAACGCCCTGCCGACGGCGAGCTGTGCGGTTGTATAAAACGGCCGTAGGCATCATGTCAAATAATTTTTCAGGGCGCAGCCAGTCCATAGGCGATATTACTGCAACGTTCTGCCACCAGAGTGCAGCACTAGCCTTTTTAGTAAACCATAGAGTAACTTATACATACTGTACCATTAACAGGTTTTTGACTAGTTTTCAGAGATAATAAAATATGGCATTTATGCATCAAAGCGGTTTGTTTACAGAGGACCTATCAAGCAACGCGAATCAGAAACTCCGCTATCTGCTTCTCTATCGCTCGAATATGCAAGAGTGACAGAGATGTTAGACAAGGAAATTTCGATTTTCTTGCCTCGCGATAGACCCTCAGATTGTGGTAGTGGCGCCACCTACGTAGAGTTTCGCGTAATATTCCCTATTAAAAATGTAATGTTTATTCAAGAAACATACCTATAGTCATGTACCTACTTCTGCCAAACCACAATGTGGTTGGTTGGCAACCTGAACGTACAATATAAAATATAATAATGTTTATGTACTTACATAAAGGTGTAATTTATACTGGTTGTATTTCAGTATCAGTATTATATTTTACCTTAAAGAAAACACCGTCAACCGTGCCTTATTTCAGCGTCGTCAGTCAAACATTTTTTATCGATCATACTATAACTATCGTTTTTGGTCATCCAACCCAAGTCATGTCCGCGTCAAGTACGCAAGTGCCGGCGCCGTGACCGCCGCTGGAATGCGCTCCGGCGCCGGCCAGTCTCAGGCACACCTGCGCGCTGCCGACACACAATCACAGCCACCCATACATGCGTAATAATCTCGTATACATATACGCATGCGTATGCGCATGTGCGTGCGCGCATCGCGATTTATGACCGCCTCCGCATTTATGCGGCCACATGAAAGCAAAGAGGGCCTATTGTTTACAGCAAAGGGTTTATGGCCAGTTATTGTCTTACGCGTTTGACAGTTGAATGTTAATTGGTGGTTAATCGGTTCATCCTATACTTACCTATAATGAGATCATTCTTGTTAGTACAAATAAAACTTAAATATCTTTACATAATTAATATAAAATTAAATAACTAACTTAGAAACTAAAACTAAAAATAAATAAAACTAATCTTAAAATAAATAACTAAAAACTATACCCCTGCGGCATGGTGCTGCTGTAGATGCTGGCAGCATTACCTGGCTGTATCGCAAAGCTTACTCTTTGGGCGAGGAAGCTGCCAGCTCTACTATCACCGGTGGTGACGTATACTATTCTTTTAGACAATTCCTTAAATAGTGTAGACGCGTTCGGACCCCACGGGCCAAGGGTCTCGACGCCAGAAGGTACGAAATCGTATTCAGGGCCGAGACCCCTATGTTTTGTCTTTTTTAATTTTTCATCCGCCTCTGCCGCCGCGCCGGTTTTTGCAGTAGTGCCTTGGAGATGAGACGGGGCTAGGGTGTCTACACATGCGGCGTCCCACACCAGCACCCGTCCCATCTTCCACAGAATTAGTGACATTCCGTCCGGTCTCTTAACATCGTCTCTTACAATACCAGCAGGCTCTAGAAGAGCTGGCACGTTGACGGCGGAGAATATCGTTAAGCGCGGCCGGCGCTCCTTTGGCAGGAGAGCCCGTGGTGTCCGAGGACGTCGACGACAGTGCCGCAGGAAGCTCAGACCCGGACGCCGAGTCGCAGGCAGGCCGCAACACGCAGTGTGCAATTCCAGGAAAGTGCCGGTATGCACCGACGGGAAGGCGTGCAGCCAGGCGCCGGACTCCCTGGAACCTGCAGCTAGCAGTCTGGCGCGTGCAGAACCTGTGCTGCGGCTTAAAATACTGTCATCAATAATTTTGCATTGTGTGTAACTATAATTTTGTGTGCCTGAACTCAGGTGACGGACCGTACCTAATGTACCTAGGTAATTCTTTCAGAGGTAGACCTTACGTCACTGTTATGTGGGAGTAAATTGGCTAAATTATTAGATAGAAAATGAGCATTTCATCACGGAATAAAAATGATAAAAAAATACAAGACATCTAGCCTATTGTACCAATTTACCAAACAGCCAAAAAAAAACCCGATCTCAGTGTAGGGCTATAAATAGTGTCTAGAAGTTGAAAACATAAAGGTTGCCAAGGATCACGAGCACAAAAAGGGGCAAGCTATGATAGCGCCATCTCTGCAAAAACCTTTGACAGTTGCCAACCCCATTATCTGATTTCAGTATACGGCTAGACTTAAGGCCGTGTGGGTCACCACACTATCCTATCCTAAGAAAGAAGAGAGATTTGAAAACAAGAAAGCTACTATGTATATATAATATACCTACCTACTTCATTGCTGAAATTACGCTGAAAGGATTTGGCACGCGCCTGTTATCATGTACCTAAAGTTTTAAGTGAAAACGTGTTTTCCCTAATCAAAACTAATTATCCGTACTTATCGCCTTGGTGAAAACGGGTTTTTACTAGTTACGCGTTTTCGCAAAGTGCTTTATTGGTGAAAACTAGTCATAATCATAATCATAATCATTTATTTGCACATAAAAAGGGTTTCAACTAAGATTTTTAATAGTCAATATTGCTGCGACGACGAGCAAAGTGAGCGGACTTATACTTATAAGTAGAAGTAGGTAGTAGGTACCCGAGTCCTATATTCCGGCATTTAGTCTGCACGTAGTATTCAATTAGCGATAGCCGGAGAAAAGTCATAAAAACATTTTATGTAATCATTAAAGAGAACAAAATAGAACCTAATAACATCATAATACATACCTTAAATGTTTTTCGTTATGATAACTTATTCAAGGAGAAATAATTGGCCGAAGCCCGCACGAAAGATTAGAGAATCGACAAAGCGAAATGAATAGACTTGTAAAAAGAGTTTGTATAGAGTGGAAAAATGTAAAAAGACCAAATTGTATACAGGTTCACACGGCCTGCTGACGCGAATTTTGCAAACAGCTCACGTGTTCGGTGTAGGGCGACCATGGGTCGTTTTTGAAGAAGTTATTGAGACATATCATTCGATAGAGCAGGTGTAAGGTGTAAGCACTCGTCTGCTCGTTTGCCTCCTATAATTTTATATTTTTAATTATTATTGGATATTTGAAATGTGTTGATTATTTTTATAGTTTTTTTTTACTTTAATTAATGATTTTAATGAATTGAATACATTATGTAAATCAAATTGTGACGTGTAATATGTAATATTATTATAAATAAATAAGTATATCATAAAAAGAGCGTTTTTTTCTCGTATAATTCCTAACTATTACTATAAGTAGGCTTTAACTGCTATGCTGTAGGCCGGCTGTAGGACAGTTAATGTTTCCGAAATTTCTCGCCTACTTTAACTCAGTAAATAAATATGCTTCAAGGCGTGCAGTGAGTTCCTAATTAAGTAGGTAGGTATATTCATTATAACTTTATTTGAGTCTTGTTTTCTTGAAAATAACATTTAATAAAAAAGATTTATAGCTACACACGTTTATCCAAACGAATACTAAATTTAAAATCGAAATGCTGTTCCCAAGAAGCGGTTTACATCTTCTTACTAGAAACCATTTCAATATGTACCTCGATGCCTTGGTAAGTTGATATTTTTCTTTAAAAAAAAATCTCTTAGACAAAACATAACCGAAGGTAATCTAGGCATTTTCCTAATCGGGCCTGGTTACTTTACAGTAAAAAGTTGCGATAATAGCCGTACGCGGATGTTCAAAGCGGACAAAATAACACAACAACCACAGCCTGGCTGTATAGCCTTATGTACACAGTGCAATCTTGCGTGGCTGTTGAGGAAATGCCGCAAGTTCCTTATGATTCAGGAGACAAGAGCGTTTGTTGGGATGGACGTGTTTCGGGCGGCTGCGCGGGCGCTTGGCAGTGGGTCTGGAAGAGATCGTGGTCGGTTCTCACGCAGGCGCACAGGTGCGCATCCGGCTATCTCGATGCAGGATTTGAATCAGTTTAGTGTGAAGCGTTCTAATTGTGGACGCGAAACAAAGCCTTTAATTAGGCGACCTAATGTTTGGAAAAAACATTTGCACAAAATTGTGCTGGTAACTCAACTAGGTATTCATTTTGCACATTTTTAGGAATAACTTAGTTTCAGTCAATAAGTACTACTTGCAAGATTGTAGTTCAGTCAGTGTCATTTACTATAGTCATTCTCGCACTTTATACCTACATGAAAATGAAAATGAAAAAATGTCTCAAATGTATACTTTCTGATCTGATGTAATTCGGTTAGGTACTAGAATAATAAATGGTTAGACAGCATTAATTTTTAATTTTAAAATCACGGGGATCTAATTTTGGCTCATAACCTATATGTAAAATAAAACAGGATGACGCGAAAAATCCAAAATTACGGCAAATAAGTGTATGTGTAAATACAATGAGCGAGATATGTACTTTTTTTAGGTTATTTAGGAAATAATTAACATTAACTGTAACTAGCGTTTAAATGCGAATAAATTTGGTTTTACGGAGGTTAAATTCAACCCTTGCTAACGCATTTTTGTACAATTGTGCTACGGCTAAATTGACGGGAACGTATTACATTTTTCCCAAAACGTGTGTCTTCTGCTCGCAGTTGTTCAGGTGGCTGGCGCGGAGGCTGCGCTCTCGTGACACCGTGTTGATGACCATATTAGTTTGCTCAGCTGAGGCGGCCGGACAAGACAACGCTCACTTGTTTATTTTAAACACAATCAAAAACCACAATAACCATCAATGCCTGATTTCATAATTTCAGCAAGCACTTAAATATATAATTATATAATGTGGTGGCCAGATGTTAGAATGGACCATTTCATGACAGCATTTTATGGCAATTATTTCATGAAATAATCGGTTGGCCACATCATGAAGAAGTCAAACCTAACCTGACCATATCATGAAGTGATCAATTCTATAATGCCATTTCAAAAAATTATCAAATTCTATGATCTGGCCTGGCCACGGCATTTACAAATACATTTATCGTAAGTCAATAAGTACATTGTACAATAGACCAAAAGTGCGGACACATTCTTTTGATGTTTAATCTTATCTTACTTTTCTCACCAGCGGGCTGCACAATACTTTAGCATAATGTTTAGATTCCTAGGAGCTTTATTGAAAACTTATTGTCTGATCTTCGGTAAGAAATACGTACGTGGGAAATGGGTCCTAGAAAGAGCTTATTGTACCTACATAGGTACTCACTACATTTAGGTACTGTAAGATCTGAATTTTTATTCAGATCCCATTATTAGTTATATATGTATTATAAAAGCTGGCAATTACTCATAAATATGATAAGCGTTACTGGGCGTAGACAAAAATAAAGCAAAAGAATACCAAGGTGGAAGTAGTTGTAGACAAGTAATGCATGCGTTTATATGCGGTGGAGGTCAATAGAAATCGCAAATAATGTAATCAAATATGACAAATTTTTCTTAGCATTTGACGTATAACCTAAAAGTTTTAAGATGGTTGTTTTCATTTAAATACTCGTAAGTATTTAACATTTAACATATATTTTAAGTAGTATTTAACTGATATATGTAAATAAAAGATTAAGGTAAGTATATACTGTAATCATGTAATCATGATTGTCTACAAAAAATGCGAGATTACGAAGAAATTAAGGTACCTAAATTGGTTTGTTTACATTATTTGCAATTTCTACTGAACTCCACTTTACACAGAAACGGAACGACTACAATATTTTATTTAGCAAACATACTGAAATTCACGCCATCTAGTGATCGGGCTACATTCTTTCTCACAGTACAGCCAGAGCCAGCCAGACACACAATCGCCCCACTCCGAGACTGGCTGGTAACTGAGCACCGAGTGATCGACCTTTCTCGTCGAGTAATTCGAGGTTATTCATTTGTTTTCTATCACTCTGATATAACGGTCGTCATGGCAAACCCTGTTGTTGATATTAACGAAGGCAAGATACGGGGTTACGAGAAGAAGATTAATAACAAAGTTTACTATGGATTTAAGGGAATTCCGTACGCCAAGCCACCTATTGGAGAGTTGCGGTTTAGGGTGAGTTTTACAGACAACTTTCTAGTAAAAATGTTCGCACTTAGTTTTAAGTATTCTACAAAGATAGATATAACTCCGTAATAGATGGATACAGTCTAAGAAAAAAACGTGCCTCGAAAATCACGAAAATTTGATTCTCGATCAGATGGCGCCACTAGCTTTGGCCTACTCTCGCATAGAGGGCGTTGACGGTTTCGTTTGTTATTTAACAATTTTAACGCATATCAGTGAAAGAGGTATTCTATGATAATTCTGACACTTGTAGCAGTGGTCATAAACAATTGCTTGTTTAATTCGTTCTACTTTACGGTCCGCGTTTAAGGCGTACCAGCAATAAATTGTGCATTATATATATATAACTGTACTTATATTTACACATAATGACTCCAAGATAAACTTGCACTGATAGTCGATCGGTAAGGAACATTGGTAGCTTGCGGCTTCCAAACAGGTGGTTTATGGTTCGAGTCCCGGCTTGTACTAATGTGTTTTCGGAATTTACGAAGTTCTGGGATCACCATAACTGACCACGCCACGCCATAACCAAGCTGGTTGTTATATAACGTTATATAACATCGTGTGACAGGGACAATTGATAGTATTGACAGTATTTTATCACGTTGTCCTGTCACACAATGTTAAATAAAGTTGTATAACATAACAACCAGTGTGCGACCACGTTATGTGCTACTAGTAGTGTAATTTGTTAATTACCAGTTTCTCGTCGTTATTTTCAAAGGTGCGTTATCAGACAGGTTAAGCTAGTGATGTGACACCTTACCAGACAGTTTAGGCTAGTGATTGAGATTCCAAGAGAAGAAGCTTCTTCTAGACTTGGAATTATCGTAGGGGATAGTGGGTCACGGGTAACAGTGAATCTTTTGCAATAACTTTACTAAAATAACTTGTACTTTTACGCCCTCCGTTTGTCTAACTAGATACCATCTCACGTTCAGAACTAAAATTCGCAGTAATGAGCATCGGCTACCACGCATCTGTAAAACTACATATTTTTTACATGATTTTCAAAAGAATCGTTTTCTTTATGGCTTGTGATTACAAATTCATTGATTATTGTAAATATGTTTTTAATGTATGAAAAATCGATTTATTACCTTATTTTAAGCATAACCAAAGAAATATTTTTTACCATCAATGGGGAAGAGTGGGTCATATGAAATTGGGTTACAGTGGATCAAAGAAAAATCGGACGTGAAAATTAAAAGTTTTCTTTTAGGGAAATAAATCATAATACTAGATGCACAAAACTAATATAAATCTTCACACAAAGAGCGAAATCTCTGGCCTTCAGTATGTAGCCAGTATGCAAAAAATAAGATAAAAAAATCATAGCACACTATGAAAAATTATGATCAACGGATATGATCGTGCACATATATCATAAAACTTAATCTTATTTTAATGGATAAATGCTCAAACAATCCAGTACCTCTTATCGTTTTTTTTTAATTGGACGGTGATCCACACACATGGGTAACAGCATAGAGTAACTTATACTAGAGCGGTACTGTCATAGTAAATTTTGTAACCCCAGTAAATTCACTGCCATCTGTCGACACACTTTAAAACTAAAAATAAATATTTATAAAATACGATAAAATGTATTTAAATATGGATAAATGATTTTTTTATTTGCATTAATTATTTTTATGATTTTGACCCATGTTCTTTCACTGATATGCGTTAAAATTGTTAAATAACAAACGAAACCGTCAACGCCATCTATACGACAGTAAGCCAAAGCTAGTAGCGCCCTCTGAACGAGAATCAAATTTTCTTGATTTTCGAGGCACGTTTTTTCCTTAGACTGTATACATCTATTACGGAGTTATATCTATCTTTGGTAACAGTGAATAATTCTCCACTTTTATACAAATTTCATATTATTTTATTTCTAGCCTTTCTTACAGCTTTTTTCTTAATAAGGTTAGATCGATACTCTATAGACTTAGATAAGGAAACGATACAATTTGAAGTTAAAATGTTGCAACTAACGGCTCCTAGAAAAAAAAGTGATTTACTGTGACCTGTGACCCACTCTCCCCTAAATATCGTATTGACACTGGAAAAGCAATAGTCATTTTAATGTTTAGTTTAATGAAATATAATGCAAAATATATTTTATTCTAGGTTCCGGAACCTCCGGAGCAGTGGGAGGGAGTGCGGGATGGGACTACTGATTGTAACATCTGCATTCAATTTGACAAAATGTCCAAAGCTGTCGTAGGCAGCGAGGACTGTTTGTTCCTAAATGTTTTCGCCCCCTCACTGCCAGAGGCGGGAGGGCCCAGAGCGCTGCCAGTCATGGTGTTCATCCACGGCGGCGGGTTCATGTTCGGCTGCGGCACCGACCCCTCGCACCTCGGCCCGGATTGGCTGGTGGAGCAAGACGTCGTCATGGTCAGCCTTAACTACCGATTGGGCATTCTTGGATTTCTTAATCTGGATCGCCCTGACGCTCCGGGCAACATGGGACTCAGGGACCAAGTCCAAGCCCTAAAATGGGTACAGAAAAATATCAGCAAATTCGGTGGTGATCATAATAATGTCACCATATTTGGAGTAAGTGCTGGTGGCTCTTCTGTTGAATATCTTCTACTCTCACCAATGGCTAAAGGCCTTTTTCATAAAGCTATTATGCAATCTGGCTCCACTCTACTGAATTGGGCCATAAATAAAAACATGAGGGAAATAATTAAAAATTTACCACAAATGAAAGATAATAATAATACAAACGATGATGAATTGATACAAATACTAAAGAGTTTGTCTGGTAAAGATTTAATAATGGCATCTATGACAGCTCTGGAAGCCACTAAGAGGAAAGGTGGACTTTATTTTGGGTTTGTACCTTCAGTTGAAAAACCTAGTGGATGGGAGCCATTTTTAGATAAATCTCCCCTAGATTTATTGTCTCGTAGTGAATTCACACGTGTCCCTGTCATGACGGGCTTCTGCGCTCGAGAGAACATTTTGCTGCGGTTTTATGCTCCGCACTTGCTAGAAAAATTAAAGCAAGATAAAATATTTCTGGATCATTTACCTTTTGAAATTGATAACGGATTAAAGGCTGAAGTTGAAAATAAATTAAAGAAGATATATTTGGAAGCCGAGAACCGCTACGGGGAAGACGACGAATATGCCATAGACTTTTTCTCGGACGTCGATTTTATTGCTGGCATTTACATTTCTGCTACGTTGATATCGAAAAGGAACCCTTCAGTATACTTATATGAGTTCGCCTACAGTGGAAAACTAAACTATTTGAAAGTAAAGCTTGGGATCACATCTCCTGGCGCTTGCCATGGTGACGACTCCGGATACATTCAGCCTTCTGCCGTTGTACCCACCAACAACATATCAGATACCGACAAAACGGTTAGGGACAGAATGGTGATGCTGTTTACCAATTTTGCTAAATATGGGTAAGTGCCTAAATTAATTTTTATGCGATTAGTTAGCATATTTTTAGTTTGACCCTTTAATCTTTAAACATAATATATGTCTTTTGATTTTTCGCAGAGATCCCACTCCGGTTGTGGACAATCTCATTACGACCAAGTGGGAGCCCCTAGGGCCGTCAGGCCGCAGCTTGTTTATCGATGACCAGCTCACCATGCAGGCCTTCCCTTATACAGCGCGGACTGCGCTCTTCGAGCAACTATACAACGGTCAATACGGACCTAAATGTCACTGCTAATGTTCTGTATTCTAGTATTACAGTCTTCATCTATTAAGTCAATAATTAAACAGTTCCTTTTTTGTACATGTTAGAGCTGTAGCTCCTAATCCTCACAGGGATTGGACTCAAAAGTTTGGTTGGCTCTTCTAGTAAGTTCCACTGCGCTGAATACTCGTACATTGCTACGTGTGGTGTTAAGGTGTTATCCAGGAAGTAAGGCCATAAATCTGACCGCCTACCGCCAACATCGAAAATTCGAAAACCATTATCTGCCTCCCTATCGCTCATCGCATATTTGAGCGATTGAGAGGCAGAGGCAGATAATGATTTTCAATTATTCGATGTTGGCGGTAGGCCTTCTGATATATTAAACACATACGATACGAGTATACAGTTTCGAACTATCTGAAACATAGACAACGTTTTGCATCACCTTTTGGTATGGTATGCAAGTTCGCCGTTGGTTGTAGTCGGAATAGATCGGCTGGACGCAGCTGTCAGGCCGCCGCGCCCCCCGGCAGGATCTTGAAATCTGGCCCCGTAGACAACATGACGATCGCTAACGCCCCGTAGCGAACGAAACGCTACTGTCACTGTTACACTAATATGGAAGAGTGATAGAGAGACACAAAGCGATTCGATAGCGAAGCGCAAGCGATTGTCACCTTGGCTAGGCTGCCTGGCCGGATCGGAATGCGCTAATACCATTACGGGACACTCACTATGGCCGCGTGGGCGGCGGAGCTTAAAACATGCTTAGAATTAACTTAACAGGTATCGTTTTTAAGTAAAGTTTAAGTGGCTGTAAAATCTTTTACTGACCTAAGTTTTAAATGATAATTTTGATTGTATTGTTAACTTCCTGTAACCTGGAGTCCGTTACTCCGTGCACCTACTTACCTACCTACCAACTTATTAGATAGGTATATACTTGAAATTATAATGTACTTATTGATAATGACCCGGCTTAAAAAAACGTCGATTATGCTTAAACGAAAACAAGGTCTGGATCATGGTAAACCAGTAGGACCTGCCACATTTAATATAAAATAATAACATAAAAAAAAAACTGCAAATGGTGGCGTATAAGGCGTATTTCATTATTTACTGAAAAATACGGATAAACTATTAACGTAGATTTAGTTACTAATATGATATTATACCTGTGCGGTAATCCGGCAGCGGCAGGCCGGTTGTTGATTACTAAAAACGTCAATTACTTAGTATAAAATATCAGAATAGATTTGGAACATTTGTTTTAAATGCAGGCAACGCAGCTATTGCATAAGTAATATGTTTTCGTCAGGATTTAAGTAAAAAATATTATTAAATATTATATGTAGTTAAATAAAGTATCGTTCGAAGGCTTAGAATATAGGAAGATCGGAAGAGACATTTGAGCGCGGAGAAACCTCGGCCGCGGCCGGCGCGGCGGCGCCAGCGGGGCGCGGTGTGAAATACTCAGGTGCATCCGAACCTGCCCACGACTAACCACAGCGTGCTCCAATCTCGACTCGAGTCAACTTTTCTTGTCATATTGAATGATGAAATTTCATTTTCATCGCAATGCATAACCCTGCAACGCACTTATGTTATGGCATCGCATTTGTCTCTAGACCTAAACATAATATATGAAATCATTTCACAAACAATTATTGAGATTTACACACAACTCAAGACCTGATTGGTTATGTGGTTTAACAATCATACCACTTCGAATCGTTCATAAACTTTATTATGTTATAAATTAAAAACTTTCCATAAATAATTGATAAAATAACGTACCTAAATATTATATTTGCATGAAAATTGTTTTTCCATAAATCAAGGAAATGTCCGTCAACATATGTTTTTTATCGTAAAGACACGGCTAGTGTGGGTTGGAACCTCTGTGGTTCCTACAGTTATTATAAGTATACTTAGGGCCAATTAGATCGCTATCGGGTCCGATTTCGGGCCCGACGGCGGGCCCGGTCCGAGCAAGAATATTTTGTCTCTTATTGCCAAAAATTTCAATATTGTTAACGATGTGTTGATATTTGGTGAAACGGAAATAGTACATTTCGATGCTAGTGCGGAAAGTATGTCATTAAGAATGACATTTCCGCACGTGTATCGAACGACGTTTTTTAATACAGTTGCGAAAAAATAAGAAAAACAACAAGTAAGGAATTCGAAACTCTTATATTATTAATTCTGTGACATCATTGACATTGACATTATAAAGAGGTGTTTTTTTAGCTGGGTGTTATTATTATTGAACCCACTTCAATGAAATTTTTTTTTAAATGCATGTTCTATAAGACAATTGTAAATACTACTGACACACATTGACTAGACATTGTACTATTATTACCCAAATATCGTTAATTACGATTATTTGTGTATCGTACATTTATAAAAACAATATCGAATGTTGCCTTTGGAAACTAAAAGCAGAAAGAAAAAACGCCTCTTCTTTGACAGGCGTTCCGTTCCATTCAGACTTATTAAGAACGGTTTTTCAATATTCAATATAAAAAAATAGACGTGTTATAATACTTATAATGATGAAGAGGTAAGTAATAAAATATGAAATATGTATATTTTTCGTATTCTTATATTAACAGTAGGTTTTTATGTTGATTACGACGTTTAAAGCAAACTAATATTAACACTAATCAATAAGTAGTCATGAATTGGAACAAGTATAAATTAAAAAAAATTGGAAAGTAAAAAGCACTAGTTCGCGAATACCAACTTTCCGCACGCTAAACAGCTACGCAAAGTAGCACTTTTTGAGCAACTGTCTTAAAAAATATTTTTTACATGTCAAATATAGTTAAAAATATTCTATGACATTCGTACTATTTCCCCTCTGCCTATATGCCCTATATGGCGGTGCGTGTAGTGACTAGTATATAACTCGTCCGTACACAAAAATAGATCGAGGTGTGCAAGATTTATCTTTGACGTGTGTCATTTTCTATGTATTTGTGTCGTCATTACAGATTGGATTTTGTATGTACGGTAGTGAGTAAGAAGTGCGCCTGTGTGCACGTTTCCTCCCGCAAAAATGGCAGAATGATTTGTACGGTAAGATATCGCTTGTGCTCCTCCCTCCCGACTTGTACGGTGTTGCTCGAAGAGATGTGCTGATATTCTTGATGGCGCCGACGTCGGGCCCGATAGCAAGTGTGGATATAATGTGTTTTAGATGTCAAATATTGTTAAAATTATTCTATGGCATTCGTACTATTTCCCCTCTGCCGAAGCATAGGCTAAACTGTGCATATATGCCCTATATGGCGGTGCGTGTAGTGACTGGTAACTCGCCGTACACAAAAATAGATCGAGGTGTGCAAGATTTGTCTTTGACGTGTGTCATTTTCTATGTATTTGTGTCGTCATTACAGATTGGATTTTGTATCGGTAGTGAGTAAGAAGTGCGCCTGTGTGCACGTTTCCCCCCGCAAAAAATGGCAGAATGATTTGTATGGTAAGATATCGCTTGTGCTCCTCCCTTCCGACGTGTACGGTGTTGCTCGAAGAGATGTGCTGATATTCTCGATGGCGCCGACGTCGGGCCCGATATCAAGTGTGGAACTGTGGATATAATTTGTTCGGAATAAGAAGAGTCGTGGAATGTATGGGAACCAATACATTATATGACTTCTCTTTGGGCACAGATTCTAAACAATAAAAAAAATCGTGTATCGGTGTTGTAAAACCGAAACACACTGTGTACAAAACCGTCTCGAGATCCTTTCACGGCTGCGCGTGAGTCGTGATTTGATTCCCACACAACAAACCATACCGTCATCCCTCTCTAACTCCTGTCGCATAAGCATTATTGTCTCTTTCTACCTGGAAAGCCTTTCGGTTTTGTTGATGCCCAGACGACACAATAAATTATCTTTTAGTTCAATTAGCTTGAAAAATGCCTTTAATGTTTCTGAGTGTACACAATAACTCATATTGTTGTGTTGTAAAAAAGGATACCGGTAGGTATACAATTCTATGAGGCAGTCGGCATGTTTATAGGTATTATTGCTATCCTATTGTTAATTTTTATTGAACTACCACTGCTTGTTATTATAATAAAGGTTTCAATAGGAAAGTATATATGTACCTACATTAATAAATAAGCCATATTTTTTTAAATATATTTTTAACTTGCCTACAACATAACACAACTAACTTAGGTAAAACTATTTGGGTAAGCACGGTCGCACTTAGAGGATACCGTCGTGTTTCGTGTCTTCGCCTGGATGGATTTTGACACTTTTCCCAAAAAATCTTTCAAATTTGAAAATTAGCCTTATGGCAAAAAATACGTTTTTGAGCACTCCGGAGTCCGGACTATATAGGTATATATACGCTCAGTTATACCATTAAAGATTTGAATTTCATTGGTTAACTTTTCTGTGACTTACATTTTACATTACACATGTTAAGTCTTATCTTCTTGGAATGTGTTAATATACTATGAACCTTAACTACACCAGACTAGGCATATTTAAAAAAAAACAGTGTAGTAGGCGAACTTTGATAACAGTCTGAAGTTGTTTTCATACATTTTCTATCATGCCAAATAAAGGGGAGTAATGGTTTATAAGTATAAAACATTAATTATTTTAAACAAATTGTTTAATATTTAAACAAAAAACGTATCTCTTTTTGCTTATTATTATTATCGTAATTGCGATCAAATCAACCTTATTACTCAAAGTGAGACATAAAAATACCTACTTGGTACTTGGTACCTACTCAACACACATATACACAACCAAACACAAGAAAATATTTGAATTTGTATATTGTAAATATATAAAAGTTTAGACGCGTACAGTTGTCTAAACTTTTTTCAAGTAACGAAATGGTACTCTTAACGCTGTATCCACCGTAATAAGTCGTTTGATCGATGGAGACCCAATTATCAAATAGCTGACATTTGGCTCGGTCGCCTACTCGCCTTCACTAAATAATGTAATGCATTGTGCACAATTGTACCCATATTTGTTAACAATGGGCCGCTACATATTGACATCTGGTGGGTCTTCAACTAGCAGCACTGAGTCAAAAGACCCACTGCGATTTACTGACAAGTTATGCTCCTATGTGCTTTAGCTCTTTAATCGTAGGGTCGAGATTTAAATATAGGATATAATATATCGTTTAACCCCCCCTGTATTTAATACTGCACTTTAGTGGTCGGAGTTAAAGTTAAAATTCCTCCGGTGTAACAAGGAGTTGAAATTGCAGGATGTTAAATATCTCCGAATTGCCACTTGTATCATAATCGCGCGGCTTTCGAGGGGTGGCGGTTATTTGCACTTTTTGTGTGTTTTGCCAGTTGGCGCAAACATAATGTAATTTGTTGACATGTACTTAAATCAGCACAATTGAGATATAAAACATGCGATGCAATAGTTTAGTACTGGGATGAACGGTTATTAGGTGGCTGAACAAAAAACACGGTAAGTACCTATGCCATTGTGAACACGTACTAGGTATGGTTTTCAAGAACGACTGACAAAAATAAGTTTTTATGCCAAAAGCTACAATTATTTTTGTTTAACTATTTATAGAGAAGTAAATAAATGACAGCAGGCCAGCAGGCAGCCAGGCATCGCCATATTATGGGTGACTCCCGGCGTGATATCTACTTGCGTAACTTTTCATTTTCCCACATAAAACTTGACACCTTTAACAATAAAGCGGAAACGGAAAATTTAAAAAACTTTTTTTAAAAATTACTTTAATTCATTAAACTAATCATTGTAAGTAGTTGACATTATTATCTGAAGACTACTTTTATTACTTAACTAGCTTTTGACCGCGACTTCGTCTGCGTCGAGTTAGTAATTTGGGTAGCTTTTTATCGATTTCCTATAAAAAAAATTACCCCCCTTTCTGGGATAAAAACTACCTTATGTCCCTATACCAAATTTCAACTAAATCGGTTCTTTGTATAGAATAGAATAAGATTTTATTCTTAAGCACAAACAAACAAGACAATATATAATCTCAGCATGTTGCTGGTGGCTTTTAATAGCATTCACGATGTAAGTCTCTCATACGATATGACCGAATATTATCGATTTATCGAATTAAAAATATGAAAAGATGCTGTACCTACGATGGCAAGATATCATTTGATTAAAAGACAAATACTTATATAGCAAGGACCAGATTGCAAAATTCACAGTTGGGAAAATTTTGTTCGGAAAACAACTACTGTTTGTTAAAATCCCAGGACACTATAGAACATTAGGTTTGAAACGCTGATTAACATAGGTAAGAAACAGAGCTCTGAATTATACTTGATCCATTCTTATTAGCCAAAACCTATTAGTGTTAGAGTTAGACCAAGATAAGACTGCAACGATTTTGATAGCATACGCAGTGCAAGTGTTATTTATACGTCATAATTTCATAGAAGTTTGACGTTTAAAATAACACTTGCACTGCGTGTGCTATCAAAATCGTTGCAGACTTTTCTTGGTCTAACTCTATCATATTTCGTAAATCACTTGCAGCTGCATTCCGAGAAGGGACACGATTCCGGACTTCGCAAATAAACCATTCCAAATAATTAGAGGGAACTGTTGATAATTAGCCAATTTGGAGTTTTTATCGCAGTCCTTGGCTAGAGCGGCTCGACCTATAAAACTGTTGCAAACGTCCAAGCCGACGCCGTTTACTAAAACTGCCGAACGGCATTCGCTGGTAAACAGCGTAGATCCGCCCACCTAACAAGCGCAGATTTTTTAATAATTGCCACCATCTGCAGCGGCAGGGTAGATCTGGAGTTTTTGCAGATTCTGCATGGACCTATCCCTAATAGGCTGTTGTGAAACCAACGGCGCTAAATTACAACGCGAATAGCCGGCTGCAGACTAATGGGCGAGATCTCCGCTTATTTAGGCGAAAATTATGATTTGTCGTTCCTTACTATATTAGGTATCCTCATGAATATTATGTGGAAAGATTCTCAAAGACGGTCCGCTACAAGGTTAACTCTATTTCTAAAGATAAACATCAATAAATAGGTAATAAATGAAAAAATAATGTAGGCAGGAGAAGGTGGTTAACACCGGATTGATAAGGAAATTAGATCGGATCCTTACATAATTTTGGATCGATATATTTAAAAAAAGTTTTAATAACAATAATCAGCAAGTAATTGACTATCAATCAATCAACCAATCGTTTATTGATAACAAAGCGTTACGGCTTACGGTGCCTCATTTGCCATTTTCTGTTTAGTACATACTACATCATACATACCTACAAAGATTATAATGACCTATCCTTACTTGTTTCACAATTGTAGGGGCCGTCTAAGCTAACTTTGCACCGAGTTGAACAGAACAAAATGAGTGTCATAATATACTCATTATAATCGACATAAATCTTGCAATAGTAGCATTACGCTAACCATAGAGTAACTTATACTAGAGCGGTACTGTCATAGTAAATTTTGTAACCCCAGTAAATTCACTGCCATCTGTCGACACACTTTAAAACTAAAAATAAATATTTTAAAAATACGATAAAATGTATTTAGATATGAATAAATGATTTTTTTAATTTGCATTAATTATTTTTATGATTTTGACCCATGTTCTTTCATTGATATGCGTTAAAATTGTTAAATAACAAACGAAACCGCCAACGCCATCTATACGACAGTTGACCAAAGCTAGTAGCGCCCTCTGAACGAGAATCAAATTTTCTTGATTTTCGAGGCAAGTTTTTTCCTTAGACTGTATCCATCTATTACGGAGTTATATCTATCTTTGCGCTAACTGAGTGTCCTCCGTCTGTGCTATCTAACTTGCCAGAGCGATTCTGCGATGGAATGAGAAATAGAGGGTTTTACCAGCTATCTGGTTTCATCCCCCTTCCCCCTAACTATATAAAGTACAGTGCAATGATAAGTGTATTGCATCAATATGCAAAGAAGTTTGTTTTCCGTCTATGCAAGTAGTGATAAAAACACTCCGTTCAATAAACTAGACATCAGGCAATATTTGCTCGAGCTAGATTGCCCCTTATAAGTAGGCAAACATTTAGGATCATTAATGGGTATTTTCCTCGGGTTTATTTGCGCAGATCAAACCACGACGTGTTTGTCGTCGTGCCTGGCTCGTCGTAGCGAAGGTTTAGCGATGACCCAAACAATATACATTCATATTTATAAATACTTATTAATAGGTAAGTACATTTTATTTTATTAAGTACCTATGTCAATTAAATACGGATATTTTTCGGCAGTTACGTAGTCGACTCGTACCTAAGCTCGTAACTATTTATTGGTAACTAGCTGTGCCCGCGGCTTCGCCTGCGTGGAATTCGGTCTGTTTCAGTAAGCGGCTAATTCACCCCTAATTTATCTCCCTGTCCCCTGGAGACAGAACTTAAAGTAAAGTTGACAGATGGATACGCTAGAGGACTGTAGTCCAGATAAAATATTTTACAATTAGGTACCTACCACCAAAGATAGATATAACTCCGTAATAGATGGATACAGTCTAAGGAAAAAACGTGCCTCGAAAATCACGAAAATTTGATTCTCGATCAGATGTCGCTACTACCTTTTGCCTACTCTCGTATAGAGGGCGTTGACGGTTTCGTTTGTTATTATTACCTAACAATTTTAACGCATATCAGTGAAACATGGGTCAAAATAAAAAAAATATTAATGCAAATAAAAAAGATCATTTATCCATATTTAAATACATTTTATCGTATTTTAATAAATCTTCATTTTTAGTTTTAAAGTGTGTCGATAGATGGCAGTGAATTTACTGTGGTTACAAAATTTACTATGACAGTACCGTTCTATAATATTATATCCTCTTTGCTACCACTAAATAAAATTACACTACAAAATGAATATTTTTTTTGCCCTTATTCAAATTTTTGTCGTGATTTAAATGGCATAGAGTAGTATAGGTGTATTTCGAACGATACAGTACCATTTTTGTTTAACGTCCTTGACTGTACCTATGCAAATCGGGTACACTACATAATTCCGAAATTTTTTATTTCGAATTTTAGAATGTCGAATTTTATCATTCCGATTTTTAAATGCTCGACCCATCAAAATTCCGACTGTCATAATTACGAATGATGAAAATCACGAAGATTTATATTTCCGAAAACCCAAAAAGCCGAATATTGTAAATTCCGAACTACATAATTCCGACTATAACAATTCCGATGGTGGCAAACACCGAATTTAACATTTACGATTTTCAAAATCACGAATTCGGAATTGCCCTTATTCCGAATTAACGTGATTCCTATTTTAAATATCCCAATTTTTAAATTTCCACTTTTCTGGCAACAGTTCGTTTTCTTGGGGGTCGCAGTTCTAACCTAACCTAACCCACTTCTAGCAACAGTTCGGGTTCGCAGGTTCGCAGTTCTGTCTAATTTATTTATGCCGAATTTTTATGCCAAACATATTTTATGCCGAATTTAACATGATGCGGCACGAGAGGTACCCGTAATAATTACTAAAACGTGAGTCTTCATTTGAATAACACGGATTTCATTTTTCCGATCTTGTAAAAAACCGAATTTCTGAATATCGAATTATTTTATTTCCGATCGGACAATGATTTTTCAGAATTTAGGAATTCGGAAAAAAAAATATTTTCGGAAAAGTGTAAAATCGGAACTTTAAGCTTTCTATCAAGTGACAATCGGATTTTAAGTTTTCGGAAATAGCACATTCGTGATTTTATTCCATCGTGTTTTTAAAAATCGTAATTTTGATATTTCGGACTTAAAATAATCGGGATTATGAAAGTCGTGGTTATAAAAATCGGAAAAACATATTTCGGAATATTTGGGTGTTCCCATCAAAATCATGTCATCCAAATCGGTCCTCCAGTCAAATCAGTCAAAGCGTCTGCCCCTTTTTTTTCGGAGTTTGAAATGCATCTGCCCCTACGACTTGTTGATGGTCATAGCGAAGCAGACGCTCACGGGGACCTGTAGGCGCTTGAAGCGGAACGGGAAGTTGCTCGGAATGAGAAGGATACGCGGGATGAACACGGCTTCTCCGGCGCCACACTCCGTCAGGATCTGCGCCTACATATGTATTACGTACGATATATTTGGGATCACAATCGAACTCGCGCTGGCTTGCCGTTTCAGCCGAAAGCGAAGCGACCTGCCTGGCTAGAGCGCCACTGAGTCTCTCACCGTGGTTTTTCTCAGTCTCCTGAGACCGTGCCCCTTGTGGCCGCAATGCATTGCGAGACTTTTGCGAAAGATTCGATTTTTTTCGGCAAGGCATGGTAACGCGTTTAAGTCCCAAATCGTTTGACATTTACTGAAAAATGATTTTTTTAAAGTACCCACCTTCGTGACCATTATTAAGAGGAAAGGGCACGGCCGCTTCTCCATGCAAACGCAGTCTCCATTTTTTTGGTTAAAAACTACCCTATGTTCTTCCACGGGACTCAAACTATCTCTATACCAAATTTTATCTAAATCGGTTTAGCGGTTTAAGCGTAAAGAGAAATTAAAAAAAGTTTTTTCATATTTTTTGTGTTTTCACTCGGGAATGGTATCATTTTGATATCATAAATGAATTCGGCATACCCGATTTATACAAAATCGATACCTAACTTGGCCTAGTAGCTAAAATGATATAGTTATCAAGATAAAGTTTTTAACCGCTTTTTCACCACCATGGGGGATGAATTTTTAAAAACGCTGAAAGTAATTTTCTTGCTTTTTAATATAATAACGTTTTGCAAAGTTTTAAGTTCCTAGCTTAAAATAAAATTTGCACCCCAAGACCCCTTTTCAACCCCCTGAGGGGTTAAATTTCCAAAAACGTCAAAATTAGTTTTTTTGTAATCGTCTATCATACCTTTCTAAGAAGTTTCAAAGCATTTGTAATGGATTCAAACTTTCAACCCCCTTTTAACCCTGTTAGGGGACGAATTCTTGAAAACGCTAAAATCACTTTTCCTGTATTATAATAATATGCTCATTATACAAAGTTTCAAGTAACGCACTCAAAAAAAAATTGATCTCCATACAAACTTTCAACCTCTATTTCACCTCCTTAGGGGATGAATTTTCAAAAACGCTGAAATTAGTTTTCTTGTATTTCAATAATATATCTTCTTACGAAGTTTCAAATTGCTAGCTTAAAATAAATCTTGAACCCCATACAAACTTTCATCCCCTTTTTAACCCCCTTAGGGGTAAAATTTCTCAAATTTTTATAGCCTAAAACCTGGCCGTGGATTTTTTCGACAGATTAGTAAAGTTTGCATCAAAATCCGTTCAGCCGTTTTCATTTGTAGCGCGGTCAAATAAACAGACAAACAGATAAACAGATAAACAGACAAACAGATAAACAGACAAAAATTCTAAAAACTGTTGGAATGTGTTCTGTTATCGATTCTAAGTATCCCCAGGCAATTTTTTTTCGAATATCTTCCATGTACAGACTTTCGACCCTCTTCCGCTTTATCCGGTACTTTAAAAAAATCATTTTTCAGTAAATGTCAAACGATTTGGGACTTAAACGCGTTACCATGCCTTGCCGAAAAAAATCGAATCTTTCGCAAAAGTCTCGCAATGCATTGCGGCCACAAGGGGCACGGTCTCAGGAGACTGAGAAAAACCACGGTGAGAGACTCAGTGGCGCTCTAGCCAGGCAGGTCGCTTCGCTTTCGGCTGAAACGGCAAGCCAGCGCGAGTTCGATTGTGATCCCAAATATATCGTACGTAATACATATGTAGGCGCAGATCCTGACGGAGTGTGGCGCCGGAGAAGCCGTGTTCATCCCGCGTATTCTTCTCATTCCGAGCAACTTCCCGTTCCGCTTCAAGCGCCTACAGGTCCCCGTGAGCGTCTGCTTCGCTATGACCATCAACAAGTCGTAGGGGCAGATGCATTTCAAACTCCGAAAAAAAAGGGGCAGACGCTTTGACTGATTTGACTGGAGGACCGATTTGGATGACATGATTTTGATGGGAACACCCAAATATTCCGAAATATGTTTTTCCGATTTTTATAACCACGACTTTCATAATCCCGATTATTTTAAGTCCGAAATATCAAAATTACGATTTTTAAAAACACGATGGAATAAAATCACGAATGTGCTATTTCCGAAAACTTAAAATCCGATTGTCACTTGATAGAAAGCTTAAAGTTCCGATTTTACACTTTTCCGAAAATATTTTTTTTTCCGAATTCCTAAATTCTGAAAAATCATTGTCCGATCGGAAATAAAATAATTCGGTATTCAGAAATTCGGTTTTTTACAAGATCGGAAAAATGAAATCCGTGTTATTCAAATGAAGACTCACGTTTTAGTAATTATTACGGGTACCTGTCGTGCCGCATCATGTTAAATTCGGCATAAAATATGTTTGGCATAAAAATTCGGCATAAATAAATTAGACAGAACTGCGAACCTGCGAACCCGAACTGTTGCTAGAAGTGGGTTAGGTTAGGTTAGAACTGCGACCCCCAAGAAAACGAACTGTTGCCAGAAAAGTGGAAATTTAAAAATTGGGATATTTAAAATAGGAATCACGTTAATTCGGAATAAGGGCAATTCCGAATTCGTGATTTTGAAAATCGTAAATGTTAAATTCGGTGTTTGCCACCATCGGAATTGTTATAGTCGGAATTATGTAGTTCGGAATTTACAATATTCGGCTTTTTGGGTTTTCGGAAATATAAATCTTCGTGATTTTCATCATTCGTAATTATGACAGTCGGAATTTTGATGGGTCGAGCATTTAAAAATCGGAA
Source organism: Cydia strobilella (assembly GCF_947568885.1). Taxonomy (NCBI): domain Eukaryota; kingdom Metazoa; phylum Arthropoda; class Insecta; order Lepidoptera; family Tortricidae; genus Cydia; species Cydia strobilella. The sequence goes on from NC_086051.1 coordinate 6,569,768, forward strand.
TGATAAAATTCGACATTCTAAAATTCGAAATAAAAAATTTCGGAATTATGTAGTGTACCCGATTTGCATAGGTACAGTCAAGGACGTTAAACAAAAATGGTACTGTATCGTTCGAAATACACCTATACTACTCTATGCCATTTAAATCACGACAAAAATTTGAATAAGGGCAAAAAAAATATTCATTTTGTAGTGTAATTTTATTTAGTGGTAGCAAAGAGGATATAATATTATAGAACGGTACTGTCATAGTAAATTTTGTAACCACAGTAAATTCACTGCCATCTATCGACACACTTTAAAACTAAAAATGAAGATTTATTAAAATACGATAAAATGTATTTAAATATGGATAAATGATCTTTTTTATTTGCATTAATATTTTTTTTATTTTGACCCATGTTTCACTGATATGCGTTAAAATTGTTAGGTAATAACAAACGAAACCGTCAACGCCCTCTATACGAGAGTAGGCAAAAGGTAGTAGCGACATCTGATCGAGAATCAAATTTTCGTGATTTTCGAGGCACGTTTTTTCCTTAGACTGTATCCATCTATTACGGAGTTATATCTATCTTTGGTGGTAGGTACCTAATTGTAAAATATTTTATCTGGACTACAGTCCTCTAGCGTATCCATCTGTCAACTTTACTTTAAGTTCTGTCTCCAGGGGACAGGGAGATAAATTAGGGGTGAATTAGCCGCTTACTGAAACAGACCGAATTCCACGCAGGCGAAGCCGCGGGCACAGCTAGTACTATAATAATTTCATGTGTTTATTTACTTATATAGTTGGTCAAACCAAATTGGCAGTAAATAAGAACAAAAAATATATACTCATCATTTTCTTTTGGGTGCTAGTACTAGTGTAAGACAAAGATAGTATAATATAGTACGTCTGAAATGAGACAGTCCTTTGACAAACTATAGTTATTCCTTGTCAGTTTATACTATTATAGGAAAAATTCTCCTATATCTATTAAGACAATAATCTGCAATATCAATAGAGTCGGTGGCTGCTTTAGTGCTGGCCCGCTTACGTGAGATAGTGCGCATCCAGGGAATCGGTTTAATCTGAGTCAATATTGACGCGGTGGCGACGCTGTGGGAACGCCGCGGTGTGCACAGGTGGCGAGTCTTCAAACATCACATACAGGAAGTATATTTTCGTCATTCTTTAATGATGGATTTAACAGGTTCACTAGATTTGGATTAGGTAAATGAGACTGCTTGTGTGCATTATATAGGTTAAATCTATGTAATAAGTAGGTACGTACCTATAATTATTTGTAATATCGTACACAATAAGACTCACTTAGTCGCCATGCCTTAATGGCCACCAATAATTAGTGCCTACGATTCGGCATCGGGTACAGTGAAAATGTTTTCGAGGTTAAATAGTGCGCAACTTTGTTATTTATTTTATATTTTCTTACCACTTCTTCTATATAGATATAACTTAGATAAGTGGTATTTTTATCATGTCCTTTAATCTACCCAATGAAGAAATTTCGCCTCCCATACCTATGTTCAGCTGCTCTCATATGAGTGGGTGGGTGTGGCCTATTTTTGCCTAAAAGTAACTCTGCTACTTCCAAATCCCATTCTGTTCATTCTCATGTAAGTCAAATCATGCTGTATGTAAAATCGCCGTGTTTAAAAAAAAAGATTAAATTGTCCGAGTTTATTGCCACTGGCAGGAAACTTCCACTTACACTTGTATTTTCAGGCACTATGTCTCATGACTCCAAATAGGAATCGGTTTGGCACACTGCATTCCAAATACAAAATTTTGTTTAAAGGTATGCTTGAAATGTCTGATACTTTGATATGACCAAATGACTCACAACTTGATTGAGTTTGTTGTAATTGAAATAAAAACGGATCGTATCAACTTTTATTGATTTCGTTTTCCTTATATAAATAACTTTGTTGAATGCGATCCTAAAACCCTAATGAAAACATGTCTACCACCAACTCCACCAACTGTCTGTTGGACTCAGATACCAACTTACATTTACAATGCCTTATCTAGATGCTTTATTAGCCGGTACCGGTTTTGTTAATCTAATTATGCGTACTCTTTTCAATGAGTTCAATGGTAGATATATCATTTATTGAGAGAAATACTGGTTTAACCAAATAAAGATTTACTGAAAGCTGGAAATTCTAATCTAGTCTTCTTACTGCATTAATTTGCAGACTGTAAACACGCCTATTGCATAGTTTGATGCTTACATCTGATTTATCTCCTAAGCTACAACTCGCTTATATGCGATGCGAGAATACAAGTAACTACATATCAAAGGCGGTTCTATCGTTACTTGGCGTAGTTTACGAGCGGCATTTGTCTGGCGATTGTGAGGCTGCTAATAAATTTCTCCGGCCCGGGCGAGTGGGCGTGGAGAAAATTGACATTTTCCTGTGCAGGTGTTGTGCGGATTTTCTATACTAGCGTAATGAGCGCGCGCGCACCTGCCGCCGCCGCTGCGCTGATTGCGGCCGCAGCAGTTTTTGCAACGTAATGACATCCTGCGCAGCCCAGGCTGTAATAGAACACGACCGATTTGTTATTAGAAATTGAAAAAAACTAATTAAAGTGGGTAAGTAAAGATTAGGCAGTATATAAGCAAGAAGTGTGGAAATTACGATGTAAACGTTACGATAATTTAGTTAATTGGCAACCGAAAGCGTAAAACAATATCCTTAGATACCATGTCTCTTTTAAGCATACACACATTGCAATTAAGTTAAACATACAGTTTTTTTTGCGCTAAGACAATGTTCATTACCGTCTGCAACGCATTGCGATATTGTGATATTTTAACGGGTCTATCGCGAAATATGTGTTCAAGACACGAATGTTTTACTCCTGAAATTAACTTAACCTAAACGGGTTAGGTTAGATTCTGGGTTAGGTTAGGTACTGCAGGAGCTTATTTTGACTTTCATTTCTGCTTTATGTTTGCGTGTGAATAAATATTTCACTCTTTATGATTTAAATAAATGCTTGCCACTACGTACGGCTAATCTCAGTACCAGCATTCTTATTTAAATCCAATAGGATTCTAATTGGATATATGATGTGACGAACTCACTTGAACTGCCGGCAGCTGGCGGGTGGGCGATCTCTGCGTAATGAATGAGGTAATGTTAGAAGCAATAGTCTTGATTCAAATGTGTCGGTAAGTCGGTACAGTCGGTATTTAATCAAATCTCGCGCCGCGCGCATTGGCCGCCGCCAGCAGGTGCTCGCGCCGTTCCTATTAGAATCGTGTTAGAGGGCCCGTAATTATTGGATGCTGCCACCTGCCTCATGCATGCTTATTTATTAAACTATTTAATGTTTACGGAAATCGCGTCTTCGTGATGCCTCATTTAAATACTCCCCTAGCTTGCTGTTAGGCTAGGTTCAGTAAACTTCACAGGAAGGAGCGACTTGCAAACTCGGACTTTATCACCCATGTTTAATAGAATGATAATAAATGGTTTATGATACATACTTATATACTTCATAGAATGTACAGGTACAGGGCTACCTAGATTATAGAATATAGCTTATAAAGTTAGGTTTCATAGATTTTGTATGGTTATATAGATATAAATAGATTGACTGAGCTGTCGCTGAATATCGATCAACATTCATTTTTTGGCAGATTCATTCAAACCTAAGGCCTAAGCTTAAAAATAACTTGCAAAATCGTAGGTGGGCGCTACTTAATTTTGCATGTTTAGTGTTTAGGTACCTGTAGTTTCAAAAAACACAATAAATTACTTGACATTGATGACTAATTAGGTACAAGTATAAACTTCATTAAAAAGAAATTATAAATGGACATGATTTTTGAAACTTCTTCTAACATAAAGTTACTGTCTGTAACTATGTTGTAAGTATGTACCTATTTCAAATTACAAATGGGCGAATTTCGAACAAAAATTACGCGACTAAGCTTAGTTAACGCTACGCTTAAGTAGCTACTTAGTTAAGCGTAGTTAAGGACCTGTAAGATTAATGTCTTAAATAAGTTAATTGATTCCATTGTGTAGCTGTAGACAGTGTACAGGTCCTTTATTAGGTAACTACCTATGTACATTTTTTGCAATTTACCCAAGTGCAGCTCCTTCTAGCCCCAATTTTAAAAGTTTCATATCCGAATACTCTTTATTACTGATTACAAAAAAGAATTAAGTGATGCTTTTATACCTATAACAATATTTTAATAATATGTACTTAATTTCGCATTTAGTGAATAGATCACTAATTAAGGTGTTAGTTTAAAAGGTATTATGGTAGTAAAGGTCTCTTCTACCATAAATACTTATATACATAAGTAGGTAGGTATCACTTAGAATACATTACTTTACTTTAATTATAATAAAAATTAATTTCTTATTATCTTCATATTAAATATTTACTTTACTATACCTATATTAAACAGAACGCATACGCGCATCATTAAGATTCATTAAAATAATGCCACAAGTTCTATCATCCTTTATTTACGACTCGGCATATTTTACAAATACAAGGAAGCGACATTAAAACAAGTTTAGAAAAGAACATAAATAAGAGGCATGTAGCTGGGAGGCTCTAACGCTGCTCTAACGGCCGCCACCTGCCGCGGCACTTTTTAATCTTGTTACTTACCATGCCTTATATACGTACGTCTAGAATTACACTATTACACTGCACGGGAGCAAGAGCAACGAATACACAGAACTGGCCAAAACTAAACTCTTCTTTGTAGTTTTACATGTATGTAAAATGTATAATTTTGGTGCAATAAAGAATATTTACTTACTTAATGCACCAATACAATAATGCATAATGTTGTTAGTGCACCGTCGGTGAACACTTTCAAAAATAGATTGGATACACATTTTAGAACTTTAAAAAGTGCAAAATAAAGTACAAGTGCAAGCTGATGCGTGTATATCGAAATATACACGCATCAGATCCAAGAGCTGCTAGTGTATCAGAAAATAAATAATATTAATAAATAATAATAATCTAGTTATGTACAGTCAGCTGCAGAGAAAAGGTGCCACCCTTGCATAGAAGTTTGTATGCAGCGTGGCACCTTTTAACTGCAGCTGACCGTACTTGCAAGACATTGTAAACTTATTGTTACCGCATTATTAAATTTACGTACGTATATGAAGGTTTTTTACAAACTTTATTCGGCATATTTTGGCCAGAACCATAATTTAACTCGAGGAAGTGACGAGTAGCTACCGAACTTTAAGTACCTTTAATATCGTTTCCTACCTACAATTGTGATAAGTCACTAGTGTCACTACTTACGACGACTTGGCTTGACGTCACTACGACAGGGCATAGAAGGTGACATGTATAAATAATTGCAAATTTTACAGTTCGGGCGTGACATCGAATTGATCGAATGCCAATGCCAGTCACTTCACCTAGTTCACCTATCAAGTATCAATTTCTCGAGTCAAATGGGGACGAGTGCTACGTGCTACGAAAAAACTAGAGCGCTACGAAAGGAGCAAGCTTACATACTTACACACGATTTTTTTTAATTACCCCTATGGCCTACATCTAAACAGACAAACTGTTTTTAACTTTTTAGTCATCATCATGATATGGATGATCGATTATGGCGTTATGAGCGTATGCCTAGGTCTTCACAAGACAATAAAATTACTTATTTTAAGAGACGCTTTACAATAGAAACGACGTAGATAATAAAATTGGTTATTAAATCCCTATTAATTACCGCTAATTAACCACGCTTCTTTTTATATTCTAAGTACACTGTACAATGATAAATGCTGTAGGCGAGTGTTAAATTTTAATAATCCGCGTTTAAGAAGCCGCGGAGCCTGGGGTTTATCGTACTATGTTGTAGGGCTTCAAGGTTTTGCGGCCGTTGTACTCTCTTATTAAAGAGGAATGTAAAATATGATTCCTGTGTCTATGGTCGGTCATAGTCCTGCAGTTAATAGAAGTGATTTGAGAGTCTAACGCCGCGAGCGCTGCTGCGTCGTCCTGTCACCTGCCTGCGTTCCCGCCGAGATTGCAGACACCTGTGCGCATGCGAGCATCTCGATGTTTGCTTGTCACGCTCGGTGTTGAGTGTAACGAGTGTTAATAAATGTAGACTAAGGACCAGTTGCGCCATCTACAGATAGAAGTTGATCAGTTCGTCGATCAACGTCTATCTGCACATTTGCAGTAAATTATGAAATTTCCCATAAGTAGGTACAATCAAATTTAGATAACCTTAAGACGGTTCCAACTTCCATGCAATCGGCATAGTTACGGATAAGGAATATGATTTATTTGCCATTTTGTACCTTCGTAATAATAATATAAGATCCTCGGCTACTTTCATATTGATTGTCACTGTAACAAGGCGCGAAGTGACACATATCAAATTGCTTGACTATACATTTAATGCGACCTACATACATCATACATAGGTATTTAAGCCAGCTTGTCGTCAGCGTCAATACGAAGAAAGTGTGAAAATACGTCCATACTTATGTCGGGTATGCAATGCACTGCGTGTCTCGCATGCCGCTACGGCCAATACGGCGATGTCGACGCACGATTACATTACTACGGACAACTTAATCTACATATGACCTTTAATAGTGACGAAAACTCGAATAAAACATCACCACATAGGATTACGTTACATGCGACGACAATTTCCCCGATAGCTCTAAATCATGACGATCTGTGAGGTGATGTATTTGTGCTTGTTTGCCTTGCAATACAATACACGCCTACACGCCTTACGTCATGATTGTTTTGATAACGGCTTTAAAAGATTAGGTTGCTATCATATGTTTTTTTGTGAGAAAACCACGAGGTCGTGTAAATAAAAATGTTATCTAACTTCACTATATATGTATGTATTATCTATCAATGATTTTGGCACCTCAGTCCTTACCATCCGACTTGCCCTGTTTTTAAGTTAAAATAACTAGTTCTCTTCTGAAAACTTGCCTTCGTCTTGGTTTTTTTTAAATATTTGGTTAGAGATTTGGCCAAGACAGTTATTAGTTTATGCAAGGTTTCAAATGTTTCAATATAGATATGTAAGTAGACCCGCCTATGACTCGTGAGCATTACATCGTTTTTAATGTTATTTCTTATGAATCAATATTGTAAATACATTCGTACCCGTTAGTATGAAGGTAAGGCAGGCTAGATTATTTATCCTGCATTTGGGTGCGTGTTACCATTCAGTTCGCATTAGAATTAGTAGCGGCTACCGACGGGGCGCCGGATTAGTGTGAGCTATGGGCTATGGGACAACTGCGCTGGCGCCGCGCGCCGTGGCCTGCATTATCGATCAACTATAAAGAGTTGTTCGACTAGGTATTTAATATTTATTAACTTCCAAATTAGCTTCATTCATGGTTCATTATGGTATTGGGCTGCATACACCTGACAGTTGCTGTTTCACAGTTATTTTAATAATAGGTAAGGTATTAATTAGGTAATCATAACAAGTGACGTTAATTTTACGACGGATATCTACATAGGTACGGTTTTAGTTAAAATTATACTTTAATTTAAATATTTGAAAAGATATATATATTACGTTTTTCATATTAGCTAAGGTCGTTTCGGTAAAGTTGGAAAAGTTTACAGGGGACAGGCTCAGAACGTTTAAGGGATAAATTTAGACTCAGGCATACATATTTTTATACCATATTTGACTAAACTACGAGGCTACAAGCTGACAAATTGATGTTTATACGTTGAAAAAGATATTTAACAACATTTTTCTTATTTACACGTCTTTTCAAATTGTCATTAAAAATTAAAACTACATTCATTTAACTAATACAGAACGTATTATCTTCAAAATATTTTCCTGTATAGGCTTTGATTCACAAATGCAAAGGTTTGTGAAAATTATCTGTCCAATATGCCAAAGTAAAAAAATGTTGCCAACGTATTTTTTGGCCAACCTGTAAACAGCGGAATGCAACTTGTTTTAAACTGCGCTAATGTTAGCTTAGGTACCACTACATTTCATATTTAATATTTTATTTGTTCGTCAACTCCATAACTTTCTCAGACAACGTCGCTGGCTGCCTCTGGCCAGAGCGGTTGTCGCGTGATTGCGGCTCGATTTGAATATCGTTACGGTGTCAACAATTTTCATGCAGAACTGTTAGAGCCCGCACTACCGGTGAGACTGGCCCAGCGAGCATTAACCACTTTTGACCTGGTGCTTATTGCCATAATTTTAAAATTAAATTTAGTTAACATTTTTTTCCACACATAAAAATATCAGTACAGGCTGAACCCAATGCGATAATGTGGCAAAGCAAAAAAATAAATATTACAGTACAATAAGCAGACAAAAAACAAGTATCTGTAATGTAACTAACAAATCAATTTTTTACCTACGTACTACCTATTCAATATAACAGTTAATATTTAATGCTACTTTTGTGAATTCATTCATCGTACATGAGAATAGGTGAGAATATTCAGTAAACATGTCTGGAACAACATTTAAGGTCCTCTCATCGATTAATCAAGAAGACTGAGACGTTCACCAGATTCGCCGTCAGATTATTTAGTAGGAATCGGCACTAAAAACATTATAAGTTTAAAACCTACCTAAACTTAGTTTAAAATAAAAATAAACCCCAGAAATTAAAAATCCTGGAAAAAATTATATATTAAAACATTAATTTGAAATATGAGTAACTAAAGGAGTATAATACTGCGTACAGTTAAAATAATCCAAATAATTAAAGGCAAATCCGACTTTATTTTGTTAAAGGCATGCTAATTTGATTGCAGTTGGTCTCAAGTGGAATATAGCTCCCAGGCCAGTGTGGAAATCACGTCACATCTTTATTACAGGATAAGTCCGTGTCCGCGTCTTCATTACCCGCCCTATTAATAACCAGCCGAGACTGTTATCAACATCAACCCACCAGCTTTTAGGTATGTTTCTAGGAAGAGAACAAGTTTTTTATACCTACCTATATTGTAATTTAAGGGCCGTGGAATAAAAGATTATATGCGGATTAGATAATTATATTGATTTATCTTTTATAAACACTGGGAAACAAGTACAGGTCTGTTCATGTTCAAAGAGAGGGTATATAAGAATTGCCACAGTAAAAATAATGTAACTTAGTGTTGCTACATTTCAATGATAACTCGATTTAATTAACTATCGATTTGCGTTTGATTAAATTATTGTGATTGATTTTTGTTTATAAATATTAAATAAAACCAACACGCCCCCTCAAAAAAATAATCACCTATTTACATAAATTCATGTAGCATCAATTCAGAGACCGTATATTACTTCCGAGTGTATGCTGGGAATTACATTATGATCCAACATTCGTTGCAAGGATTAGGGAAACCCAGAAAAACCTAATCAGACCATGTGTATCAAATTAATTAATCGTATTAAACTATGACATTTTGATTTACTCTGTATTTTTATTACATTATCATTATAGAAAATCATTTAAGCACAGTTTTCAATCATTACAATAATAGCTTATTCAAAACCCATCCTGCTTCTCATCTTTTGAAAAGTTACTGCAGGCAACGGCTTCGTCAATACATCGGCCAATTGATCACCTGTGGGAACATGAATTAATTTTATTACATTTTTCTGAACTTGTTCCCTTGAGAAATGATATTTGATGTCAATATGTTTTGACCTTTTGTGGCAAGTTGGATTATTAGCTATATTTATGCATCCGTTGTTATCTTCAAATATACCTATAATGATTGGGTCAGTTATTTTTAAATTAATACTGTTTGCAAGAGACTTAAGCCACATTGCTTCTTTAACTGCTTCATATAAAGCCATATATTCAGCTTCAGTAGACGATGCTGCTACTGAAAGCTGTCTCTTTGTACACCAAGTAATTGTGCATCGCTCAAATAATTGAAATACATAACCAGTAGTACTTCTTCTGTCACTAGTATCACTGCCTCCCCAATCAGAGTCGGCATACCCACTTAAGAGGTTTTGATAGCTACCTCTTTTGTAGGTTAATTTTAAATCCATAGTACCTTTTATATACCTAAGTACCCTTTTTAGACATTGCCACAATTCTTGATTATTATTATTTGTATACCGACTTAGTATATTTACTGAAGCACTCAAATCAGGTCGTGTACATAACATGAGATACATTAAACATCCTATAAGGTTACGACAAGGGGCATCATAATTTGTTTTTGAGTTTAATGCCTCATAGTTTAGTTTTGCTTCAGTGGGGGTCGACACGGGATTACATTCACTCATGTTAAATTTACTAAGTATAGTTTGAATGTATGCACTTTGGTCTAAGGTAATAGTGTCACTGTACCGTGTTACTTTTATACCGAGAAAGAATCGAATGTCCTCAAGATCAGTCATTTCAAACTTAGTTTTTAAGTAATTTTTAAAATCATTCATTATTTGAATATCGGCACACACTGACCAAATCGTCAACATACAATACAACGTATATATTTTTATTGATGTCTCCTTTATCTAAAATATATATACATCTATCGACTGACGAATTTTGAAAGCCTTTTTCTTTAAGTGATTTCTCGAAGACCTCGAACCAACACCTCGCAGCCTGTTTAAGCCCATACAACGTAATTATTTTTATTTAAAACACCGTCTGGAACTTTCATATATATTTCTTCTTTTAGAGTTCCATTTAAAAACGCTGTCTTAACATCCATGTGATGAATCAACAAGTTATTTTGATTAGCGAAGCTAATTATAAATCGAAAACTAGCTATTCTAGCAACAGGTGCAAAAGTTTCATTATAATCAGTCAAGTATTCTTGGCTAAAACCTCGAGCTACAAGACGAGCTTTATACCGTAAAGGCTTTCCAAATCCGTCACTTTTAATCGTAAAAATCCATTTACAATCGACTATGTTTTTATTCGCGGGTCGTGGTACAAGTGTCCACGTGTCATTAATTTTTAATGAGTTTAATTCATCCCTAACTGCCTTCTCCCACTGAGGCCTATCATCAAGGGTTTTAATTTCATGAAATGTTTTCGGTACTTTACTTGTGATTGACTGTACACTATACAAATAATCATCATCAATTTCATTATATGACACAGGCGTACGACCTTTAAGCCTATCACTTCGCCTAGGTGCACTTAGGTTCGACTCATCACTATTTACAGGTGTCTCCGATGTATCAGAGTTTATATCAGTTTCAAGTGGTTCATTGGAATTTAATCTGCGAATTTTACTTGGCCTGCCTTGCTCATCAACTTTCGAATACGTTGATTTAGGAACGTGTGTCTCTTGAGACTTTTGCGATACTGATTTTGGCACAAGGGCATTATCAGTTTTGTCCTGGGAATATTCAACTTTACTCCCTTCTGGCCTTGGCCTGGACACAAGAAAATTCGTCTCATCCACCACAACATCCCTGACAGTAACACACTTTTCGCATTCTGTGTTCCATACCTTATAACCGTTTGGCTCGTACCCTACCAATATGCCTTTCCAAGATTTATCATCAAATTTAGTTTTACCGGTTTTATTATGGACAAACACAGTTGAACCAAACACTTTAAGGGTTTTGATACTAGGTTTTTTGTCGTGCCACATCTCATATGGTGTTTTAGTTTGTTTTAAAGCCCTTGTTGGTGTTATATTGATTAAGTGTACAGCAGTTTGAACTGCCTCACCCCACAAACATTTATTCAATTTAGCACCAGTTAACATAGAACGAGCCTTTTCAGTTATTGTCCGCACCATGCGTTCAGACACACCATTTAACTGTGGAGTCCTAGGTACTGTTAAATGATAAGTTATACCCTTTTCCTTGCAAAAATCTTTCATGTCGGTAGATAAATATTCTCCACCGTTGTCACAATACAAATTTACTAATTTGAGGTTTAACTTTGCTTCACTTTTTGCAACAAAGTCCTTAAACGCTGAGAAAACGTCTGATTTATACGTTAATGTATATACAACACAATAATGTGTATACTGATCAACAAACAAAACAAAATAATTTTTGTTGTCATTTGTCGGTGGAGTAATAGGACCGCAGACATCCGAGTGCACAATGAATAAAGGTCGTTTAACATAACTTTTATCCTTAACCTTATTAAAGGGTAGTCGCGTCTGTTTCCCATTTATGCAAGCTTCGCACAAATTGTCATTTGGAACAACTTTTTCAATCTGTTGCATGTCTTCAACCATATTATTCCCTTTAATTTCAAGGAATTAATTTTACTTACATGACCTAAACGTTCATGCCATAATTTGTAAGAATCATTATTGCTTTGACATACTTGGGAAACAGACTGATTTATTCTGGCAGGCAAATCAAAATCTACGACAATTAAATTGCGCGAAGGTTTACCTGTCATGATGATCTCACCATCACTCGTGATGTGGCAGGTCCCATCTGGATAGAATATTATTGTGAAGCCAGCCTTTTGCATCTTCGAGACTGACAGCAAGTTGTGTGGCACCTCCGGGCTGAACAGTACGTTCTCCAAAACACCAGGGACACCGACATTGCTAACGACATTAATATGGCCTCGTTTTGTTGCTGAAATAAATATATTAGTTTTAGCAATAGACATTTTTACAGGTGTACTTAATGTTTCGCAAGTATTTAAAAGATCATCCCTGTTTATAAGATGTTCCGCTGCACCGGAGTCCAATAAAAACGTCACTTTATTTGCGTTATTTTCTTGCAGGTGCTCGCCGGCCATAAATGCAAATCCAGAGAAATCATCTGACGTCGACGCTTGATTTAATTGAACATTTTGAACTGTTCTCAGCCTGTCCGAGTTATTTTGCTGGTTTTTGTTCCTCTTGAAGTAATAACAATCATTCTTAGTATGGCCTTTGCGACCACAGTGATGACATTTAACGAAATTCGATTTAAACTTTCCTTTGAACCTTTTATTATTTTGTCGAGGGTAGTTATGATTAGGATTTTCATCGCTAAATTTCCGTTTTTTGCTTGTTTCACCTTTCTTCTCAACATGTAACACTTTTAGGCTTGTATCACTTCCATCATTTTTCAATTTAACCTCATGATCTAACAGCCTGGTTTTGACAAAAACCAAAGTCAGGTTATCTTCCGTCAAAGTTTCAATAGCCGTTATAACGCCGTCATAGGATCCAGGCAGGGTCAGCAACAAATGCGCAACCTTGTCCGTTTCGTCTAATTTTGCCCCGGCCGCAATCAACTCCGTGATTAAATCATCAAATATAGTAAAATGTTTTACTAGGGACATGTCACCCTGTAGCTTCAAACATAACAGTTTTTTTCTTAAAGCCAATTGAGTTGCTAAACTTTTACGTTCATATAACAAATCAAGATTTGTAAACACTTCTTTGGCTGTAATTGTGTCATTTACAAATCCAATATACGAATCAGATAAATACTTAACTAGGATGTTCTTCGCCATTCGATTGTTGCTCATCCAGTCCTCGTCTTGAACCGCGGGAATTTCGTTGTCAATTACATCAATCACATTTAATTCACTGAGCAACGATCGCATTCGAAATTTCCATATACTATATTTTTCACCATCAAAAGGCTTAATGTTCCGTTTTTGTTTAAACTTGTCCATTGTTAACGGTTATAATTTTTTTTTTGCTATGACACTTTCCCTTTACACAGATTTTAATATTTACACTTTTACAATGACTATACTACTTTTAAAATGCTGGACACATAACCTATTGTAATTTAAGGGCCGTGGAATAAAAGATTATATGCGGATTAGATAATTATATTGATTTATCTTTTATAAACACTGGGAAACAAGTACAGGTCTGTTCATGTTCAAAGAGAGGGTATATAAGAATTGCCACAGTAAAAATAATGTAACTTAGTGTTGCTACATTTCAATGATAACTCGATTTAATTAACTATCGATTTGCGTTTGATTAAATTATTGTGATTGATTTTTGTTTATAAATATTAAATAAAACCAACAACCTATACCATTTTTAGGGTACTTTGTTGTCCGTCCGGCCGCCTGTCCGTCCGTCTGTCTGTCAAGATTTGGGGAACGCGTTGAAATTTAAACCATATAATCCCTTAAAGCTGTAAAAAAATTAACTTCTAAGGTAACGTAAAAAGAAGATACGGCCGTTTATGCCGCAAAAAAAAAACGTATATCTCGACACTCTCACGGGAATCAAAATTGATAGCGTACTTCCCGTTGACCTAGAACTATGAAATTTGGCAAGTAATATCATCTTACACTACAAATACAGGGAAAATCTAAAACTGTTTGTACAAAAAAATTAAAATATAGTAAAATTTTGTACGGAACCCTCGGTGGGCAAGTCCGACTTGCACCTGGCCGGTTTTGATTTTTTAAATTTGTACTAAAAAGTGGACTGAATCAATTTTCCTTTTCCAAATAGGTACGTTAAGTAGGTGGTGTGCGTGGTAACGTTTTGGCAAAGATATAACTCCGTAATAGATGGATACAGTCTAAGGAAAAAACGTGTCTCGAAAATCACGAAAATTTGATTCTCGATCAGATGGCGCCACTAGTTTTGGCCTACTTTCGTATAGAGGGCGTTGATGGTTTCGTTTGTTATTTATAATTTTAACGCATATCAGTGAAAGAACATGGGTCAAAATCATATAAAAATAATTAATGCAAATAAAACAATCATTTATCCATATTTAAATACATTTTAACGTATTTTTATAAATCTTCATTTTTAGTTTCAAAGTATGTCGATAGATGACAGTGAATTTACAGTGGTTACAAAATTTACTATGACAGTACGTACCGCTCTATCTTATTATATCCTCATTGGTTTTGGGAAGGGATTATTGTAGGTTGTAGGTATATAAATTTTAGGACGCTCTCTTTTTTAGCTCGTTATCGTGATTCCAAGTAGGAATAACTATAAAATCGGAAGAAAACATACACAATAATTATGTAAATGTAGGCGTGTAAAATGCAACTCCAGAGGAGACTGTTTGGTTATTATTATAACTTATAATTTTTGGTAGAGTTGAAGGCAGACACAAAAATGTATAAAATAATTAACCTAAAAGTAGTTTCAAGTTATGGGAGTGCAAGAGGCCTATGAGAAAATTAACTGGCCTACTTAAGTAATTATTTAATCTGAAACTTGTATAATTGTTTCTACGAGCCTGCTTGACGCTTTAGCGTATCGTCTCTTTGTCGGCATTACAAGCGGTAGGTACTACCCAGCGGCACGTTTCTGCTATTGAGGTCAACTTAATTAAAGCCTGTCTTTTTTAATCCATTCCCTATTTAATGGTGTAGAGAATTATTTTAATAGCTGTAACAGACTCTTCTATACATGTAACACCTATAAAAATGATTATCAAAAGCCCCGTTCATAGGGCTATTGGGAATCTATTTGGAAATTGTATTAAGACACAAAGACTATAACATTATTAACATTACAAAGAAAATTATGGGAATGGTTTTCTTAGTATACACGGTGGCAAAAAAATAAGTGCATTCCCGTTGCCAGGGAGGTTTTGGTTAATGAGCAACTTTCGAGAAAAAAATTTGGCTGGGTCGTACATTTTGGCTGGTCCATTTTCTACAGGACAGGAGGGTAATTTGTTGTTGTTTCACAAATACCTTGTAATCTAGGTTTCATACAGAAATGAACAAGCAGTTTTTGAACCATCATTAAATAAGGTAGTGTGAATCGTACATAATAACTTCGTAATCTTTTTAGGTACACTTATGTCAATTGTCATCGTAAGTAATGATAAGTAGTAATTAATAGAACTTAAATAAGCACCATAAATGTCAAACGGCCTAACCAACAAAGGACTAATTTGCATTTGGTGATTTAACAAAACACAATTAGTATTTCAGGCAACTACGAAGCTCATAACTCGTCTAGGCAGCTGCAAGATTCGGACAGCGGGTCTGCCTTGGGTTTTTACGCATCGACTGGTTTGGGCAGAAACTGCGTTAGGAATTCGGCCTTAGAAGCTTAGAATAAGCTTATCGGATTTGCTTGCTGACTTTCCATTTTAGTCACAGAAACTATCGAGAAAATTGTTTACATACTTACCAACATACCGAGCACATAATTAACGTTAAATACCTTAAGTAAAAAAGGTCAATAGTGTGGCAAAAGCAAAGGGGGCAGACTAGCTGTCGCAGCGCTGGTTTTCATTTCAGTTCAACCCTAATTTTTCTAATGTCTTTGCCTGAAAATTCTGGCCGTTTGCAGCAGGTAAAGTACAATACTCTGAGTCATGTTTAAGAGAATATGTATATGTATATGTATTTAACTAAACTTAAAAATATGTAAACTAATAAATTTAAAAATATGTAAAGATGCGTCGCGTTGTTATGTTTAGTTTTTATCTAAATGGGAGTTAATAATGCGCTGTCATTGAAAAACTCATGAGATACTTATCTGAGCCGTGTGTAACACACCAAATATTAATTCATAGTGACTGCTTCAAGTGATAAACCGAGTTAAAAAAAAATACGTTTATTTCAGACTTCATAATGGTCCATACATAGTTTAACATTGTTTTTCGCTGAGAATAATAATATTAACCATGGTATAGTTAGGTAAAGGTTTGCGCGAAAATTATAATGTGCTGCAAGTGCATACTCATTCATGCATTTTTCCTAGCGCGACGCCTACCTACATCTAGGAGGATATAACCAAACGGAGTAGCCATTAACAGGCATTCCCCTCTGTCGAAAATAGTCGGCCAATGGTCATACACAATGTATGGACTGACGTTTATCTGACATGGCTATTTTGACGTTACGTATATACATTTCACGTTCCCCTCCCCCGCAAAAATTGGCAGACTTTTTTGTACAGCAAATTACAGACGTGGCGGCTCCGTTTGGTTATATCCTCCTAGACCTACATAATAAAACCCAATTGGTATCATAACGTAGCCGTCCTCCATGGAGACCGATGGAATTCGCGAGCCCTGTGGCATGCGGTCTATGCGGCCCACCAGCATTTCTCTGCGCATTACGCATACCCTTCTAATCTAGCTACCGACAAGACAACAGCCATTTTCGAGCTACACACAACTCGCCAGCTGACTGGCCGTCATTGGGCAAGGCCGGACCCGACAGATAAAGCCTGTTTAACTCTAATTGATATTACTATCATGATTTATTACTACCATTACTCTAAAATGAGCAAAGATTGCTTAGTATTTATAGTGGAAATTCAATTTACTAATTTTACCTGAGGGGAAATCTCGTAAAATTAACGTGCTAAGCTGCAGCTGCGTTACACGGAGTAACTGCAGTAGCGCGAGTAGGGTAGGACGGGACAAATTGAAACACGTTATAATTGAAACAAGTGAAACTTAATAATTACAATACCTATGCATGTGACATGTGACGCAATACTCAGGCTATGCGGTCAGTCATTCTTACATCCTGGACCAATAGCGCTCGAGCGCGCGAGCAAAGCAGTACCTAGTCTTGAGGAGCCGTTCAAAAATTTTGCGGTATAAAGTGAAGGACCTGTGCTCTCATACTTTTTCGGTTTTTTTTTACTTATGTATTTTGACTAATTGAATTATTTTATTGTTTTGGATGGGAATTATGGAATATTTTAACTGCCATTAAACTGCGATGTAGTGTTGTTTGTAAAGAATATTGGTTCTTGAAGTAAAACATGTGACGTGGGGACGGTTGAAACAACGTATTCGGGGACGATTGAAACGTTATAAACGTCCCCGCGTTTTTCACAAGTCTTACAAATAGTTGATTATTGATATTTACTTCTTTTTTTTTAAATAATACATGTTTTGTGAAAAAGGGAGTGACAGTAATTTTATTATGGTCATGATTGAAACATTGTTATAATTCAAACTTATGACTTTTGTAATAAACACAATTATGTATTTCTCCTAAAATTCCTTATCGTCATATCTTGTTGTTGCATTAAAACACGCTTGATAAAGCTAAATGTATAAGGTAATTTTTTTTTAATCACAATAAAGAAGTCTAGATATCTAACAATTATTTTTTGCATCCCTTTCTTTGATCATGATCTTTAGACGCAGATAAATTGTGAAATGTTTGTAATTTATTTGCGAACTTTAGTTGATCTCGTTGAATACCGTGATAGTTATTTAGAAAAGATTAAAAATAACAAATTATCTTTCATTTTGCCGAATATATTAAGGTGTTTCAAACGTCCCCACATAGTGTTTCAATTAACACACCTATGGGGTCAATTGAACCACTCTTCCACATTGTCTTTAATTCCCTATCATTAGGTAACCATGGGCATAAATAACCTAAAATAATACAGGCACATACCCTTCTAACTGTAAAAATAAAATGGTTATAGGCGGTTAAACAAGTGTTTCAAACGTCCCCGTCCTACCCTACTTAGTTATTCAGTACGAGTACGGGTAGTAAAGATAGTAATTGTAAGTATGTCTATTCTGTATAGAATCCATCTAGTTTTTAATTCAGTATCTTTTAATTATGACCGACAGAGTTGAAACCCTGAAGAAAAGT